>NC_138771.1:634473058-634920558 GCF_965119305.1 Pelophylax lessonae | reverse complement strand
GCAATCAATGGGCTAACTGTGTGCCTAACAAGTGTAATGTGTGCTGCTTTTATCCACTAAGCTGGCTGTTTTCCCTTCCTGCTTTTCAGGGAGAAGAAACAGCCAGATTGTTGTTCCCTGTACTCAGAGTTCTGTGTCTTTGTAATTAATTTGATTTTTGTAATTTTTTATTCAATATGTTTTATAGCAAAAAATAAAAAATATAGTTGTTTTTTTTTTTGATTTTCGTTCTTTTTTAATTTTATATAATAAAAAACTAAAAACCCAGTGGTAATCAAACACCACCAAAAAAAAAATCTCTATTTGTGTTAAAAAAAATTGATATAAGTTTCATCTGGGTACAGTGTTGCATGACTACGCAATTACCAGGTAAAATAGCGCAGTGCTGAATAGCAAAAAATGGTCTGGTCATGAAGGGGGTAAAACCTTCCGGAGCTGAACTGGTTATAAGACCTTGTCTTGTACAATAGAGTTCCAGTGAGTCAGCAACATGATAGAACAGCAGGGAGCGTGTAGTGGATCATAGGCGTATGCAAGTAGCACCAGCCATTACCGACAACTATCAACCCACATCAATAGAATATGCGTATGCAAAAAGTAGTTATATCAACTGGAATCTACAGATACATGATCATCCGACAAGAGCGGAGCAGTTTGGCCATGGGTCATTATCTGACAATGGTGGAGCACACTGGTCATGGGTGATCATCTGACAATGGTGGACCGCACTGGCCATGGGTGATCATCCGACAAGAGCGGAGCAGTTTGGCCATGGGTCATTATCTGACAATGGTGGAGCACACTGGTCATGGGTGATCATCTGACAATGGTGGACCGCACTGGCCATGGGTGATCATCTGACAATGGTGGAGCACACTGGCCATGGGTGATCATCTGACAATGGTGGACAGCACTGGCCATGGGTGATCATCTGACAATGGTGGAGCACACTGGCCATGGGTGGTCATCTGACAATGGTGGAGCACACTGGCCATGGGTGATCCTCTGACAATGGTGGAGCACACTGGTCATGGGTGATCATCTGACAATGGTGGAGCACACTGGCCATGGGTGATCATCTGACAATGGTGGACCACACTGGCCATGGGTGATCATCTGACAATGGTGGAGCACACTGGTCATGGGTGATAATCTGACAATGGTGGAGCACACTGGTCATGGGTGATAATCTGACAATGGTGGAGCACACTGGTCATGGGTGATAATCTGACAATGGTGGAGCACACTGGTCATGGGTGATAATCTGACAATGGTGGAGCACACTGGTCATGGGTGATCATATGACAATGGTGGAGCACACTGGCCATGGGTGATCATCTGACAATGGTGGACCACACTGGCCATGGGTGATCATCTGACAATGGTGGAGCACACTGGTCATGGGTGATCATATGACAATGGTGGAGCACACTGGCCATGGGTGATCATCTGACAATGGTGGACCACACTGGCCATGGGTGATCATCTGACAATGGTGGAGCACACTGGTCATGGGTGATAATCTGACAATGGCGGAGCAGTGTGGCCATGGGTGTTCATCTGACAATAGTGGAGCGCACTGGCCATGGGTAATCATCTGACAATGGTGGACCGCACTGGCCATGGGCAATCATCTGACAAAGGTGGACCGCACTGGCCATGGGTGATCATCTGACAATGGTGGAGCACACTGGTCATGGGTGATCATCTTACAATGGTGGAGCACACTGGCAATGGATGATCATCTCACAATGGTGGAGCACACTGGCTATGGGTAAGAATTACAGCAGTAGTCATGAGCAGCCTCAATCATGGAATATAATGCTCACCCACTTTTCGCATATGCATATTCCTTTTGATGTGGGGTAATAGTTGTTGATAATGGCTGGTGCCACATGCTTACTCCTATGATCCACTACACGCTCCCTGCTGTTCTATTATGTTGCTGATTCATTGGGACTCTACTGTACAAGACAAGGTCTTTTAACACAGTTTTTATACATTGACCCTGTTCTGCACATCATATGTGTTCAGATGCGCTTCTGTAGAAAGAGTGTTTTCAAAACGCGTCAAGCTTCTTATGTGGACCAGTTTTGTAAAAACAGTAAGATTCTCTGTATTATATATGTGAATTTTATCTGGGTACAACACATGGATGTGGTTACTGCTATGTCTTTTTTAACATTTACATAATAAATTTGAAATTTTATGTGATATATTTCTGTTTTGTTGGTTTTGTTCACTATATGTATGTCCTGTTACAGTCCCTTTGCTACAACACATATTCTTGCATATATATTAGTGGGATGTTAGCATGCTAGCATGGTATCTTCTTTAATTGAGATAGATAGGTACAATGTATTGTCACAAAGTCAATCAGCTTCTCCTTACCAAATCTAGATGTTCCTCCACCATGACTGGTGACGGAGACTTGTCATGTCTTGTGTCTTCTGCAGAAAACAAAAATGATCCACTATTATACTGCTATATATATGATTGCTATATATATGATCTATAGAGCTCCATCATCTTCTACAGCACTGTAGAAAGGGCTATATACCATCCACCATTCTAACCCTTCCTCGCTCTACTGAAAATGTGTCCATTTTGGAAAGATTTCCCATCACTTCCTGTCCTGGAAGGAAGTCTGGAAAAATCTATCCAATAACAACACACAGATAACAATGCAAATCTGGGCACAATGCATAGGAGGATATAGATCTAATAATAATATTCAGTATTGTAAAAGACCCTCTCATTGAACAAGCTGACTTGCTTTGGGGAGGCTGCTCACATGTACCAGAGATTCCCCAAGGGGTGAGAAGTCCATCTATGTAGAAAGCAGTAAGGGCACCACAGTAATGGGTGCAAAATTATATTTTATTGGATAATCAGTACAATAGGTAATCCAACACAATTTGAGGGTTCAGAAACAACCTCTTCATTAGGGTTTAGGTATCATGTAACCTCAAGTGTTTCTGACCTTGAATAGATCGCAATAATAGTTGTGTGTATGTGTGCGTGTGTGTACTTTATGACCACCCACCTAATATTGAGGAGGTCCCCCTTTTGCCTCCAAAATGACCCTGACCTGTTGTGGCCTCCATTAGACCTCTAAAGGTATGCTGTGGTATCTGGCACCAAGTCATCAGTAGCGCATCCTTTAAAGGAGAAGTCCAGTCTAACACTAAATTCGCTTCATCTATAGACATCCACAATCTAACACTAACCTATCTAACCCTGTAAAGAAGAAATCAGCATATATACCTTTTTTGAAGCCGCTCCAGTCCGGTCTCCAGCAGTGGAAGCTCTGTAGAGGATACAGCCAACAACGGCTGTGAAATTAATGGGAAGTGACGTCACCCATAGGAGTTACTATGAATGGGAAGTGACATCACCCATAGAGTTACTATGAATGGGAAGTGACGTCACCCATAGAGTTACTATGAATGGGAAGTGACGTCACCCATAGAGTTACTATGAATGGGAAGTGACGTCACCCATAGAGTTACTATGAATGGGAAGTGACGTCACCCATAGAGTTACTATGAATGGGAAGTGACGTCACCCATAGAGTTACTATGAATGGGAAGTGACGTCACCCATAGAGTTACTATGAATGGGAAGTGACGTCACCCAAAGAGTTACTATGAATGGGAAGTGATGTCACCCATAGAGTTACTATGAATGGGAAGTGACGTCACCCATAGAGTTACTATGAATGGG
Source organism: Pelophylax lessonae (assembly GCF_965119305.1). Lineage (NCBI taxonomy): Eukaryota > Metazoa > Chordata > Amphibia > Anura > Ranidae > Pelophylax > Pelophylax lessonae. Next base: position 634,916,832 of record NC_138771.1, on the reverse strand, counting down.
AAGTGACGTCACCCATAGAGTTACTATAAATGGGAAGTGACGTCACCCATAGAGTTACTATAAATGGGAAGTGACATCACCCATAGAGTTACTATGAATGGGAAGTGACGTCACCCATAGAGTTTCTATGAATGGGAAGTGACATCACCCATAGAGTTACTATGAATGGGAAGTGACGTCAGCCATAGAGTTACTATGAATGGGAAGTGACGTCACCCATAGAGTTACTAAGAATGGGAAGTGACATCACCCATAGAGTTACTATGAATGGGAAGTGACGTCACCCATAGAGTTACTATGGGCTTCCGTTGTCGGCTGCCTCCTCTGCATCTGCCTTCACAGCGAAGCTGTGGCTGACAGCTCAGCGTGGGATCGGCTTCAGAAAAGGTATGTATACTAATTTCTTCTTTACAGGGTTAGATAGGTTAGTGTTAGATCGTGGATGTCTATAGATGTAGCAATTTTAGTGTTAGGCTGAGCTTCGCCTTTAAGTCCTGTAATTTGGAAGGTGGGGCCTCCGTGAAATTCACTTGTTTCTCCAGCACATCCTACAGATTCTCGACTGGATTGAGATCTGGAGAATTTGGAGGCCACATCAACACCTCAAACTCCTTGTTGTGTTCCTCAAACCATTCTTGAACCATTTTTGCAGTGTGGCAGGGAACATTATCCTGCTGAAAGAGACCACTGCCATCAGGGAATACCATTTCCACGAAGGGGTGTACTTGTCACCAACAATGTTTAAGTAGGTGGTACATGTCAAGTAACATCCACATTAATGGCAGGACCCAAGGTTTCTCAGCAGAGCATCACACTACCTCCGCTGGCTTGCCTTCTTCCTATAATGCACCCTGATGCCATCTCTTCCCCAGCTAAGCCATGCACACACCGAACCACCGACATGATGTGAAATAAAATGTGATTCGTCATATCAAACCACCTTCTTCCATAGCTCCATGGTGTGGTTTTGATGCTCACCAGCTCATTCTAGGCGCTATTTGCTGTGGACACGGGTCAGCATGGGCACCCTGACCGGACTGCGGCAATGCAGCCCCATACAAAACAAACTGCCATGCACTGTGTGTTCTGACACCTTTCTATCGGAACAAGCATTAACTATTTCAGCACTTTAAAATACAGTAGCTCTTCTATTGGATCGGAAAACACAGGCAAGCCTTTGCTACCCACCTCCATCAATGAGCCTTGGCTGCCAATGACCCTGTCCCTGGTTTGCTGGTTTTCCTTCTTCAGACCACTTTTGGTTGGTCCTGACCACTGCAGACTGGAAACATCCCACAAGAGCTGCAGTTATGGAGTTGCTCTGACACAGTCGTTTAGCCATCACAATATGGCCCTTGTCAAAAGTCACTCAAATCCTTACGCAAATCCACAGCAACTTCAGGGACATGTTCACTTGCTGCCTAATATATCCCACCTACTTTCAGATGCCATTGTAATGAAATAATCAATGTTCATTACTTTACCGGTCAGCGGTCATAACGGTATGGCTTATTGATGTATATATATATATTTAAGGATCAGTAGCAATCCCTTGCGGACTAGGAGCTCTTTAGTCCCCTTTAGAAGAATTTCACAACAGGTTGCAAACTGCATACAGGAGTATCTCCAACTCCTCTTGCCTGCAGGTACTTCCAACCCTCCTGGCCTCTTGTCTACCAGCTCGCCTGGCTGATCCAAAGATCTCCCAGGACAAGGGATGAAGGGTTAAGCACAATGCTGTCCTCAGAAAGCTGGCTACATATGGCAGTCTTTCCCCTTGTGAATCCCTGGGTGTGCTGATGTACTCTGTACTCTTTGCTCCCTGCTGCTCTTTAGGCAAGATTACATCTCAAACTGCTCTGCTGATAGGATCTTCCCAAGCCAGTCTGTGCCCAGCCTGGAGCCAGAGCCCCTCTCCCCCCTAGATCCAGGGGTTCCCTTATAGGCCACCAAGAGCCTCCTTAGCAAGCCATCTTCCACCCGACTTCCAGCTGACCGAGCTCTCTCATTACAAGGGCTGATCTATCCACCCCGCCAGGGCATTCAGCCTGGGGAATTGATCAGACTCCCCTAAGTATGCAGATCAGGTCCTCATGGCCTCTTCCCACTAAGTTCTAGAAGTTTCTCCAAACTTCCAGATCTAGGGGGAGGTACCAGAGACCTGCCTCTGTAGAGCCCTCCAGCCTGACCTGCAGCAACCTGACCCAATATCTGACTTACCAGGAGTTATGAACACGAATTTGCCTACATTGGCACTAGAAGCACAGTAGAGGGTGCTATATCCGTATTTGTAGATTTTTCAGTACATTGTATAAATATAACAGGACTTGCAGGAAATAAAGTAAAAGTTTTATCACACCGCAAAGTTAATCTTCCATCAAGTCCAATGGCTTACCATTATTTTCATGTGTGCTGATCACATCACTAATCTCCACATCTACTGGAGTCAGAGGCAACGGATCTGAGGGGTCCAAAGCATTGAGCTCAGGCGAGGAATCGATAAAGTCCGGGTCAGACATGGCACATGTATTGGACCTAAAGAAAATATTAAACGTTTTTACAAAAACAGAATTATAGAGGAACTACAGTCATTGGTCCCCCCCCCCCTCCCCAACTATGGGGTACATAGTGGTGGTAATCAAGAGTCATGATCCTTAATTAACAGCAGTTACAGACATTTCAACTTTTTTTTTTTAAAAATCCAAATATTCTGAGCTTGCTGGTTTCGTCACGCAGCTCACCACTGTTGGGATCCCCCTGAGTGCTGATGTATGTTTGCTCGGGCTGGTGGGTGCATTGATCCCCCGTCGGGCTCTTAGGACCCATGTCAGTCTGCTGCTTTTTGATGCCCGCAAGGCCATTACCTTGACGTGGAAGTCTAAGTAGGGCCCTAGCTTACAATTTAAGAAAATCCAGGTAAATAAGGAAATAGCCCTTTATAAAACAACTTATGCTCGTGGGTGTTCTTGCAAGTGGGACGTATGGCTAGATTCTCCATCCACGGCCACATAGTATCTGATATTCTAGTTATTGGGTGATTGCATCCTCCTGATTTCAGGAAAAAGGTGATCTGAGAAATCTCATTGGTTATCTGGGGAAATAACTGTGATATATTCATTACCCTTTCTGGACCGCCCCATGCAGATATAGCGCGGCAGAGCAGCCCTCCTGCATAAAATCCCGTACCTGTATGCGATTTCGTGCACTGGGTCTGGGACGCGCGCCACCAGCGATCCACTTCCGCTGTTATTGGACATAACGTGAGCCAATAAGCGGGTCCGGTGGACCCGATGTTCACCGGCACCCTGCAATCATTCTCAGGAGAGGCCCTCCTGTGAGGACCCTTTGATCACCCCTGATTGGCCCCTTCCCTGCCAGTATCATTAGTATATTAACAGTGCATGTTTCTAGCACTGATCACTGTATTGGTGTCATTGGTTCCCAAAAAGTATCACCTAGTGGCCCGATTTGCCTCCTGCATGAAATCCCGTACCTGTATGTAATTTCGTGCACTGGGTCTGGGACGCACGCCACCAACGATCCGCTTCCGCTGTTATTGGACATAACGTGAGCCAATCAACGGGTCCGGTGGACCCGATGTTCACCGGCCCTCCTGTGAGGACCCTTTGATCACCCCTGATTGGCCCCTTCCCTGTCAGTGTCATTAGTACAGTGACAGTGCATGTTTCTAGTACTGATCACTGTATTGGTGTCATTGGTCCCCAAAAAGTGTCACCTAGTGTCCGATTTGCCTCCTGCATGAAATCCCGTACCTGTATGTGATTTTGTGCACTGGGTCTGGGACGCACGCCACCAGCGATCCGCTTTTGGACATAACGTGAGCCAATCAGCAGGTCTGGTGGACCTGATGTTCACCGACACCCTGCGATCATTGTCAGGAGAGGCCCTCCTGTGAGGACCCTTTGATCACCCCTGATTGGCCCCTTCCCTGCCAGTGTCATTAGTACAGTGACAGTGCACGTTTCTACCACTGATCACTGTAATGGTGTCATTGGTCCCCAAAAAGTGTCACCTAGTATCCAAATTTGCCTGCTGCAATATCGCAGTCCCACTAAAAAAAAAAAAATCGCTGATTGCCGCCATTACAAGTAAAAATTAAAACTCTATAAATCTATCCCATAGTTTGTAGACGCGATAACTTTTGCGCAAACAAATCAATATACGCATATTGGGATTTCTTTTACCAAAAACATGTAGCAGAATACATATTGGCCTAAAACGATGAATAAAGTTTTTTTTTTTTTTTTTTTTATGGTTAGGTTTTATAGTAGAAAATAAAAAATATTGTTTTTTTTTTTTTTCAAAATTGTCAGTCTTTTTTTGTTTATAGCGCAAAAAAATAAAAACCAGGTTATCAAATGCCACCATAAAAAAACTCTATTTGTGGGGAAAAAAATGCATTAATTTCTTTTTCTTTATTTCAAAACCTATTTCTTAACCACTTGCCGACCGCCGCCCGACTATATACGGAGGCGGTCAGCCCCTCCCAGGCAAAGTGACGCACCGGTACGTTACTAGCCTGGGAGCCAATAGGGGGTGAGCGCGCGCCGCCGGAGGCGCGCTCCCGCCCCTGCTCGTTCCCTAAGCAGCCCGCATGTGTGTCCCAATGTCCGCCGGTCACTCGCGATCGTCAGGTGGAGAGGGAGAAAGGCAGGTGGCTAATGTAAACAAAGCCGCCTGTCATTCTCCCCTGTGTAAAAGCACAGATCATACGGTCCTGATATGTAGGACCGTTGATCTCTGCTGTTACACACACAGCCACATCCAATCACAGTTAGAAGCACGCCCCTAGGGACACACTTAACCCCTCCCTCTCCAATAAAGTTAACCCCTTCCCTCCCAGTGTCATTTTTACAGTAACGGTGCATATGTATAGCACTAATTACTGCAGTAATGTCACTGGTACCCCCAAAAGTGTCAAAAATGTCAGTCAAGGGTCCGATCTGTCCGCCACAATGTCGCAGTCCCGCAAAAAAAAAAAAAAAAAAAAAATCGCAGATTGCAGCCATTACTCGTTAAAAAAAAAAAAAACAATAAAAATGACAAAAATCTTTCCCTTAGTTAGTAAACCCAATAACTTTTGCGCAAACCAATCAAAATACGCTTTTTGCGATTTTTTTTTACCAAACATATGTAGCATAAAACAAATTGGCCTAAAATGTTAAAAAATTTTGATTTTTATAATTTTTTTTTGGGGAATTTCATATAAAAAAATGAGAAAAATATTGAAATTTTTGCAAAATGTACGCTCTTTTTTTGTTTATAGCTCAAAAAGTAAAAATCGCACAGGTGATCAAATACCACCAAAAGAAAGCTCGGTTTGTGGGAAAAAAAGGACGTCAAATTCGTTTAGGTACAGCATCGCACGACCGCGCAATTGTCCGTTAAATTCATGCAGTGCCGAATCGCAAAAAAACTCCTGGTCGGAATGGGGGTAAAATCTTCTGGGGCTTAAGTGGTTAATGGGTAGGTTTTATAGTAGAAAATAAAAAAATATTGTTTTTTTTTTTTTCAAAAGTGTCAGTCTTTTTTTGTTTATAGCGCAAAAAAATAAAAACCACAGAGGTTATCAAATGCCACCATAAAAAAAATAACTCTATTTGTGGGGGGAAAAAAAGGCATCAATTTCTTTTTCTTTATTTCAAAACGTAAACGGAGTATTCCTTAACCACTTAAGCCCCGGAGGATTTGGCTGCTAAACGACCAGGGGGTATTTTGCGATTCGGCACTGCGTGACTTTAACGGACAATTGCGCGGTCGTGCGACGCTGTACCTAAACGAATTTGACGTCCTTTTTTTCCCACAAACAGATCTTTCTTTTGGTGGTATTTGATCACCTGTGCGATTTTTTGATCACGCGCTATAAACAAAAAAAGAGCGTCAATTTCGCAAAAATAACAATATTTTTCACATTTTTTTTATATGAAATTCCCCAAAAAAAAAATGTAAAAATCAAAATTTTTTAACATTTTCGGCCAATTTGTTTTATCCTACCTATGTTTGGTAAAAAAAAAAATCGCAAAAAGCGTATTTTGATTGGTTTGCGCAAAAGTTATCGCGTTTACTAACAAAGGGAAAGATTTTTGTCATTTTTGTTGTTTTTTTTTTAACGCATAATGGCGGCGATCTGCGATTTTTTTTGCGGTACTGCGACATTGCGGGGGACAGATCGGACCCTTGATTGACATTTTTGACACTTTTGGGGTTACCAGTGACATTTCTACAGTAATCAGTACTATACATATGCACTGTTACTGTAAAAATACACTGGCAGTGAAGGGGTTAACTTTTTTTAAAGGGCGGGGCTATGTGTGTCCCTAGGGGCGTGCTTTCTACTGTGATTGGCTGTGGCTTGAGCTGTAAGGACACTGATCAACGGATCTACATAGTAGATCCGTGTGATCAGTGTTTTTACACCGAGGAGAATGACAGGTGGCTTGTTTACACAAGCTGCCTGACATTCTCCCTCTCCCCCGACGATCGCCGAGTGACCGGCGGACATCGGGTCCGCTGGTCACACGCGCGGGAGCGCGCCTCCGCGGACGCGCGGGAGCTCCCCAGACCCTCCCAGGCTAGTGACGTTAATTAACGTCACACTGCCTGGCCGGGGCTGACCGCCGCAGTAAATCTACTTGCGGCGGTCGGCAAGCGGTTAAAACTGAGCTAAATGGAGATAATTAGAGATGTTTGTTTTGTTGTTTACCAAGAGTCGGGGAATGCCCAGAGGCTCTGTTTTGTACCACTTAAATTCCTTAAAATCAATAAAAAGAATTAAAAAAAAATAAATAAAAAATTCCAAATATAAAATAATGTTAACTATAAAAATTAATGAACACAGAATCTAGATAATGTCATGTCAGTTCATTTGCCGGTATACTTTTATTTCAAATGATTTTTTTTAAATAGTTGTCCTAGAACATGTTAATCATAGTAACGGATGGCAGCACATGCGCACACGTGCAAGATAAGAGGTAAACAAGTCCGTCGGACCACTGCGTATTTTCCAGCGCTGACTCACAGCGTCCTGCAGGTGCCTCGTCTTGCCAACAATCCCACTCTCCCTGCGCTGTCTCGGAATGAAGCCTTCACGTTTTACATAAAAAAAAAACAAAAACAACGAAAGCTATCGAGGTAAACTGGGAACATTCTGATAATCACAAAGAAAACAGATTTTTTCCCCCCCTATCTATATGCACTGCATATGCATTTTGCACAGGGTGTTTATTGCATTTCTACCTCTGCTAGGTGTGGGTGCATGTGCTGACTGCACAGAAATAGATTCGGAAACGTAAAAAATAAATAAATGAGTAACGTGCCAGAATATCTTAGAAACATTTCAGATTTTATAAACCCAATCATTAAAATTTCGTAGAAGATACAATGTGCTAATATAATATTTTTTTTTTTTCCCAATCTAATTAAAGCTCAACTCTGGGGCAATTTTTTAAAAATTAAAAGAGACCGCAGCAAGTGTTAAAAATAAAAAAGCAGCACATACTGCCAGAGGCGTAACTAGAACCTTCAGGGCCCCAGTGCAAGAAACCGTGGGCTGGGGCTCTTCCCACTGATCTTTGGACCCTTTACTCTCGTTGCGGGGCCCTTTATTACGGTCCCGCAGTGGGACCCTTTCACAAGTCCTGCAAAGACAGCAGAACACAAGTGAACTGGATGGGAGGAGTGGTGGGGGCAGCATACAGAGGAACCAATCTCCTTAATTTTCCTCCTGCAGCTACAGAAGGAAAAAGGAGGACAGTGATTTCTCAACATGCTGCCCCCACTGCCCCTCCTATCCAGGTGTACAGGGGAGCTGCGCAGACCCCCTGGAGCATGGGGCCCGGATGCAATTGCACCCCCTGCAACCCCTGTAGTTACGCCCCTGCATACTGCAATACTCACCTTCAAGCTGGAGCTCTCCCCTGCAGTACTTTTTTTTCACCACAAGATGTCCTCAATCTACTAGCCTAGCATCACTCAACTCATAAAAATGACGGGAAGCTGGCAGTGCAGGGAGACTTGGACCTACAATTTAATGGGGCATCACCATGGCGTGGTTACTTCATGGCATAATAATGCAAAGAGTGGGGCTGACGTCATTACAATGGCATCATATAGGACCACCTGACGCTAGGAGATGACCAAAAGAAGAAGGGGACAATGTGTTTCAGGTGACTGGCCTGCAGACTTCAGAAAAATAAATTTAGGGGGCTAAGCCAAATGTTGAGTTTTATATCTACAGATTTATAATCCTGCTGGTTCAGACACTTCCTGTTATGGGATGACAACAATCTTGCTAGTTGTGTTCCTGCGTTGTCACCTTGTCACAATGCCCCCAACGACCATGCTAATACACACATAGATGCTATAGGTCTTGGATTTGTTGGGACAGTCCCACACCTTCAACTTCAGTCCCAATGATGGTATGTCCTGGGCGATGTCCCGGGCGGGACCACAGAGTAACTGTTTTTTGAGGTATTGCACATGCAGTAACTTAAAAAAGGCATTTACTACGGTGATTGGGAACAGGGAATGGGCGGTCCTAGCATTATTAGAGGTGGAGTTTGGACTAGATCAGCACAGGACAACCCAATCACTAGACGGCTTGAGGATGACTGTGGGTGGGGTTACCAGTGTCTCAGGGTCTAGCACAGAAATGTTGCTAAGTATGCAAACATTGCGTAGATGTATAGTCCACCATTGCACAAAGAAAAAATGTTCTACTAGGGATTAACAGGGAGACTGGGAACCAAGAACATCCATTGGAACAATTCTTTATTGCATTCCAACATGTTTCGACTAAAGTAAGGCTTTTGGCCGAAACGCGTTAGGATTTTACCGCTGCATCTTGCATTGTAGCCAATAAAGAATTGTTCCAATGGATGTTACTGAGTAGCTGGCTTCATCATATTATATGGTCCACCCCTGTCACTATCAGGAAGCCAGCCAAGGGCGACAATGAGCAGCAAACAATGGAGCGAATGCATGTAAACAAGAGGTGGCTACAAGGGGCTATAGGAGATCAGCAGCTCTGAGATAGAAAAACAGTGAAAACCGTATTTCATAAAAAATATCTGGAAATTGTTTTTGATACTTAGGGATTTGGTAAACTAGATGAAATGCATTTGGCATTAAGATATTTTTCAATTGAAAATCTATTTCAGTCGAACATTCAGACAAATTGTATCATACAGCATTGTCATTAAATCATTTAATTGGTGAATTTGAATGGTTTTCATCTCTAAAGGAGTAACCATAAAGTGCCTAATCCCATCTGTATATTGGAAGTAGGATCCAGGCCAGCCTACGTGACCAATATTAATGCATTGCAGCTGTTAAACCTGCATTACGTGTTCCCTTTAAACGATAAATCAGAGTGATTATGTAAAAATAGAAGAAAAAACATTTTCAAATGTCAGCCTGAGCACAATCTGCAGCACCGCAGCGCAATGTTCCCGCCGATTACAGGCAAAGTGTCCCACCACACTGAGCGTCGCTGGGAGAGAATTGGCCGTAATTGTGGTACTGGGCGTATGGAGCTCTGGAGGGGCTGGCTGGGCTATTTATACAAGAAGCGCATTCACCACCACAGCTTAACATTTGCCTGCCTGCAAATCAGGCTTCATTTTACCACTGAGTAATTGACAATACTGTACACAAGGGGTGGGCAACTTTATTGATGCAGGGGGGCTCACATGTTCTCTCTGACATTACCAAAGGGTCTCATATAGTAATCAGTTAATGTAATGCTGCAGAAAGCTGTCAGAGATGGAAGACATGCAACAAGACATGGTCAGAGACTGTGAACATACTATAGAAGTTGTTGGTGACTGTGGACATGCTATAGGAGTTGTTGTAGACTGGAGACATGCTATAGGAGTTGTTGTAGACTGGGGGCGTGCTATAGGAGTTGTTGTAGACTGGGGACATGCTATAGGAGTTGTTGTAGACTGGGGGCATGCTATAGGAGTTGTTGTAGACTGGGGGCATGCTATAGGAGTTGTTGGGAGACTGGAGACATGCTATAGGAGGTGTTGGAGACTGGAGACATGCTATAGGAGTTGTTGTAGACTGGGGGCATGCTATAGGAGTAGTTGTAGACTGGGGGCATGCTATAGGAGTTGTTGTAGACTGGGGGCATGCTATAGGAGTTGTTGTAGACTGGGGGCATGCTATAGGAGTTGTTGTAGACTGGGGGCATGCTATAGGAGTTGTTGTAGACTGGGGGCATGCTATAGGAGTTGTTGTAGACTGGGGGCATGCTATAGGAGTTGTTGTAGACTGGGGGCATGCTATAGGAGTTGTTGGGAGACTGGAGACATGCTATAGGAGGTGTTGGAGACTGGAGACATGCTATAGGAGTTGTTGGGAGACTGGAGACATGCTATAGGAGGTGTTGGAGACTGGAGACATGCTATAGGAGTTGTTGTAGACTGGGGGCATGCTATAGGAGTTGTTGTAGACTGGGGGCATGCTATAGGAGTTGTTGTAGACTGGGGGCATGCTATAGGAGTTGTTGTAGACTGGGGGCATGCTATAGGAGTTGTTGTAGACTGGGGGCATGCTATAGGAGTTGTTGTAGACTGGGGGCATGCTATAGGAGTTGTTGTAGACTGGGGGCATGCTATAGGAGTTGTTGTAGACTGGGGGCATGCTATAGGAGTTGTTGTAGACTGGGGGCATGCTATAGGAGTTGTTGTAGACTGGGGGCATGCTATAGGAGTTGTTGTAGACTGGGGGCATGCTATAGGAGTTGTTGTAGACTGGGGGCATGCTATAGGAGTTGTTGTAGACTGGGGGCATGCTATAGGAGTTGTTGGGAGACTGGAGACATGCTATAGGAGGTGTTGGAGACTGGAGACATGCTATAGGAGTTGTTGGGAGACTGGAGACATGCTATAGGAGGTGTTGGAGACTGGAGACATGCTATAGGAGTTGTTGTAGACTGGGGGCATGCTATAGGAGTTGTTGTAGACTGGGGGCATGCTATAGGAGTTGTTGTAGACTGGGGGCATGCTATAGGAGTTGTTGTAGACTGGGGGCATGCTATAGGAGTTGTTGTAGACTGGGGGCATGCTATAGGAGTTGTTGTAGACTGGGGGCATGCTATAGGAGTTGTTGTAGACTGGGGGCATGCTATAGGAGTTGTTGTAGACTGGGGGCATGCTATAGGAGTTGTTGTAGACTGGGGGCATGCTATAGGAGTTGTTGTAGACTGGGGGCATGCTATAGGAGTTGTTGTAGACTGGGGGCATGCTATAGGAGTTGTTGTAGACTGGGGGCATGCTATAGGAGTTGTTGTAGACTGGGGGCATGCTATAGGAGTTGTTGTAGACTGGAGACATGCTATAGGAGTTGTTGTAGACTGGAGACATGCTATAGGAGTTGTAGACTGTGGGCATGCTATAGGAGTTGTGGTAGACTGGAGACATGCTATAGGAGTTGTTGTAGACTGGGGGCATGCTATAGGAGTTGTAGACTGGGGGCATGCTATAGGAGTTGTTGTAGACTGGGGACATGCTATAGGAGTTGTAGACTGGAGACATGCTATAGGAGTTGTTGGAGACTGGGGGCATGCTATAGGAGTTGTAGACTGGGGGCATGCTATAGGAGTTGTTGTAGACTGGGGACATGCTATAGGAGTTGTTGTAGACTGGGGGCGTGCTATAGGAGTTGTTGTAGACTGGGGGCATGCTATAGGAGTTGTTGTAGACTGGGGACATGCTATAGGAGTTGTTGTAGACTGGGGGCATGCTATAGGAGTTGTTGTAGACTGGGGGCATGCTATAGGAGTTGTTGGAGACTGGAGACATGCTATAGGAGTTGTTGTAGACTGGGGGCATGCTATAGGAGTTGTTGTAGACTCGGGGCATGCTATAGGAGTAGTTGTAGACTGGGGGCATGCTATAGGAGTTTTTGTAGACTACTGGGGGCATGCTATAGGAGTAGTTGTAGACTGGAGACATGCTATAGGAGTATTTGTAGACTGGAGACATGCTATAGGAGTTGTAGACTGGGGGCATGCTATAGGAGTTGTTGTAGACTGGGGACATGCTATAGGAGTTGTTGTAGACTGGGGGCGTGCTATAGGAGTTGTTGTAGACTGGGGGCATGCTATAGGAGTTGTTGTAGACTGGGGGCATGCTATAGGAGTTGTTGTAGACTGGGGGCATGCTATAGGAGTTGTTGGAGACTGGAGACATGCTATAGGAGTTGTTGTAGACTGGATACATGCTATAGGAGTTGTAGACTGGGGGCATGCTATAGGAGTTGTTGTAGACTGGGGGCATGCTATAGGAGTTGTTGTAGACTGGGGCCATGCTATAGGAGTTGTTGTAGACTGGGGGCGTGCTATAGGAGTTGTTGTAGACTGGGGGCATGCTATAGGAGTTGTTGTAGACTGGGGACATGCTATAGGAGTTGTTGTAGACTGGGGGCATGCTATAGGAGTTGTTGTAGACTGGGGGCATGCTATAGGAGTTGTTGGAGACTGGAGACATGCTATAGGAGTTGTTGTAGACTGGGGGCATGCTATAGGAGTTGTTGTAGACTGGGGGCATGCTATAGGAGTTGTTGTAGACTGGGGGCATGCTATAGGAGTTGTTGTAGACTCGGGCATGCTATAGGAGTAGTTGTAGACTGGGGGCATGCTATAGGAGTTTTTGTAGACTACTGGGGGCATGCTATAGGAGTAGTTGTAGACTGGAGACATGCTATAGGAGTAGTTGTAGACTGGAGACATGCTATAGGAGTTTTTGTAGACTACTGGGGGCATGCTATAGGAGTTGTTGTAGACTGGGGGCATGCTATAGGAGTAGTTGTAGACTGAAGACATGCTATACGAGTTTTTGTAGACTACTGGGGCATGCTATAGGAGTAGTTGTAGACTGAAGACATGCTATACGAGTTTTTGTAGACTACTGGGGCATGCTATAGGAGTTTTTGTAGACTGGGGGCATGCTATAGGAGTAGTTGTAGACTGGAGACATGCTATAGGAGTAGTTGTAGACTGGAGACATGCTATACAAGTTTTTGTAGACTACTGGGGCATGCTATAGAAGTTATGGAGACTGGAGACATGCTATCAAAGTTGTTAGAAACTGAGGGCATGTAACATGAGAATGGGAGTTGTTGGAGACTGAGGACATTCTATTGAATCGTTGGAGACTGAGGATATGCTATATGAGTTGATGGAGACTGCAGATATTCTGTAGAAGTTGTTGGAGATTGTGGACATCCTATAGAAATTTATGGAGACTGAGGACATTGTATATGCATTGTTGGAGACTGCAGACATCCTGATGAAGTTGTTGGAGACTGGGTACATCCTATAGAAATTGTTGGAGACTGAGGACATGCTATATGTATTGTTTCAGACTGCAGACATTCTGTAAAAGTTGCTGGAGACTGGGGATAACCTATAAGGGTTGTTGGAGACTGCAAACATGTTTAAGTAGTTGGTGGAGACTACAAATGTGCTGTTGGAGACTGTGGATGTATTATAGGGGTGGTTGGGGACCGTGGAAATCCAATAGGAATTGTTGGAGACTGGGGACATCCTATAAGAATTGTTGGACACTAAAAACATCCTATAGGAATTGGAGACTACAGGCATCCTTTAGTACTTTTTGGAGACAGGGGACATGTCACAGGGGTTGTTGGAGACTGTGGACATGCTATAGGAGTTGTTGGAATACTGGAGACATGCTATATGAGTTATTGGAGACTGGGGACATGCTTTAGGAGTTCTTGGAGACTGGAGACATGGTAAAGAAGTTGTTGGAGACTGGAAACATGCTATAAAAGTTGTTGGTGACTGGGGACATGCAATCAGAGTTGTTGGAGACTGGGGACATGCTATAGGAGTTGTTGGAGACTGGGGACAGACATGCTATAGGAGTTGTTGGAGACTGGGGACAGACATGCTATAGGAGTTGTTGGAGACTGGAGGCATGCTATAGGAGTTGTTGGGCACTGGTGACATGCTATAGGAGTTGTTGGAGACTGGGGACATGCTACAGATGTTGTTGGAGACTGGAGAGATGCTATAGGAGGTGTTGGAGACTGGGGGCATGCTATATGAGTTGTTGGGCACTGGTGACATGCTATACAAGTTGTTGGAGACTGGGGACATGCTACAGATGTTGTTGGAGACTGGAGAGATGCTATAGGAGGTGTTGGAGACTGGGGGCATTCTATAAGAGGTGTTGGGAGACTGGGGGCATGCTATAGCAGGTGTTGGAAGACTGGGGCATGCTATAGGAGTTGTTGGATACTAGGGATATGCTATAGAAGTTGTTGGAGACTGGGGACACGCTATAGAAGTTGTTGGAGACATGCTATAGGAATTGTTGGAGACTGGGACATGCTATAGGAATTGTTGGAGACTGGGACATGCTATAGAAGTTGTTGGAGACTGGGACATGCTATAGGAATTGTTGGAGACTGGGGATATGCTATAGAAGCTGTTGAAGACTGGGGATATGCTATAGGAGTTGTTAGAGGCAGGGACATGCTATAGAAGTTGTTGGAGACTGGGGACACGCTATAGAAGTTGTTGGAGACTGGGGACACGCTATAGAAGTTGTTGGAGACTGGGGACATGCTATAGGAGTTGTTGGAGACTGGGGACATGCTATAGGAGTTGTTGGAGACTGGGGACATGCTATAGGAGTTGTTGGAGACTGGAGACATGCTATAGGAGTTGTTGGTGACTGGGGACATTCTATAGGAGTTGTTGGAGACTGGGGACATGCTATAGAAGTTGTTGGAGACTGGGGACATGCTATAGGAGTTGTTGAAGACTGGGGACATGCTATAGAAGTTGTTGGAGACTGGGGACACGCTATAGAAGTTGTTGGAGACTGGGGGCATGCTATAGGAGTTGTTGTAGACTGGGGACATGCTATAGGAGTTGTTGGAGACTGGAGACATGCTATAGGAGTTGTTGGTGACTGGGGACATTCTATAGGAGTTGTTGGAGACTGGGGACATGCTATAGAAGTTGTTGGAGACTGGGGACATGCTATAGGAGTTGTTGAAGACTGGGGACATGCTATAGAAGTTGTTGGAGACTGGGGACACGCTATAGAAGTTGTTGGAGACTGGGGACACGCTATAGAAGTTGTTGGAGACTGGGGGCATGCTATAGGAGTTGTTGGAGACTGGGGACATGCTATAGGAGTTGTTGGAGACTGGGGACATGCTATAGGAGTTGTTGGAGACTGGAGACATGCTATAGGAGTTGTTGGTGACTGGGGACATTCTATAGGAGTTGTTGGAGACTGGGGACATGCTATAGAAGTTGTTGGAGACTGGGGACACGCTATAGAAGTTGTTGGAGACTGGGGACACGCTATAGAAGTTGTTGGAGACTGGGGGCATGCTATAGGAGTTGTTGGAGACTGGGGACATGCTATAGGAGTTGTTGGAGACTGGGGACATGCTATAGGAGTTGTTGGAGACTGGAGACATGCTATAGGAGTTGTTGGTGACTGGGGACATTCTATAGGAGTTGTTGGAGACTGGGGACATGCTATAGAAGTTGTTGGAGACTGGGGACATGCTATAGGAGTTGTTGAAGACTGGGGACATGCTATAGGAGTTGTTGGTAGACTATGGGTATCCAATAATAAATGTTGGAGACTGGGAAGATCTTATAGGAGTTGTTGGAGACTGATGACATGCTTCAGGAGTCAGTTATAGACTAGAGCCACATCACATGAGACTATTATAAACCACAGATATTACATCACCTTTACAAATCAATGGTTTCACATTTGTTATACAACCTTTAAAGAGAAATGTTCCTTTACTTGCCTAAGTAGGCACCTAGGCAAGGAAAACACTGACTATTCTCTACAGCAGCCTTTCTCAGTCGGGGTTCAGTGAAAGCCAGGGTTCCTCCAGAGGTTGTTAGGGGTTCCTTAAGCAACAAGCAATTTCTGCCTCTCTGATGAATAACTCCAGACAATGGCGGTGGTTCTTTCCAATGACCATAAATGTAAGGAGCATTATTCCCAGTGAACCTCACACTAACATACTATGAGCTGTAAACATAGTAATCATTAGGAAGGGTTCTCTGGGCCCAGAAAGTTCTTTCAAAGGTTACCCCATGGTAAAAGGATTGAGAATAGCTGGTCTACGGGGACCCAGAGCACCACACAATAGGTGCCAAAGGGCCAGCTTTGGCTCCAGGGCCGTAAATGGCACCCATTATAATCCTACCAACCTCCATCAAAATGTCCGCCTTAGGCGGTGTTAAAGAAAATACCCGTTGATCCTGACAGAAATCCAATCCAGTGTGCTCATACCCTCTCCAGTATTATCTCAAGCAGTGTTATTAGACCTGCTCAGTTCAATGTGGACTACAGATTTCCTCCATCTATTTAATAGAGATGAGGAGATGGTGATATGTTCTGTAGTCCTGCAAAAGGGCGACAATGCTGCTTCCCCATAGATACAGTACAGGAAGTAGGCGTTATCACTCTAGAACCCAAGAGTGTGTTACTGGCAGCCACCACATCGAAGGACTTGTAATCTGTAATCTGATTTATATTACATTTTTCTTGCAATGCAACTTCCCGTGTCCTCTCACCACCTCCAGCCTCCTGATTGGACGGTGATTGAGCATCACCACCTCTGTCCAAAGAGCAGAAGGATGACCCAGGAAGTATCATCACCACTTCTGTCCAATGTGAAGGAGGATGACCCAGGAAGTATCACCATTTCTGTCCAAAGAGCAGAAGGATGACCCAAGAAGTATCATCACCACTTCTGTCCAAAGAGCAGGAGGATGACCCAGGAAGTATCATCACCACTTCTGTCCAAAGAGCAGGAGGATGACCCAGGAAGTATCATCACCACTTCTGTCCAAAGAGCAGGAGGATGACCCAGGAAGTATCACCACTTCTGTCCAAAGAGCAGAAGGATGACCCAGGAAGTATCACCACTTCTGTCCAAAGAGCAGAAGGATGACCCAGGAAGTATCATCACAACTTCTGTCCAAAGAGCAGAAGGATGACCCAGGAAGTATCACCACTTCTGTCCAAAGAGCAGGAGGATGACCCAGGAGTATCATCACTACTTCTGTCCAAAGAGCAGAAGGATGACCCAGGAGTATCATCACTACTTCTGTCCAAAGAGCAGGAGGATGATCCAGGAAGTATCACCACTTCTGTCCAAAGAGCAGAAGGATGACCCAGGAAGTATCACCACTTCTGTCCAAAGAGCAGAAGGATGACCCAGGAAGTATCATCACTTCTGTCCAAAGAGCAGGAGGATGATCCAGGAAGTATCACCACTTCTGTCCAAAGAGCAGGAGGATGATCCAGGAAGTATCACCACTTCTGTCCAAAGAGCAGGAGGATGATCCAGGAAGTATCACCACTTCTGTCCAAAGAGCAGAAGGATGACCCAGGAAGTATCATCACTTCTGTCCAAAGAGCAGGAGGATGATCCAGGAAGTATCACCACTTCTGTCCAAAGAGCAGGAGGATGATCCAGGAAGTATCACCACTTCTGTCCAAAGAGCAGAAGGATGACCCAGGAAGTATCACCACTTCTGTCCAAAGAGCAGGAGGATGATCCAGGAAGTATCACCACTTCTGTCCAAAGAGCAGGAGGATGATCCAGGAAGTATCACCACTTCTGTCCAAAGAGCAGAAGGATGACCAAAGAAGTATCATCATCACTTCTGTCCAAAGAGCAGGAAGATGACCCAGAAAATATCATCACTACCTGTGTCCAAAGAGCAGAAGGATGACCCAGGAAGTATCATCACCACCTCTGTCCAAAGAGCAGGAGGATGACCCAGGAAGTATCACCACCACTTCTGTCCAATAAGCAGGAGGATGACCCAGGAATTATCATCACCACTTCTGTCCAAAGATCAGGAGGATGACGCAAGGAAGTATCATCACTGCCTGTGTCCAATGAGCACAAGGATGACCCGTTTTTTGTTTTCACCAAAAATTAAATTTTTGTTCCAGGGGATGCCCAAAATCTGACATGTATCCTAGTGCAGACTTCTAGGAAAATCAGTGAGCCAATCACACAAGCGGGAAATGACATTTCTGGGGGGCGTTCTGTAACTCATCTGTGTACAGAACAGCTCCAGGCGGCCATATTGCATTTTACAGAACATTACAGAGCTGCAGATTGAAAAGGAAAGGTGATTTTTAATAACATCCAATTACAATATGACTTGTGTCGCAATTGTGTATACTATATACAGAATATATTTTTTTATTTGCTATTTGTTTCCTACGAAAGCGGAGTTACCCTTTAAGTCACACCAATCTGAACGGCTGCCACTGAAAAGAATGAGCTGCGACTTGTCATGCCCAAAGCCACATAACAAGTCACACAAGTGTGAACGGTGCCTAAAACTGGTGCACCTGTGCCTAGTAACCAATCGGCTTTTATTGTCAAAGCCTTATTAAACAAGTTGAAGTTAGAAGCTGATTGGCTACCATGCACAGCTGCACCAGATTCTGTGTGAACCAGTTACACTATCTTGTCAAAAGTATTGGGACGCCTGCCTTTACACGCACATGAACTTTAACCGCTTACCGACTGCCTAACGACTATTTATGTCGGCAGTCAGCCCCTCACAGACAAAGCGACGTACGTCAACGTCACTAGCCTGTGAGGCTCTAGGGAGCGAGCGCGCGCCGCCGGAGGCGCGCTCCCGCTCACTCACGGACCCCCCGCGCGTGTGTGCCCGGCGGACCCGATGTCCGCCGGTCACTCGCGATCGTCCGTTAGAGCGGGAGAAAGGCGGACGGCTGATGTAAACAAAGCCGCCTGTCATTCTCCCTTGTGTAGGAACAGTGATCACACGGTTCTTCTATGTAGGACCGTTGATTTCTGTTCTTACACCTCAAGCCACAGCCAATCACAGTAGAAAGCACGCCCCTAGGGACACACATAACCCCTCCCTCTCAAAAAAAAGTTAACCCCTTCCCTCCCAGTGTCATTTTTACAGTAACAGTGCATATGTATAGCACTGATTACTGTAGTAATGTCACTGGTAACCCCAAAAGTGTCAAAAATGTCAGTCAAGGGTCCGATCTGTCCGCCCCAATGTTGCAGTACCGCAAAAAAAAAAAAAAAAATCGCAGATCGCCGCCATTACGCGTTAAAAAAAAAAAAAAACATCAAAAATGACAGAAATCTTTCCCTTAGTTAGTAAACGCAATAACTTTTGCGCAAACCAATCAAAATACGCTTATTGTGATTTTTTTTTTACCAAACATATGTACCAGAAAACAAATTGGCCAAAAATTAAAAAAAATTTTGATTTTACATTTTTTTGGGGGGAATTTCATATAAAAAAAATGTGAAAAATATTGTTATTTTTGCAAAATTGACGCTCTTTTTTTGTTTATAGCGCATGATCAAAAAATCGCACAGGTGATCAAATACCACCAAAAGAAAGCTCTGTTTGTGGGAAAAAAAAGGACGTCAAATTCGTTTGGGTACAGCGTCGCCCAACCGCGCAATTGTCCGTTAAAGTCACGCAGTGCCGAATCGCAAAATACCCCCTGGTCAGGAAGGGGGTAAAATCTTCCGGGGCTTAAGTGGTTAATGACCAGGCCACGTTTTGCGATTTGGCACTGCATTATGTAACGGACAATTGCGCGGTCGTGCGACGCTGTACCCAAATAAAATTGATGTCCTTTTTTCCCCACAAACAGAGCTTTCTTTTGGTGGTATTTGATCACCTCTGCGATTTTTATTTTTTGCGCTATAAACAAAAAAATTAGCAACAATTCTGAAAAAAAAAAAAACTATATTTTTTTTACTGTTGATATAAAACATTCCCAATTAAAAATTTAAAAATCTAATTTTTTTCATCATTTTTGGCCAGTTTTCTGCTACATATTTTTAGTATAAAAAATTCCAATAAGTGTATATTGATTGGTTTGCGCAAAAGTTATCACGTCAACAATCTAGGGGAAAGATTTATGTAATTTTTATTTATTCATTTTTTTACTAGTAATGGTGGCGATCTGTGATTTTTAGCGGGACCTTACAGCGGACAGATCAGACCCCGAACTGACATTTTGGGTGTTTTATAGCAGAAAGTACAAAAATACTGTTTTTTTTTTCTTTTTAAATTGTGGGCATTTTTTTGTTTATAGCCAGAAAATAAAAAATCGCAGAGGTGATCAAATACCACCAAAAGAAAGCTCTGTTTATGGGAAAAAAGGACATCAATTTTATTTGAGTACAGCGTCGCACGACCGCGCAATTGTCCGTTAAAATAACGCAGTATCGAATCGCAAAAAACGACCTGGTCATTAAGGGGGGGTAAAACCTTCCGGGGTTGAAGTGGATAAAATAAATAAATAAAATAATTAATTAATTAATTAATTAAAGAAAAAATATTAAAGCGCCCCTGTACCACCGTGCTTATGCGCAAATGCGAATATTTTATTCCCGCACGCATATGTAAACGGTGATCGCACCACACATGTGAGGTATTATCGCGAACGTCAGAGCGAGAGCAATAATTCCAATACCGGACCTCCTGTGCAATTCTAAACTGACAACCTGTAAAGGCGTTTAAAGCGTCACCTATGGAGAATTTTAAGTACCGAAGTTTGCCGCCATTCCACTGGCAGACGCAATTTTAAAGCATGACATGTTGGGTATCTATTTACTCGGCGTAACATCATCTTTCACATTATACACAAACATTGGGCTAACTTTACTGGTTTTGTTTTTTTTAATTCATAAAAGTGTTTTTTTTTTTATGCAAAATAAATTGCATTTAAAAGACCGCTCCGCAAAATCCGTGTGACATAAAAAATCGCAACGCCCACCATTTTATTATCCAGGGTCGCTGCTAAAAAAACAATATATATATACATATATATATATATATATATATATATATATATATATATATAATATTTGGGTGTTTTCTGCTAATATATATATATATATATATATATATATTTTTTTTTTAGCAGAGAACCCCCAAACATTATATATATATATATATATAGTTTGGGGGTTCTAAGTAGAATTTTACATGTAGGAGTGAAGAGTCAGAATAGGTCTGGGAAGGAGTTGGTAAAGTGGGCATCAACAAAATCGCTTAAGGCCCTTGCCATCCCTCTGAAAAGCAATCCCCAGTTGATCCCTTTTCAAAGGACAGCTGATATGTCACCTCCTTAGTGCTTTGACCCTTAAAAAGCCGGTACCGCCTCGTGCGTATTGTACATGTTTGCAGGGTGGTTCATCTAACTGCCCACCAGACACAGCGTGAGGGGGGGGGGGGTGTCAATTTTTTTCGCCGCTGCGGTTAGGACATGCATAAAATTTCCCCTCCCCCCGCTGTGTTGGATTCAGGGTGGGGCTCAACCACCTACATTTACCATCCACAGGTGTCAACAAGCCCTGAAGAACCCAGCTGGCAGCTGATTGGATTAGTAATTCAGTTTGGATGACGCCTACACATTAAAGAATACCTGTGCAGGAAGTGAGGGGAATCCCCTCTTAGGCGGGTGTCCCCAATGGAAGATTTGCCCTCACTTCCTGTTCTGGTGACAACTGTGAGGTTTGGGTTTCCATCATTTCCTGTCCTTCAGTAGGGTGAATCTCCCCCAATGGGAGGGGGGGGGGTACACATGAGGATAAAATGGGGTTCTTACCCCTCCCCCTCCATCTACAACAGAATTAGGAAGGGGGGGGGTGATCTGCAGGACTGACCTCTTATATCAGACACAGGTATATACCCCCCCCCCCTATATTACCTTTATATCACACTCACCCAGGCCTCTCCCTGTAGATCTCGCCCTATGTATGTAGATCTCTCACGCGCTCTCTATGGAACCCTCTGTGTTGCACACTAGTCTACAGGACGCGTCTCCTAGGTAACGGGAAGTGGGCGGAGCCGGGCTAATTCACTGAAGGCGTTGCAGCAGAAGTTGTAGGCGGAGCTTGACTTCACAGACGGCATGACAGCAGTGTGGTGGGCGGAGCTTAAAAAGCCATTGCAGCCTACGTTTGGGCGGGGCTACACTCACAGAAGGCATGACAGCGGTGTGGTGGGCGGAGCTCAAGAAACCATCGCACTGATAGCAGTCTACGTTTGGGCGGGGCTACACTCACATAAGGCGTGACAGCAGTGCGGTGGGCGTAGCTTAATAAACTATTGCAGCTTACGTTTGGGCGGGGCTACACTCACAGAAGGCATGACAGCAGTGTGGTGGGCGGAGCTCAAGAAGCCATCGCACTGATCGCAGTCTACGTTTGGGCGGGGCTACACTCACAGAAGGCGTGACAGCAGTGCGGCGGGCGGAGCTTAATAAGCCATCGCAGCCTACGTTTGGGCGGGGCTACACTCACAGAATGCATAGCAGCCTAGGCTGGTGGGCGGAACTACTTTAACTCACACTCAGGCTCACGAATTCATAGAATGCTTTGCAGCCTTACGTGTAGGAGGAGCTCACAGAAGGCACTCACAGAAAGCTTGCTTGGTGGGCGGTGCTACATGAATTTGTAGCAGGCATTGGAGTCTGCGTGGGAGGGCGGAGCTTACTCTAAATTAGGGAACGCGAAGCCATGCAGTCTATGTGGTGGGCGGGGCTACGCTTTGTAAAGGCGGAAGAACGTCTGCCGCTAGTGACGGCTGGCCAATTGACAGTGAGAGTACGACAGCAGGTGGCGAGAGCGACCAATGGGGAATTAACAGGCCAGAATAGACAGCTCGTGCGGCCAATAGCAGTAGAGAGTTTGAATAGTATGCCCTGGTATGGAAAGCACTAGGGTGGTGGGCATGTGAGGGCAGCGTGGGAGCAATGTAAATCCACAGAATTCAGTTGTATCAGCTGGAATTAAAGGTATTATCCTGAACACGAAGCAGACTTGTAGGATTGTGTCCAGCCCAGCCCCTCACAATTTATAAGGTAGCGTGGCCGAGCGGTCTAAGGCGCTGGATTAAGGCTCCAGTCTCTCCGGAGGCGTGGGTTCAAATCC
This sequence comes from Pelophylax lessonae, assembly GCF_965119305.1. Taxonomy (NCBI): domain Eukaryota; kingdom Metazoa; phylum Chordata; class Amphibia; order Anura; family Ranidae; genus Pelophylax; species Pelophylax lessonae. The sequence continues at coordinate 634,893,825 of NC_138771.1, read as the reverse complement.
CACCGCTGCCAGCAATGTTTTTACTTTGTAATTGGCTCCAATGAAATCTTTTCCTATTCATTCTTCAATCCTCCTGTACACACAGCTCTGATTCTAGCAGCTGCTGCCCCTGTGTGCAAAGCCTTGGATGGAAGAGGCGGTTATGGTGCTTTAACCTTTTCACTGCCAGAGCTGTCTGCATTTTAAAATTAAAAAAATGTACATTTTAGGCCTTAAGATTAATAAATAAATAAATACAATTTTCTGGGAGCAGAGCCCCTGGGGAATAAAATGGTGGTGGTTGCAATGTTTTATGTCACAGTTGGTTATCAGAATCCAGTGATTTTGCTGCACCTAAAGGCACAGCCTACATAAGGTAATTTTATATATATATCAGGGGCGGAGCCTTTTAGTAAGTGGGCGGGATGCTAGTGACCTCACATACAGCTAGGAGGTACTGTCCATGTACTCTGCACTCCAGAAGCCTTTACCTTCTGCGGCCCATGCTTCTATTGGTTGCTGTTGAAGGGCAGACTGTGATTGGTGGTGGAGGGTGCATGTAAGGAAAGGCAGGCTGTGATTGGCGGTGGAGGATGCATGTAAGAAAAGGCAGGCTGTGATTGGTGGTGGAGGGTGCATGTAAGGAAAGGCAGGCTGTGATTGGTGGTGGAGGGTGCATGTAAGAAAAGGCAGGCTATGATTGGTGGTGGAGGATGCATGTAAGGAAAGGCAGGCTATGATTGGTGGTGGAGGGTGCATGTAAGAAAAGGCAGGCTGTGATTGGTGGTGGAGGGTGCATGTAAGGAAAGGCAGGCTGTGATTGGCGGTGGAGGGTGCATGTAAGAAAAGGCAGGCTGTGATTGGCGGTGGAGGGTGCATGTAAGGAAAGGCAGGCTGTGATTGGCGGTGGAGGGTGCATGTAAGAAAAGGCAGGCTGTGATTGGTGGTGGAGGGTGCATGTAAGGAAAAGGAGACTGTGATTGGTGGTGGAGGGTGCATGTAAGGAAAGGCAGGCTGTGATTGGTGGTGGAGGGTGCATGTTAGGAAAGGCAGACTGTGATTGGTGGTGGAGGGTGCATGTTAGGAAAGGCAGACTGTGATTGGTGGTGGAGGATGCATGTTAGGAAAGGCAGGCTGTGATTGGTGGTGGAGGATGCATGTTAGGAAAGGCAGGCTGTGATTGTTGTGAAGGATATCAGGAAAGGCAGGCTGTGATTGGCGGGAGGGGGAGTGCTTTAGCAAAGCAAGGTAGTGATTGGTAATGTGGGGGGCGTGTGAGGGAAGGCAGGCTGTAATTGGTGAGAGGGGAACATTTCAGTAAAGGCAGACCAAGTGGCAGTGGGGGGAGCGTATCAAGAAAGGCAGACTGTGATTGGCAGTGGGGTGGAGCATATCAGGAAAGACGGGCAGTGATTGGTGGGAAACATGTCAGGAAAGATAGACTAGGATTGTTGGGAGGGAGACATGTCAGGAAAGACAGGCTGTGATTGGCAATGGGGGGGGGGGAGCATGTCTGGAAAGGCAGGCTGTGATTGGTGGGGGGAACGTGTCAGAAAAGGCTGTGATTAGTTTGTGCTAAAGCAAAGAAGATTGACTGGCAGGATCACCATGTATTTCTGTGCCAAAGAAGAAAGAACAGGGTCCAGTTTCACACACCAACATAGAATGAAAGACATACTGTAGCTTCAATAATAAATGTAACATACACTTTAATTGTAGTGCACACAAACACAATATACCATCCAATTTGTTTGGTAAAATAGAAGAGAAGAGGTTGTGTCGAGTAAATAGATACCAAACATGTCAAGCCTTCGCCCCGGTTCACACTACTGCGTGTGCGGGGTTCGCATGTCATGTCGGAGTGCACTGCTCCGACATGACATGCGATCAGCTGTGCGGTGCGAGTTTAGCCATACAGTTTCTATGGCTAAATTCGCATCGCACCCGCAGCAAACACGCACAGGAGGCATTTTTGCTGCCGCATCAGGATCGGATCGCACAGCGGTTCACACTTGTGCGATCCGATCCTGTGCGAACTGCACGATCGCACTGTGATATGCGATCAAACTGGGGGTGTCGTTAAGATTACATTGACGGCCCCAGCGTATCGCATATGGCAGTGTGAACTGCCTGGGGTGCGTGTGCGATGCGGGAACAGGCTGCGAATTCGCAGCCTTCCCGCATCGCATCAGTGTGAACCGGCACTTAAAATTATGCACACCCTTGAAACAACAAGAAGCTTCAGTACCCAAATTTGTCTGGAGGCGACATTTTAAAAGCTACTTTAGGGTTGAATGGTGGCCCTATTGCTCTCCATATGGAGAATAAGTTAAAGGTTTAGTTCACACATCAGGGCCTCTGATGCAGCCACTGTACTTTTGGGGAAGGTTTTGCAAGAATTTTCCAAGCTCTGGTTTCAATAAGGTTGAGATCCAGTGCTCTAAACACATGAACACAGATTTGGCAGTGCCAGTGTGGATGAGGCCCAACCGTTGGGTGCTCATCCTCAGCATCACAGTGAGTGAGCCTTCTCTTCATTCAAACACTGTTGCATGAGCAATGCACTTTCTCATCATCACTGAGCTCAGTCGCTGTTGCGAGTGGGAGAGAGGACGCCTTGCGCATTTGCAGCCGTTTGATCAAGGTGAACGCTAATTCCTGTGACACTGGAGGTGAGCGCCTAACAGCTACAGGATGCTGGAGGTGAGCGTCCCATCAACAGGACAGGGGGGGCACAGTTACAGTGCATTGCGAAAAGTATTCGGCCCCCTTGAACTTTGCAACCTTTTGCCACATTTCAGGCTTCAAACATAAAGATATAAAACTGTAATTTTTTTTGAAGAATAAACAAGTGGGACACAGCAGAGAGCATCATGAAGAACAAGGAACACACCAGGCATGTCCGAGATACTGTTGTGGAGAAGTTTAAAGCCAGATTTGGATACAAAAAGATTTCCCAAGCTTTAAACATCCCAAGGAGCACTGTGCAAGCGATAATATTGAAATGGAAGGAGTATCAGACCACTGCAAATCTACGAAGACCTGGCCGTCCCTCTAAACCAGTGGTTCTTAACCTGGGTTCGATCGAACCCCAGGGGTTCGGTGGGTCAGTCTCGAGGGTTCGGCACACCCTCCGCTAGTACCACTTCGCTGTCAGGGACTATTTCTCCAGTTTCGGGCATGTCCTTCCGCTCCCGCTCCACTCGCACTCGCAGCTCTCTCTGCCCCTGGCTCACTCTCACTGCTGGCTGTGCAGCAGGCGTCGCCCTCTGTGGAGTGGGGGGGGGGGGGTTTGGAGACAGGCCAGACGTGCGGTGCGGAGAGGGACTGTCTGGGGGAGGGACTAACCCGTGCAGCGGCCGCCCAGCGCAGCGCGGGAGAGAACCACCAGGCCAGGCAGCCGCAGAAGCAGAAGAAGCCGGCAGGTGAGAGGCCAGAGAGCCAGTGGTGACAGTGGTGCTGCAGCCTGCAGGAGGAAAACCTAGCCTGTGATCGGGAGTCGGGACACAGGTGAAAAAAAGGTAGGACTAGAGTAGTACTGGCTGTACTAGTCTAGTGACTGATTGTGTGAGAACACTGAGAAGACTATGTAAAGGGGATCTATTTTATGGGGAACCTGGCCTGCTGTAAGGGGGGGAGATCTAAATGGGGGACGGGACCTCACCTCACCCTGGCCTGCTGTAAGGGGGGATCTATATGGGGGACATGATCCCTCATATAGATCCCCCCTTACAGTAGGCCAGGGTGAGATGAGGTCCCCCATATAGATCCCCCCCTACAGCAGGCCAGGGTGAGGTTACGTCATTTTGGGGTCCCCCATATAGATCCCCTCTTACAGCAGGCCAGGGTGAGGTTAGGTCACTCTGGGGTCCCCCATATATATCCCCCCCCCTACAGCAGGCCAGGGTCCGGAACTCACCTCACCCTGTCCTGCTGTAAGGGGGAGATCTATATGGGGGACGGGACCTCACCTCACCCTGGCCTGCTGTAGGGGGATCTATATGGGGACCTGGGATCCATATGGGGGACCTCACCCTGGCCTGCTGTAAGGGGGATCTATATGGGGGACCAGGTCCCCCATATAGATCCCCCTTATAGCAGGCCAGGGTGAGGTGAGGTCCCGTCCCCCATATAGATCTCCCCCCTTACAGCAGGCCAGGGTGAGGTGAGGTCCCGTCCCCCATATAGATCCCCCCTTACAGCAGGCCAGGGTGAGGTGACATGAGACATGATAATGACATGAGAGTGGCACTTGCCAAGATAAAGCCGCGCATTTATGAACTGGTCTCTGAAAGACAACAGCAGAAGTCACACTAATTTGCAGTAAATATTCATTATGTTTTTATGTGAAAATCATGTTTTTAATGGTTTTGTTCATTTTGTGCACCTATGTATAAATATATACCTAAAATAATATATACCTATGTTTTGAATTTGAAAAAAATCATATTTTATTTTTCCAATTAAGAAGGGTTCGGTGAAGGCCCATATGAAACTGGTGGGGTTCAGTACCTCCAACAAGGTTAAGAACCACTGCTCTAAACTTTCAGCTCATACAAGGAGATGCAGCCAAGAGGCCCATGATCACTCTGGATGAACTGCAGAGATCTACAGCTGAGGTGGGAGACTCTGTCCATAGGACAACAATCAGTCGTATACTGCACAAATCTGGCCTTTATGGAAGAGTGACAAGAAGAAAGCCATTTCTTAAAGATATCCATAAAAAGTGTCGTTTAAAGTTTGCCACAAGCCACCTGGGAGACACACCAAACATGTGGAAGAAGGTGCTCTGGTCAGATGAAACCAAAATCAAACTTTTTGGCAACAATGCAAAACGTTATGTTTGGCGTAAAAGCAACACAGCTCATCACCCTGAACACACCATCCCCACTGTCAAACATGGTGGTGGCAGCATCATGGTTTGGGCCTGCTTTTCTTCAGCAGGGACAGGGAAGATGGTTAAAATTGATGGGAAGATGGATGGAGCCAAATACAGGACCATTCTGGAAGAAAACCTGATGGAGTCTGCAAAAGACCTGAGACTGGGACGGAGATTTGTCTTCCAACAAGACAATGATCCAAAAAACGTTCTCCATCCAACCTCACTGAGCTCGAGCTGTTTTGCAATGAGGAATGGGCAAAAATTTCAGTCTCTCGATGTGCAAAACTGATAGAGACATACCCCAAGCGACTTACAGCTGTAATCGCAGCAAAAGGGGGCGCTACAAAGTATTAACTTAAGGGGGCTGAATAATTTTGCACGCCCAATTTCAGTTTTTTATTTGTTAAAAAAGTTTGAAATATCCAATAAATTTCGTTCCACTTCATGATTGTGTCCCACTTGTTGATTCTTCAAACAAAATTACAGTTTTATATCTTTATGTTTGAAGCCTGAAATGTGGCAAAAGGTTGAAAAGTTCAAGGGGGCCGAATACTTTCGCAATGCACTGTACCTATAGGAGCTACTCAGGCAGGCTTCAGATGGGACCCAAATGGCCTACAGGTATTACTATTTAACCTCAGCACAATATTTCAAAGCTGCATATGTAAGGGATGTCAGGTACCCAATAAAAAAACAACACATTTCCGTTTTATGGCATTTCTATGAAACCACCAGTAGATGGCCGCACAAAGCACAAAGTTCAACTGCAAGCAAGGCATGGGAGGAACTAAAAAGTTCGACATTTCGTTCCTGGGGAAAAGAATAGAAGTGCTGTGTCCCTCAGAATCATACCTCACTCATGTCCTTGTAATTGCAGAAACGTTTTCAATAAAAATAGTTCTGGTTTCACCCGGTCCGATCCCTTCGCACATTGGAATTATTGACCATACTTTCAGCATATGTGCAACACATAGAGATTATGAAAACACTGGGGCCCCTTGACTGCATGTTTTTTTGGGGATTTTACTAACCCTTTAAAAGAATATTTATTGTTGCTGACCAGTAGCTATAGAACTGTAGTCACATGGCAAGGGTGGGTCGTACAGTTGCCCAAAACCCACGATTGCTAGGAGGCCTACAGCTGCCTCAGCCTGGATTCACACCTGGGCGTTTGCATGTTATTTTGGAGCTTTTTTTGTGCACATTTTTTTGTTTTCATTTTTGAGTGTTCTTGTTTTAGACAAAAGCAAGCTGGTTTCTAGGACGGGGAGATGGTTGTTAGGTGGGAAAACACACAAACAAGTGCGTTTTTAAGACACTCCTATTGACATCTATTGTTCCAAAGAAGCTCCTGAATTTTTATGAGCCTCAAGCATCAGCACATTGCTCAAATGTAAATGGGCACAATAGAAAAACATGGAACTCTGGTTTGCACTAAAGTGCTCCTGGAATCACATCTTAAATTGCTCACATGTGTATAGGGACTGACTGTTCGGTAAGCTTCATGTTTTGCTATTTAAAGCAGACATAGAAACATTGTAATCTGCACTTAAAAAAGTTGAAATATTTCCCGCAGATAGTTGTGGTTTGTAAATGAGTTTAGCTGCGTTTAGGCACGTCAGGGTTTTCAGGTGTATTTTTTCTCAATACCCCATTTTTGGGGGGATGCTATATCCCTGGCACCCCCTCTTTCACTTTGTTGGTAGTTTTCTGAGCAAGAAAATAGAGCTTTGTAATTGAAATGGAGTGCAAAACAAAGCCGGTGATTACCATTCCCTAGTCAGGGACAGCGGCGGCCGGCCAGATTACGGTAATGCGGCCCAGACTCTCCGTGGAATCGGCCGCGGAGAGGCCGGCAGCAACGGCCGGACAGGCGGACACACACAGATACACAGTGACTGTCAGATCATGGCGGAGGCCTCGGCCCACCGGGCATATGCCCGGTCTGCCCTATGGCAAGTCCGGCCCTGATTGTGTGCCTGCTAGAGGGTAGGGCCGGTTCACACTGGCAATTGTGCAGGAACGAGCTGTGCATTCCTGTGCAATTTACATGCAGTTCTTGTCAGTGTGATTTCAGCCTATTCATATCCAGTGATGGCGAACCTTGGCACCCCAGATGTTTTGGAACTACATTTCCCATGATGCTCATGCACTCTGCAGTATAGCTGAGCATCATGGGAAATGTAGTTCCAAAACATCTGGGGTGCCAAGGTTCGCCATCACTGGAATAGGCTGCCATTGCACCAGACTGGAAACTCACTGCAACCGGATTGCATGATACTACTTCTGGACATTTTTTATTTTTATTTTTTTTTAATAACTTTTTCAGAGAACACTTCCTTGATTCTCACCTATGCAGCAATGATGTTTTGGCTGTCTCTTGGGTTATTCACATCACGCATCCCAGGAGTCTTCGAGGTGGCACCGTGTGCCAGGGTGAATCATCAAGGGGCTACTGTCTGTTCCTGGTTCTTGCAGCTACGCTGCTAATGATGTGCCACAGGGGAACCCAGAAGAGACAGCTGGCTCCCAATAACAATCAGAGAATAATTTAAATAAGACAGCCGACTCCCGATAATATCAGAGAAGAACCCAGAAGAGACAACCCGCTCCCGATAACACCACAGAAGAACCCAGATAAGACAGCCCTCTCCCGATAATGTCAGAGAAGAACCCAGAAGAGACAGCCGGCTCCCAATAACACCACAGAAGAACCCAGATAAGACAGCCCTCTCCCAATAATGTAAAAAAAAGTACCCAGAAGAGACAGTCAGCTCCCAATAATGTCAGAGAAGAACCCAGAAGAGACAGTTGGCTCCCAATAAGGACAGAGATTAACCCAGATAAGACAGCCATCTCCTGATAATGTCAGAGAAGAACCTAGAAGTGAAGGCTGGCTCCAGATAACGTCAGAAAAACACTCAGATATGACAGTCCGCTTGGAGAAAAACCCAGAAGAGACAGCCAGCTCCCAATAACGTCAAAGAAGAACCCAGATAAGACTGCAGGCTCCCAATAACGACAGAAAAGAACACAGAAGAGACAGCCGACTCTCAATAACAACAGTGAAGAACCCAGATAAGACAGCTGGCTCCCGATAAGATCAGAGAAGAACCCAGAAGAGACAGCCCACTCCCAATAACGTCAGGGAAGAACCCAGATAAGACAGCCCACTCCTGATAACGTCAAAGAAGAACCCAGAAGAGATAGTCGGCTCCCAATAACGACAGAAAAGAACACAGAAGAGACAGCCGGCTCTCAATAACAACAGTGAAGAACCCAGATAAGACAGCTGGCTCCCGATAACGTCAGAGAAGAACCCAGAAGAAACAGTTGGCTCCCAATAACGACAGAGATTAACCCAGATAAGACAGCCATCTCCTGATAATGTCAGAGAAGAACCTAAAAGTGAAGGCTGGCTCCAGATAATGTCAGAAAAACACTCAGATATGACAGCCCGCTTGGAGAAGAACCCAGAAGAGACAGCCAGCTCCCTATAACGTCAAAGAAGAACCCAGATAAGACTGCTGGCTCCCAATAACAACCGAAAAGAACACATAAGAGACAGCCGGCTCTCAATAACAACAGTGAAGAACCCAGATAAAAAACAGCTGGCTCCCGATAAGATCAGAGAAGAACCCAGAAGAGACAGTCGGCTCCCAATAATGTCAGAGAAGAACAGAAGAACCCAGAGAAGACAGCCCACTCCCGATAATGTCATAAAAGAACCCAGAACAGACAGTCAGCTCCCAATAATGTCAGAGAAGAACCCAGAAGAGACAGTCAGTCTCCCAATAATGACAGAGAAGAAACCAGATAAGGCAGCCATCTTCTGATAATGTCAGAGAACCCAGAAGTGGAGGCTGGCACCCAATAACGTCAGTAAACCACTCAAAGAAGACTCCTGATAATGTCAGAGAAGAACATTGATGCTGTTAGACTGGCCAGAGTGTTTTCTGTTTTATGCCATTCCAATTTATGTGAAATGTGATTTTTTTTTACTTTCTCTTAATAAACTACTGGTTTTATTGGTACACACTTTGGATTCTTTTTTTCCTCTTGGGCATGACCATATAATCCCCCTGTTTAGGAGCATATTGAGGGACCTGGTGTGGAACGGCATTATCCTAGCAATAGGAGGTTACCCACTGGAGGGATGTTCATAAGCCCATAGGGGCAGAGGCGTTTTCTGACCTTCCTACGACAAGGAGGTCTTGGCTGTTTAGTAAGCCTTCCTGATAACTACAGGGCTGTGAATTTCATACCTTTCCTTCAGGCATCCAGAAGAGACAGCCGGCTCCCGATAAGAGAAGGCCGGAAGCTATGAGGAAGGAATGACGCGTAGGGCTAGCATGATAGGATGGAAGGGGAACCAGACAACATAGAGTTAACATGTCAATGGGAGAGGTGTGAGGTTTACTTACGTTATTGGTGGAGTAGACGGGGTTATGGGGAGGAGCGTAGAAGGGTAGAAGGTAGGAAGGGGTGCAAAAGTAACAGTCGGAGTTGGAAGCCATCGGATGCACATCCCGCCCTCCCTCCCTGAGATAGGTCTGTGGGTTGGAGGATGTAGGTATTGAGATGGTGGTTGGAACCCCTTGGATGGGGTTAAAAATCTGTTGGTGGGATACAAGTGGGGAACCATCATTGGTATAATGTCCTCTGGTTGGATATGGTCCAATAAGAGGGACCAGGTAGTGGCAGGCCTGTAAGGTTTGTGGGCAAATGTTAATGCCCTCGAGTCGGTGTTTTGCAGCTTGGGACATCTATCTTTGGTTAATGGTATTGTTATTTATTTGTTATTTATTACTTATTTTGTTTAATAAAAGGCCTGACAGCCATTTAACTCTACCTTGTGTCATGCATTTTAATGGGTGATAAAAGGGGGGGGTGGAGTTTTATAAGGGGTTATGTAGACGTTTGGTGGCGACCTCTGGGCTACCCTAGTCACAGAGATGTATAGTAACGAAGTAGAACTACTTCACTACTGTACTTAAGTACTAAAAGGCGGTATCTGTACTTTACTAGAGTGTAATTTTTTTCTCCTACTTTTCGATGAGTTTAATACTTTTACTCCGATATTTTTTTTTATGTGCTGCATCGTTACTCGTTACAATTATAAAAAAGTTACGAATCATTCCATTCCAAACCCGCACTGCCACTGACTTTTTTTACTGTCTCTGAGACTCACAAGTCACGACCAATCCCCGACCCGATGCGATGGCTCAGGGGCAGAGCCTCGCTGCCTCTGCCCTCCCTCGGCTCGGCCCGAGTCCCGCTTCCCACCCGGCTCTCAAGTGAAGTGGTGGTGGCGAGAGCGGAGAGACACCTGCCTGCGGAGTGATCTCTCTGGGCCCTGGCTGGGGGAGGGACTGTGAGTTACTAGAGTCTAGACTACTAGACTGTCTCTGGGCACTGTGCAGCGCGGGAGAACTGGATGGAGGTAGGAATATATTCTTCTTTCAGCAGGGGGACTGGACTGGGGACTGTGGAGAGAGAGGCTGGAGGACTTGAGACAGCCTAAGGTAGGAGAAGTAAGAGCTGTCTTGAAGTCAAGTCACTCACTAAGGGGATCGGATCTATTCAATGGGGGGAGGGACCTGCCCTGGCCTGCCCTACTCTAAGGGGGATCTATAATGGGAGGGGGACCCTGGCCTCCTCTAAGGGGGCTCTATAATGGGAGGGGGACCCTGGCCTGTTCTAAGGGGAATCTATAATGGGAGGGGGACACTGGTCTGCTCTAATAGGAATCTATAATGGGAGAGGGACACTGGCCTGCTCTAAGGGGAATCTATAATGGGAAGGGGACCCTGGCTTGCTTTAAGGGGGCTCTATAATGGGAAGGGGACCCTGGCCTGCTCTAAGGAGAATCTATAATGGGAGGTGGACCCTGGCCTGCTCTAAGGGGAATCTATAATGGGAGTGGGACCCTGGCCTCCTCTAAGGGGGCTCTATAATGGGAGGGGGACCCTGGCCTGTTCTAAGGGGAATCTATAATGGGAGGGGGACACTGGTCTGCTCTAAGGGGAATCTATAATGGGAGAGGGACACTGGCCTGCTCTAATGGGAATCTATAATGGGAAGGGGACCCTGGCCTGCTTTAAGGGGGCTCTATAATGGGAAGGGGACCCTGGCCTGCTCTAAGGAGAATCTATAATGGGAGGTGGACCCTGGCCTGCTCTAAGGGGAATCTATAATGGGAGTGGGACCCTGGCCTGCTCTAAGGGGAATCTATAATGGGAGTGGGACCCTGGCTTGCTCTAAGGGGGATCTATAATGGGAGGGGGACCCTGGCCTGCTCTAAGGGGGGATCTATAATGGGAGGGGGACCCTGGCCTGCTCTAAGTGGGATCTATAATGGGAGGGGGACCCTGGCCTGCTCTAAGTGGGATCTATAATGGGAGGGGGACCCAGTCCTGCTCTAAGGGGGATCTATAATGGGAGGGGGACCCTGGCCTACTCTAAGGGGAATCTGTATGGGAGGGGGGCCCTGGCCTTTTGACTACTTTCTTTAATAACTACATAACACAATACTTGTACTTTTACTTTCAGTACTTGAGTAGTACATTTTAAAATAAACTACTTGCAATACTTAAGTACAAAACATGTTGAATACTTTAGTACTTCTACTTAAGTGTGGTGCTTAAGGAGCACTTCAACTTCTACTCAAGTCACTTTTTTGATAGAGCACTTGTACTTTTACTCAAGTCTGAGTCTCTAGTACTTTATACATCTCTGCCTAGTCATGTCAAAGAAGAACCCAGAAGGCACAGTCAGCTCCCAACAATGTCAGAGAAGAACCCAAAAGGCACAGTCCGCTTCCAATAATGTCAGAGAAGAACCCAGAAGAGACAGTTGGCTCCCAATAATGTCAGAGAAGAACCCAGAGAAGAAAGCCCGCTCACAGTAATGTCGGAGAGGAACCCAGATATGACAGCCGGCTCCTGATAATGTCAGAAAAGAACCTAGAAGAGATAGCCCACTCCCAATAATATCAGAGAAGAATCCAGACAAGACAGCCTGTAGAAAGATAAAGGTTAATGCTGCCCTGGTTGGTTGGGAAGGGTATAGTACAGGGATTCCCAAACTACGGCCCTCCAGTTGTTCAGGAACTACAATTCCCATCATGCCTAGTCATGTATGTGAATGTCAGAGTTTTACAATGCCTCATGGGATGTGTAGTTCTGCAACAGCTGCAGAGCCGTAGTTTGGGAATCCCTGGTATAGTAAATTGGGTTTTCTTTTGGTTGGCTTTGCTGGGTCTGAACCATTGGTTCTATGTGAAAAGTTACAGGGGGTCCACATCCAAAGAGCCTGGGGAGGCCTGTAGCTTGGAGCTAGAAAGTTGTGCCGCTTGTCACATTTGCTGGAGTCTGATTTGTTAAATTTTTATTATTATTAGTAATTTTTCATGCAAACTTGGAAAGCAGTTGAAAGGTACACTTTAAGGAGAATCCTTCAAAGGAAGGCGACCCTGACATTCTGCATTGTAGTGGCAGTTGAGCACATGAATTATCTTACCAGCAGTTACGCTAAGCTGAGATGTTCCTTTTTGGGGCATGTTGGCCTTTGATTCAATTTCCTATAAAATAATAATAATCATTTTTGGACACCATTTAGTATAATTTCTAGCACACAAAAAAAAGATCCTCTTTGCCCCTACCTGCGTAGGGCCTTTCCCCCTCAGTTGTCCCTCTTTTTTTGGCCTGATGTACAGATTAGTCTAAAATGTACTATTTAAGGCTTCATTCACACTAGACATAGTGGGAACGAATGTTCCAGCAATTGTTTTTTTTTTTATGTGCGCATTTTTCATGCTTTTCCACGCATCATGCATAGGGCAGCCTATTCACTTGAATGGGCTGTCGTATGCGTGTGCCAAAGAAGCTCATGTATCAAATTCTGGCACACGTTTGGTGGCGTGCATTTTGTCTCGCAACAAATGCGCCAAAATTGCACCTCATTTGGGGTGCCATTAATAAAAATGTTCACGGGTTTCTGAAAATGTAGACAGAAAAGGGCAGTTCTGCCAGCGTTTTCAGAGCGACCAAGTGTGAATGCAGCCTTACCGTTAAAAGTGTTATGCCTTCAATTTTTCTCAATAAATGCCAGACATTCTCAGATTGGATGAGGTGGAGAGGCCAGGTGGTGTCTCCACAATCTCCACCTTGTCCAATCAGACATTCTATGATTGGTGCCTGACCTAGGAAACAGTGGCGATCACTGTAGTAGCAGAGATTTGCAGCTTCCACAGGGACCAGCCAAGTAAAAAACATGCATACTTACATTGGTCCAAGCTGGACCAGTGGATTAGATGTAATGGTAGGGGCCTATTAGGAAGTTTGCTCCCCTGTGCTGGTGTCCCAGTCACTGCCCGTATAATTGTAGCGTGGCTGAGCGGTCTAAAAAGCTGAATGAAGGCTCCGGTCTCTTTGGGGGGGTGTGGGTTAGAATCCCACCCCTGCCTTGGTGTAGTCTTTTACTTTGTCGTGGACTACGATGAAACTGGATGAGGGCCAGCACAACCATAAGGTGGCTTAGGGCACCAGCATTGGGGGGGCTGTAAAATCTGAATCCCCAGACACTTGCTGGGAAATTAGATCTTTAACCGATCTGCAGGCGTGTTTTTTGCACCCTCCTTTGTGTGGAGTTTAGTAAAGTCAACTGTCGGCTTTCACGTGGAAGTGATACAAGCAGTTGTGAAGCTGCCTATCACTTCCACTACCACTGCTGTGATTTGCCCCCCGCGACCCCTATGAAAATAGATAAAAACAGAGGGCGCACTGGCCTAGTGCATTATCCAACAACAAATTTATTGAAGATAAAATATAGCTACTCACAAACGTAGGTAGTAAAAGCACTCATCAAGCCACTGCAAGTGGCTGCAATCTCCCAGCTTTGCCGAAGCCTCTAGCTCAAGGAGGACCTCCCCAGTGTCCTTTCTGGCTGGCGGGTTTCGATGGAATGTCTTTCTTCATCAGAGACCCATGTGCCACCTTCGCCTGAGTAGACAAAAATCTTCTTACCAACTCTCAACTGAATAAAATCTTTCCTAATGCATTCTGCAATCTTCCTGTACACACTGCTCTGATTTTAGATGTCCCTGTGTGCAAAGCCTTGGATGGAAGTGGCGCTTTTTCTGCTTTAACCTTTTCACTGCCAGAGCTGCTATTGCAGTTTTCTTTCCACACGTCCAAGAATGCACGTTTTAGGACTGAAGATTCACCCCCCTCTGAAAGCAGAGACGGCGGAGAATAAAATGTTGGTAGCTGTAATGGTTTATCATGCCTTGATGGCACAATTGTTTAGCAAACCTAAAAAAAAAACAAAAAAAAAAAAAAAACATAAAAATACATTAAGTTGATGTTTGATTTTAATACACACAATATTACCCTTTTTTTATTTTTTTTTTGTAAAATGTAAAAAATGAGGTTGCATCGAGTAAATGGATACCAAACATGTCAAGCCTTAAAGTGATTGTAAGGTCAGAAGGTTTTTTTTTATCTTAAAGCGGATTCCCACCTGTAGCACTGCCCCCGTAGGGACTGCTGAATATTAACTCTGCGGGCTCCCCTGGTTACCAACACATGGTTAAAAGCAAATGCAATTCTTACATTTCTCTTGTCTCTTCACTTCAATAAACAGTCCAGGGGTATTGTGTTTTTTGTTGTTTATTTTGTAATGGGGATAGGAGAAGGGAATAGTGGGATATTCCAATTTAACTATTCACAATTTCTGAGGACTTCTATCTTCACAACTCCACTCGTAGATATTTGACAGCCAGGCTGTTAATTCATCCTGCCACTTTAGATGAATGGGGTTAAGCCTCTTGCTTTCTCTCAAGACAACTTGGTGAACAATATATTATCTTATCTTCAGGATACCCTCCCTGGCACCCTCTTTCTACTGACACCCGTCCACTGACTATCCTATGAGCAGGGGTGGCCCCCCTCAGGTCAGGCCCCTTGACATGAGTTCCTGTACTCACGATACTGTAGCAAAAGGGTCTCCAGTGTCTCCCCTCTCCTTCAGCTTTTCTGGACCTCTGGGTTCAGCTCCTCTCATCCGCTTCTCTGGTCCTCAAGACGACCGCATGGCACCTCTACAGAGGAGAAGGCAGCCGTCCCCTCCCCCTGGGACTCCGCTCTCCAGCAAAAGACCCAGAGCACATGTGCTCCTGGCTTTTATACAGTACCCCAGCATGCACGCGACCTCCCCTCTGCCAATCAGCAGGACTGTATCAAAAGCCTATGCACCCATTTGTTAGGTTTCCTCTCACTGTCCAACATGCCTCCCTATTGGACCAGCGTGAAACACTCTCCAGACAGAATGAATCGCATACTGAGCACAATGAGTAGACATCACTAACAGATTGCTCTCTGGTAGGCAGAGAACAATATAGATTTACTTGCAGCTCCTCTGGTAAGCAGACAGAGCTCAAAACTATACTCTCTCACTATAACCTACCTAGGAGGGTGCTACACATCCAAAATTGGAACTTCCGCTCATCGGCTTTCTCCCACTCTCCGGTACCACCTTTCAGGGGGGAGGGAGGAACGGGTACCGGTTTTTGACAGGTAACCTTCCCAACTTCGGGGAGACAGCGCCGGAATTTAGTTTGGGTACAATGTTGCATGACCGCGTGTAGAAGCCTCCTAGGTAGGTGCTAGGTAAATTATAGTGGGGCCTTGCCTGCTTAACAGCAGGGCCATATTGTTTAGCTAAGCTGACATGTGCTCTCAGGTGTGTCTGTTATGTTGGGGAGTCTCCCCACTGTTACCCAATGAGGGCTCTCATTGGGCAGTGGAGGAAACCTGACCAATAGCACACCAGGGCTTGTATCCATCCTGGAAGGGCAGATTCTGCCGCACAGCATTCTGGGAGGGGGTATAAGTCTGTGGGGTGCGCATGTCAGATTGTTTTTGGTGGGAAGCAGAGTCGCAGGAGGGAGGTGACGGTTGTCTCTCCTCCTGTCAAGAGGTATCGGGTATCCCAGGCGGCTTGCCTGAGGGGATACAGGGCTGAGCTGAGCTGCAGAGAAGGATCCAGGTGTGCTGGGGACCAGCGGAGATGTTGGGGACGAGTTTAAGGAAAGCGTTCTGAGTCGTGAGTACTGCAAACTGCCCCTGGAGTCTGCCTAGGAGAGGGGACCACTCCGGAGAAGGTCAGAGGGATCCAGGAGCTATCTAGCCGGGCAGCGGTGACAGTAAGAGGGGGTGCCAGAGTTAACCCTGAAGAGTAAAGGGGGTGCCCTGAAGTGTAAAGTGTTGCAGCAGTAAATGCAAGTGGCTACCTCAGTCAGGGAGGACTGGAGGAAGCAGGGAAAAAGGACTTAAGCGTTGGTCGGCATTCAGCCGGAGTCAAGTCAGCGCTAGAAGACATTTTTTTCTCAAGTGTCCCATTTTGTAACTGGTTGAGCCAGAGGAGTATCCCACTCATTCCCTTTTCCCATCCAAGTTCCTACAATAAAAGTAAAAACCATAGATGTCGGACTGGTCATTGTCTCAGTATTCACACTTGGGCAACAAGCTTAAATGTGCTGTTGGTGTTAACGGTAACCATGGCAGACCCATATCCAGCACTGATGCTGGAAATACTGCTACGCGCGCAATTGTCATTCAAAGTGTGACAATGCTGAAAGCTGCGAATTGGCCTGGGCCTGGGCTGGAAGTGGGTATTGAAGTGGTTGTGTCCCACCTGAAGCCTTCTCGAAATAGTGCTACAGGTAGCTGTGCCCATATTTGCCCTGTTAGTGGGACACCTAGCCTAACATACTGTAGAGGGGCAATTAGAGACAGAAAAAGTAAAATGCCTGTAAAATGGGTGTTTTTGAGCTCAAGTGTGCATGAGGCCTTAGATTTTCTAATCATGCCCCCTGCTGGACGATCTCACTGCCGCTCCTGCTGCTGTTCAGTGGAGGAGAGACAGAGACAAAAATTGACTGAGTGGAGGGCAGATGGGGGGGGGGGGGGGGTGGGGAGTGGTGTCGGTTTGTACACAGGTGAGGGCAGTGGGGGAGCGGGGGTCAGAGCTGATGCAGCTGCATGGAGAGATGGAGAGTTTAGCTGTTGTAGGGAAAGGGCTAAGAGATGGCTGCAGAGATAATCTGTGAGAGAAGGGTGCAGGGGTGAGCTATGGATGTGGGGGCAGAAGTTTCCTCTGAACCCCGTACTCTATGCCTAACACCCTCCTATATATTATGTGTATTCACGGTGTACTCTGTGTATTATGTAGACCTGTGCCCTGTGTCATCAGAGATGAACCCAGAAGAGACAGCCAGCTCCCAATAAAGTCAGAGATAAACCCAGCAGAGAAAGGCCAAGATGAACCCAGAGGAGAAAGACAGCTCCCAATAACATCAGAGATAAACTCAGAATAGACAGCCGGCTCCCAATAACATCAGAGATAAACTCAGAATAGACAGCCGGCTCCCAATAACATCAAAGATTAACCCAGTGTAGTGTATTAACACAGACCAGGCTGTACAGGTTGCTTCTTTATTCACTGAACATCACGCATGCAACTAAACCTCAGCCACACCCAGCTCCCAGACATATACATAATTGTAACATTTTGCAGACAGCAACTTAACCCGTTGCTTACCATACTACATTCCCTCCTCTCTTTGAATAAAACATAACATGCACAACGTATTAATAAGATTAACAAAATGCATGGATGAACAACTAAAAATTTAAACTATAAACTCCTGACTATACACATAGTCCTTAAGGTAGGCCGGTGGATTAGTTGCTCGTTTTTCTCTTGGCCATTCCGATGTGGATGGTTGTGGATTGAAGTCTGGATCACTGGCAGTATCATCACTACTCTTTGCCTGTTCGCCGTCTTCCGATACTTGACCTTCTGACTCAATAAATTTCTTCACAAATGAGGAATTATGCACTTTTGTGTGTCCATCTAAAGCCTCTAAAACCACTTAAGTACCTCTTTTCTCCTTTACAACATAAGGCTCAGGTTCAAAGGACGGAGCCAGTTTGTTAAACCGATCATTTTGAAGCAACACCTTATCACCCTGTTGAAGGCCACTAGGTTGACAATGGCGGCGGTGGTTTGCATACTGTTCAGCCCGGATCTTCCTTTCCTCATCAATCTGCCGAAAAGGTTTCTGACTCGTAGGAGGACCCCCAATGTCTGGCAATTTTGTCCTGAATTTGCGACCACAAAGAAGTTCCGCAGGACTAACTCCAGTGACAGTATGCGGAGTTGTGCGATAAGCCAAAAGAAAACGCCACAGTTCCTTTTTCCAGTCTCTTCTCTCTAAATGAGCAATCTGCAAAGCTTTCAGCAAGGTTCGATTCTGGCGTTCCACTTCCCCGTTAGCCTGTGGCCAGTATGGAGTTGTACGATGATGTTCAATAGCATTTGATTTCAGATAGTCCTGAAATTCCTGAGAAGTAAATTGGGCACCATTATCACTCACAATCCGTTTAGGCAACCCATGAGACGCAAAAATGCTCTCCAACCCCTCAATTACAGTTGATGATGTAGCTTTAGTGAGAACTACCACCTCTTGCCACCTTGAATAATAGTCCACAACAACTAAAAGATGGTGTCCAGATGGAATGTCACACAGATCAATGGCTAAATCTTCCCATGGTCCCTCAGGTAGAACAGTGTGAGTTACTGGTTCTGGTTTAGGTTTGCTGCCCACCAACTGACATGCTCGACATGAAGAAACCAAACGTTCCACATCCTTGTCAATTCCTGGCCACCAGACTTTCTCACGTAATCTTTGTTTGGTGCGTACAATGCCTTGATGGCCCTCATGGGCTAAATGTAATGTACGTTTCCGTAAGTCTTTAGGCATCACAATACGATTGCCACGTAAAACTAGTTGTCCTGCAATACTCAGCTCTTGTTTGATTCTGTGATAGCTTGGGTCACAATCCACCCAAACCCCTTGTCTTACACATTTTCTCAACCGAGCAATTTCCGGATCCACAGATGACAATTCTTCAACCTCCCGCGGTGTCAATGCCTGAGGCATGGCGTTAGTAGCCACAAAACGAATGTACTCTTCTGCTAGGTTATGAACAGGTGCTGAAGACTGAGGCAATCTGGAAAATGCATCTGCCGCATTAGTCGGTCCAGGTCTGTACCGCACTGTAAATCGATACGGTAACAATCTGAGAACCCATCTTTCAATTCTGGCGGATGGTTTTGAGCGTGGCGAATATATCACTTCCAGAGGCTTGTGGTCTGTGATGATTTCAAAATCAAGGCCGTAGAGATAGGTGTGAAACCTTTCACATCCCCAAACAACAGCCAAAGCTTCTTTCTCGGTCTGAGAATAACGTCTCTGTACATCAGTAAGGGATCTGCTTGCATACTGAATAGGCCTGTAATCGCCTGTGCATTGTCTCTGAACCAAGATGGCGCCTAACCCCACAGGGCTAGCATCGACAATAACTTGGGTGTGTGCAGTAGGATTGAAATAAGCCAAAGTTGTGGCGCAAGTCAGCCGTCTCTTAAGTTCATCAAATGCACCTTGTTCCAAAAGGCCCCACTTCCAAGGGACTGCTTTGCGAGTTAACAATCTCAGAGGTTCACTGACAGTCGCCATATCTGGAATAAACTTGGCACAGTAATTCACTAGCCCAAGAAAACTGCGTACTTCTGCAGGGTTTTCAGGATTTCTGGCATCAGACACAGCTTTAATTTTACAGTCCTCCGGACCAATGCCCCTGTCAGACAGCACATGGCCCATAAAAGTCATTTTATTCATTTGAAATGTGCACTTCTTCTCATTTAATGTCAACCCTTTCTCCTTCAAGCGATTTAGCACTGCACGGAGACGTTCATCGTGCTCCTGTGTGTTTGTTCCCCACACAATTATATCATCAGAAATGTTATGCGTGCCTTCACAACCATGTAGCACTTGCTGAATCACTTGTTGATAGGCCTCCGGTGCTGACTATACGCCAAACATCAACCTCTTGTATCTAAAAAGACCTTTATGGCTTGCAAATG
Organism: Pelophylax lessonae; assembly: GCF_965119305.1. Taxonomy (NCBI): domain Eukaryota; kingdom Metazoa; phylum Chordata; class Amphibia; order Anura; family Ranidae; genus Pelophylax; species Pelophylax lessonae. Next base: position 634,873,973 of record NC_138771.1, on the reverse strand, counting down.
TAGTGATGACTCTAGATGCTGGGGTCAATTCAATCTGATGATAACCCCATTTCAAATCCAGTTTACTGAGGACACTTGCCCCATTCATTGCATGTAGAACATCTTCAATAGTGGGAATTGGATGTCTCTCTCTCTGCACAGCTTGGTTAGCACATCTCATGTCCACACAAATCCGAATATCTGTGCCCTTTGGTACAACAACTAACGGCGATACCCACGGAGTGGGTCCTTCCACAGGTTCAATAATGTCAAGGTCTAGCAGCTCTGCCAGTTTGTGCTCAACAGGTGATCTCAGGCTATAAGGAAGTCTGAGTACTGGCTGTGCAATAGGCTTTACATGTGGATCAATGTGAAGCTCCAACTTAAAATTCTTTAATTTTCCAAACCCAGAGAAGCAATCTTTAAATTCCTCTTTCAATGCAGAAATAGCAGGAGACACCATATTCACTCTTGCGCTGCCTACATCACGGCCAATCTTTAACACCCCTAGTGCCATTGCGGTTTGACGACCAAGCAGATGCGACCCTGTGCCATCTACAACATAGAATTCGGTCTGCAATGGAGGACCAGTCTCATGTGTTTGAACAGAGGTATAACATTTGCCTTTAAGTTGTAGTGGTGTACTGGAGCCATAAGTATAAATCTGTTTAGTGGTGTTACACAATTTAAGGTGGTTTTCTCTGCCATTAAGACTGTGCCAAGAAGCTAAGTCCATAACATTGCATGTAGCTCCAGAGTCAATCAACACTGACACATCTGTATTTCCAATCTTAATGGTTAATGTCCCAGCTTGCAGAGAACACAGGGAGAATATAAATTCACAGTCAGGAGCACTCTCTTTATCCTCAGCTATAACATTTACTTGTGCTGATGGTCCTTTGGATTTGTTATCTCTGGTTGTACTTCTACACACAGCTGCAAAATGACCTGTCTTTCCACAAGCATAGTACATTTTATTCTGTAGCACAGTGCAGTCCTGACTTGTGTGTCCCACTCTGCCACATTTACTGCAGGTTATATGTAAAGTCCTCTTTGGAAAACTCTCTTTCCTACTCCAGATATTCCTATTATTATAGGTAGGTTTGGAGACCGTATTGACAGATGCAGTGTCCTTGGTTTCAATATGCAGAGCCTGGAGCTCAGACAGTTCAATGGCTCTTGCAATCTCCTGCAGACTAGTAAGTGTGAGACTAGGTTCTCTCAATAATCTCCTCCTGAGGTGCACAGATGTGCATTTCTCTATGACCTGATCTCTGATTATCTCCTCAGTTACAGTCCCAAAATCACAAGACTTTGCCAGATACTTCAGCCTAGTCACATAACTGTCTGTGGTTTCTCCCGGTTCTTGCACAGCCTGTCTAAACTTATATCTTTCACAGGGAATATTTTTCTTTGGCTCAAAGTACTCACTCAGTCTATTCATGGCTGTCTCATAGTCTGAATCTTTCCCTGTTGCTCCCAGGGTTTCAAAAATGTCCTGAACTTGAGGTCCAGCTAGATGCAGCAGCATGGCTCTCTTCTGAGCAGGTGCAGTCACTCCTGTGGCTATAACATAGAGCTGAAATCCCTTCTTCCACTTGTCCCAGCGCTGTGAGAGACTAGTGTGGTCTCCAGACACATCAAACGGTCCGATAGCCGGTAAATCCAGAAAGCTAGCCATCCTCGTCGCCAAAATGTAGTGTATTAACACAGACCAGGCTGTACAGGTTGCTTCTTTATTCACTGAACATTACGCATGCAACTAAACCTCAGCTACACCCAGCTCCCAGACATATACATAATTGTAACATTTTGCAGACAGCAACTTAACCCGTTGCTTACCATACTACACCCAGGAGAGACAACTGGCTCCCAATAACATCAGAGATGAAACCAGAAGAGACAGCCGGCTCCCAATAACATCAGAGATGAACCCAAAAAATACAGCCGTCTCCAAATAACATGAGAAATAAACCCAGAAGAGACAGCTGGCTCCCCTATAACATCAGAGATTAACCGAGAAGAGACAGCCAGCTCCCAAAACCATATGGAACCAGAAGAGACAGGACCAGACCAGATAGTGGCAGGCCTGTAAGGTTTGTGGCCAAATGTTAATGCCCCTGAGTCGGTGTTTTGCAGCCAGCTCCCAATAAAGTCAGAGATAAACCCAGAAGAGACAGCCAAGATGAACCCAGAGGAGAAAGCTGGCTCCCAATAACATCAAAGATTATTTGGACAGGATTACTACGCCAGCCCTGATGCAGCAGAAAACAGGGGCGTAGCAGGGTATGAGAACATGTGCCACGTCCTAAAAATCTGGGAATGAGAGAACAGGGGAAAAAAAATAATGGACTTTCAAGGCACCGTACATAAAAAACAACGCTTTATTGTTGGTCGTGTAGCGGTGTTTAATATGCCTGAAAGATGATTGTTTGACATTTGAGAGGAACTCGGCTCCATCTAGTGGCCAAAACGACACACTGCAGCTACTATGGAATTTCTTGTGATGTGATTTTCCTTTCAGGAAGTTGAGAGACTTCATCATCCATAGTGCTCTTGGACTACCAGGATGCACTGCTTCACCGCACAGCCTTCTGGGGGAAGCTTTATAAAGGAAGGGAGGAGCCAGGCTCACGCTCTTGGGAAAGACACAGTGAGACAAGCAGGATGCCAGTGCTGTGGGCTGATGCTGTATGCTAGGCCGAAACTCCTGGGCCTTAAGTGACTAAGTTGCAGTGTTTCATCTCCAGTAGAGGATCCCTCCTGGAGGTCCCATCGATGTTCTACAGAGACCAGACTCATCCACCCCAAATACCTAGCGCGGCTGGTGACAGAGGCCGGAGACTGAGACAGCAGCGGAGGCTTCCTGGGAGACAGTCCTGTTGGTGAGAGGGCACCTGCCCAAAAACTGACTCTATCTATCAAAGAAGTAACTTTAGTCAGGATTAGCCTTAGAGTAGTAGAAGGCAATATACCAGGTGGCCCAGTACATCTCTCACAGAAGTTTTACCGGCAATCCTGCACAGACAACCCGCGGTGATTACTAACTGTTTGCTGCCATTCTCTCTATTGATCACCCATCCTCAATGTGGATTACAAATTGCGAGTGCACCAACGTTGCTAGCGAAGATATAGAGAAGAAACAGCGGACTCAGATAGGTCTGACATTCTGATACTGTGTCTAACTGAATGCTGAGCCTTATCTCCAAAAGTATAATAGTGATTAAGATGGTGGTCCTATAGGCTCTGAGACATTTCCTGAAACAATTAATGTGCCCTTGAGGAGTGATATCACAGTATTTATCTTATCTTTGATTAATTAATTAGTATATCCTTTTACAAAGTCATATTTTACTGTATCGAAACTGTTTATTTGATTTACAGTAAATAACTTTCCTGTTTAAAAGCAAGCTTGTGTGTGGTCACCTTGTATTACCCAGAAGGACTGCAGCTGGAAAGAGGTAACAGGTCATTATTATTTATTGAAGTGTTATATTCCAATCTGTGTAGCCATTTGGTATTCCAGTCCTATTCTGGGTCAGTTGTGCCTAGGGAGGGTTCGAGCCAATTCTGTGGGTTGTTAGGCAGGACGTAGACCCAATAATCTAATCAGCAGCTCCTGCGGGGGTGGTGCTACACGTGGGGGCTCGTCCGGGATCATCTACAGTCCTGCAACACAACCCTCCCAGCCCCAGAATCCCCCTCAACGCAGAAATGGATCCTACCGCTGCAGCCGAGTGGTGCAGGGAAGAGAATGTCGTAGTGGAAAATGGCCTGGTGGTTGAAATCAAGGGAGAGGTCTGGACTGAGGAAAAACTCCTCCCAGTTTTAAGGGCACTGTCCACAGACAGGAAATTCTGGGTGACTGACATAAAGACAGACACCACCGTTCCACACACGTATGCATTGTGTGAGTGGAGGAAGGGGGTCCCTGATTACTTTAAGGGAACCAGTGTAAAGACTACTGACCAAACAGAACTTTTCTTAATACATCCAGAAGTCCTTACTGAAGGTCCCTCATCCACCACTCCTGGGGTCTCCAGCAAAGAAAAAGGTGTCCAAGAAGGGAGTCCAGAGTCACCACCTTTGTCTACCTTTAGCTCAGAATTGTGTGCTGTTCTCGGGGAAATCGTAGCAAAATGTAGTAAGGACTCCCCAAACTATCTGATGACTGAATATAGGAAGCTCAGGACATTCTCTGGGAAACAGCCTGTGCCTTCGACAGAAGATGGGTTTGAAGAGTGGTTAGATACCGCCACTCAGGCTTTGGAAGAGTGGGAGGTACCAGAACAGCACAAGAAACAGAGAATCACAGAAAGTTTAAAGGGACCTGCACTAGAGGCCGTACGTAATCTCAAGCTAAGCAAAAAGAACTGTACTGCACAGGATTATCTAGACATTCTACAAGATGTATTTGGTCGGACGGAGAACGTGGCTGAACTTCTTTACCAGTTAGACCACTGTTACCAAGAAGAGGAAGAGAAGTTGTCCGAATTTATTAGACGCCTAGATAAGATCATCCACCAGATCTTGTTAAAGAAAGGGATAGACCCCCGGAAGGTAGATCAGACTCGTGCACGGCAGGTGCTGAGAGGGGCTCAACCCTTAGATCCCATTGCCATACTGTTGCGAACTCGCCAAGATGGTGGCATTCTGGAATACCCTGACCTGATCCGAATGGTCAGAGAAGAAGAGGTCATGTTGGACAAGAAAAGGAAGAGTCGGCAGTTTGACTCAACTGCTCGTGTCAGAGTGATAAGTGCAAAAGAAAGTGACTCGCAAGTTGAACTCCTAAAGACCCAGGTGTCCCAGTTGATAGAAATGGTGTCCATCCTGACTAGTCAGGCATCTACTCTACCTGATGGGAACGTGTCAGAGAAGCCGGATAAACCTTCTAACCTTAGAGTAGACCCGGAACCGAGACCTAGGAGATCGCTAACTTGTTTCAACTGTGGGGGAGTAGGACATGTTAGAGGAGTATGTCCCAGCCCAGGAAATGTCGCCTCAGAACCTCGCAAGCCAGCGGAAAAACTTCAGAGGGCACCTGTGAAGGAGTCGACCGGGTGCCCACCAGTTTCAAGGGAATCCAAGAGACTCAATGATTCAGGGAATCTGAGTCAGGGAGTCAGATCCAGGTACAACGCCCCTAGTTCTATACTCCAGGCTACTGAGAGAAGGAAAATCAATGCACACTGGGCCCAGAGGGGACTGAAGTCCAGAAGAAAAAAAAAGAAAAGAGCCTGGGTGCAGAGAACTGAATCAGACAACAAGGCCACTTCAAGAGAATTCCCAACTAACTTGGTCGGGCCTTCCCCTGTAGTCTCTGTCCAGGTAGAAGGAATTTACACAAGAGCCCTCCTTGACACTGGGGCCCAAGTGACTCTTCTGTATAGAGACTTCTATGATAAACACCTTACCCATCTACCTCTGCAGAAGTTGGAAGATCTGGAGATATGGGGTATCGGGACTCAAAGTTTTCCCTATGACGGGTATCTGCCAATCAAGTTGACCTTTGACCCATCAGTGGCTGGTGAAGCTGAAACCTTCGACACCCTAGCGGTGGTCTGTCCTCGTCCGCCAGGGGCCAACAAAAGCTCTCTCATCGTAGGGACCAACACTGACCTAGTAAGGCGCCTCCTGACACAACTGGTCCAGGGACAGGATGCTCCAGCGCCAAGGATTCACCCCATGCTACGGCAGGCCTATCAACGATTAGTATTGGAGCAAGAGACTCCTGCAGAAGGAGTTGGAAGACTCTGGAAGTTGGACAGAACGGAAAAGGTCTTGCAGCCAGGAGAGGTGGCTTGTCTGAAAGCTTCCGTTAAACTCACATGGAAACAGCCGGGCCCTTTTATCATCTTTGAATCAGGTCCACAGGAAGAGGAGAGAGGGATAGAAGTAATCCCTGAAGTGATCCCTTTGAAGGTTTTACAGAAAAACCATGGAAGGGTTTTAGTGAGTGTCAGAAACACCTCTACTACACCGGTGAAGGTACCGGCCAGAGTGCTGTTGGGCCAAGTTAACCCGGCTACCCCAGTTGTCCCATCTGATCTTAAAGAGGAGGAAAGGGGTGAAGATGTTATAGAAGAGCTCTGCTCTGGAAACGCTGCCCTCCCACCAGAATGGGTGAAGAGGGCCAAGGCACAACTTGCTCGATGGCGAGGAATATTTTCTAGGGATGAGTTCGACGTGGGATGCGCCAGGAGTGCCACTCATAAGATCCGCCTGAGTGAGGACAAACCTTTCCGAGAAAGAGTCCGGCGAGTTCCCTTAGGTGACTTAGAAGATCTACGTCAGCAGCTGGCGGAACTCAAGAAGACTGGGGTTATTCGAGAATCCAGGAGCCCATATGCTTCTCCGATAGTGGTAGTCCGGAAGAAAAACGGATCTCTGAGGCTTTGTATCGACTACCGAACCCTGAACAGAAGAACCATCCCAGACCAGTATACCACTCCTCGAATCGAAGACGCCCTACAGAGCCTGTCAGAGGCGAAGTGGTTCAGTGTGATGGACTTAAAGAGTGGGTATTATCAGATCCCCATGCACCCTGAAGATCGGGAGAAGACAGCCTTCATCACCCCTGTGGGGTTCTTTGAGTTCAATCGCATGCCTCAGGGGTTGTCAGGGGCCCCTGCTACCTTCCAAAGGCTGATGGAAAGGACCGTTGGAGATATGAATTTGATAGAGGTACTGGTATACTTGGATGATGTTATCGTGTTTGGCAGAACTTTGGAAGAACACGAGGAGAGGTTGGAAAAGGTCCTGAAGAGGCTACATGAAGAAGGCCTGAAACTTTCTCCTGAGAAGTGCCAATTCTATCAGTCCTCGGTCCATTACCTGGGCCACATCGTGTCTGAAGAAGGGGTGGCCACCGACCCGGACAAGCTGGATGCTGTCGCCTCCTGGCCGAGACCTACAAATGTGACCGAACTTCGGTCGTTCCTGGGTTTTTGCTCCTATTACAGGAGGTTTGTAGAGGGGTTCGCCAAGATTGCCCGACCCCTCAATGAGTTACTAAAGAACGAAGAAGATGACGTTCCTGAACTGGTCAAGCCAATGAAGTCCACCATGGGACCCCGGAAGGCCAAGGAGTCCATCCAGGATCAGTGGACCCCAGAATGTGAAGGGGCTTTCATTCAGTTGAAAAAGAATCTAACCACTGCCCCTGTGTTGGCCTACGCAGACCCCACGAAACCATATGAACTACATGTCGATGCCAGCCGAGATGGGCTGGGTGGGGTACTCTACCAGGAACATGAGGGCCACCTGCGACCCGTAGCCTACGTGAGCAGGAGTCTACTACCTGCTGAAAGGAATTATCCTACCCACAAACTTGAATTCTTGGCCTTGAAGTGGGCAGTGGTTGACAAATTGAAAGATTACCTGTACGGAGCTGAATTCATTGTCAAGACGGATAATAATCCCCTTACCTATCTGTTGACTACAGCCAAGCTGGATGCCACAGGACACAGATGGTTGGCTGCCCTCTCTAGCTTCAACTTCAGCCTGAAGTATCGGCCAGGAATCGGGAACAGGGATGCAGATGCCCTATCCAGAAGGTTGCATGCACCACACGAACTTGATGAAGAATGGACCCATTTGGCTCCAGAAGGGGTGCGTGCCCTATATCAGGGAACTGAACTTCGATCCAGAGGAGGATCAAGAGCCGAAGAGATTGGGGTTTCGGCTGTCGGAGTACCCAAATACTATTGCAGGGTGACCCAGGTTGAAGGGGAAGATTTACCCCGGCTGTCCAAAAGGGACTTGAGGAAGGAGCAGCTGGAAGACCCTCTGGGAAAACTTCTTTTGGAAGCCTTGGAGATCCAGCGCCCTGAGTTGCTTCTCACCGACTCTCCTCAGGGGGCCCGTCTGTTGCATAGAGAGTGGACCCGGTTACAGATCCGAGAAGGGGTGGCCTACCGAAGAGGCCCATCTGAAGATCTGGAGGAGAAGTGGCAACTGTTCTTACCAGCTAAATACAGGGAGAGAGTTCTGGCTGCTCTTCATGATAATCATGGCCATCTGGGACCTGAAAGAACTTTTCAGCTTGTCAGAGACAGGTTCTACTGGCCCTGTATGAGGGCCGAAGTTGAAGGATACTGTCATTCTTGTGTCCGATGTATACAAAGGAAGACTCTGCCACGTCAAGCAGCCCCAATGGGCCATCTGCAAAGCCAGGGACCCATGGAACTGGTGTGCATTGATTTCCTTTGCCTAGAGCCTGATCTGAGTGGCCAAGGGAGTGTCCTTGTGGTAACAGACCATTTTACCAGATACGCCCAAGCATTCCCAACAAGGGATCAGAAGGCCTCTACAGTAGCCAAAGTTCTTGTAGAAAAGTTCTTTGTACACTATGGGTTACCACAACGCCTCCATTCAGATCAGGGAAGAGACTTTGAAAGCAGACTGATCAAGAGACTGTTAGATCTGTTAGGCATCCAAAAGACTAGAACTACTCCCTACCATCCACAAGGGGATCCCCAGCCAGAAAGATTTAACAGGACTCTTTTGGACATGTTGGGGACTTTGAGCTCAGAGAAAAAACAGCATTGGGGCAAACATGTAGCTGCCATTGTGCATGCCTACAACAGTACTGTCAGTGATGCTACTGGATATTCCCCTTATCGTCTAATGTTTGGACGAGAGGCTCGATTGCCAGTGGATTTGGCCTTTGGCATCTCGCCCGATCACACCTCTTCAGCATCGCACAAGGGATATGTGGACCGACTGCGGAAGAGTCTGAAATCGGCCTATGATAAAGCTCAGGCCACATCTGATCAACGTGGACTGAGGAATAAAAGGAATTTCGACTTAAAAGTTCGGATCCAAGACTTGCAACCAGGGGACAGGGTATTGTTGAGGAACTTGGGTGTCCCGGGAAAACACAAGTTGGCAGACCGCTGGAAGTCCCAACCTTATGTTATCTGCAAGCAACTACCAAACCTCCCTGTGTATCAAATTCGGCCTGAAGGAAGTGTGGGTCCATTGAAGACTTGGCATAGGAACCATTTACTGCCTCTCTCTGAAGCAGTTTGCATGCCTCCTGTCGTAGATTCGCCAGAGACCCCTTCGACCTCTCGCCTGTCCAGACCAGTCACCAGATCTCAGTCGACACTCCCAGATGTGAGGGGAGGAAATTCTCCATCTGAAGATCTGGAAGATGAAGAGGAGGTACCTGACTGGATGTGGTCGTCTCAGTTACCAGAACCCACACCTGCCTCCCTGTCTTCATCCGAATTGGCTGACAGAGGAACCCTTCGGGCGGAAGCCCCCGAATTCATACCTTTCCACATGCTTCCAGAAGAAGTAGTTGAGGATGAAGATCCTTGCACCTTTCTCTGAAGAAGAACTGACCGCTCTTGAAGCATCAGATTCCTGTGTGTTGGAACATGAGGAGGAGGACATTGAAGAATCCCCAGAAGTGGCTGGTCCTAGTACCTCTGAGATCGTGCATCCCAAAGAACAGAGGGAAAGAAGAGTCATTCACCCACCCAAAAGACTGACCTATGACCAATTGGGTGAATGCTCGGAAGAGGCTATCTTTACTTCCAAACGAACTCTTGATCAGCCTAGTTCTTCCACCGCAGATTTGGTGGAGGACAACCCTAGCTCACCCCCAGGCACATCTGTACAAGCCACTCAAGTGTCAGGGGTCTGTGAACAGAATTACCTTCCCTCCCCTGACAATTGGTGGGAGGTTCCTATGTCGAACCTGTGTTGTAATATGCAGTTGTTGAGTTTGAATTCTGCTTATGAAAAGGAAGATAATTCCCTGTTATGCATATGTTAATGTTTTTGTTGTGTACTGCCAACATATGCACTGGAGTACATGCTGTTGTCCTCTTTGGGGACCAAAGTTTCTTAAGTGGGGGGAGTGTGTAGCGGTGTTTAATATGCCTGAAAGATGATTGTTTGACATTTGAGAGGAACTCGGCTCCATCTAGTGGCCAAAACGACACACTGCAGCTACTATGGAATTTCTTGTGATGTGATTTTCCTTTCAGGAAGTTGAGAGACTTCATCATCCATAGTGCTCTTGGACTACCAGGATGCACTGCTTCACCGCACAGCCTTCTGGGGGAAGCTTTATAAAGGAAGGGAGGAGCCAGGCTCACGCTCTTGGGAAAGACACAGTGAGACAAGCAGGATGCCAGTGCTGTGGGCTGATGCTGTATGCTAGGCCGAAACTCCTGGGCCTTAAGTGACTAAGTTGCAGTGTTTCATCTCCAGTAGAGGATCCCTCCTGGAGGTCCCATCGATGTTCTACAGAGACCAGACTCATCCACCCCAAATACCTAGCGCGGCTGGTGACAGAGGCCGGAGACTGAGACAGCAGCGGAGGCTTCCTGGGAGACAGTCCTGTTGGTGAGAGGGCACCTGCCCAAAAACTGACTCTATCTATCAAAGAAGTAACTTTAGTCAGGATTAGCCTTAGAGTAGTAGAAGGCAATATACCAGGTGGCCCAGTACATCTCTCACAGAAGTTTTACCGGCAATCCTGCACAGACAACCCGCGGTGATTACTAACTGTTTGCTGCCATTCTCTCTATTGATCACCCATCCTCAATGTGGATTACAAATTGCGAGTGCACCAACGTTGCTAGCGAAGATATAGAGAAGAAACAGCGGACTCAGATAGGTCTGACATTCTGATACTGTGTCTAACTGAATGCTGAGCCTTATCTCCAAAAGTATAATAGTGATTAAGATGGTGGTCCTATAGGCTCTGAGACATTTCCTGAAACAATTAATGTGCCCTTGAGGAGTGATATCACAGTATTTATCTTATCTTTGATTAATTAATTAGTATATCCTTTTACAAAGTCATATTTTACTGTATCGAAACTGTTTATTTGATTTACAGTAAATAACTTTCCTGTTTAAAAGCAAGCTTGTGTGTGGTCACCTTGTATTACCCAGAAGGACTGCAGCTGGAAAGAGGTAACAGGTCATTATTATTTATTGAAGTGTTATATTCCAATCTGTGTAGCCATTTGGTATTCCAGTCCTATTCTGGGTCAGTTGTGCCTAGGGAGGGTTCGAGCCAATTCTGTGGGTTGTTAGGCAGGACGTAGACCCAATAATCTAATCAGCAGCTCCTGCGGGGGTGGTGCTACAGTCGGCATAAAAACAGAGAAAAGTGCGTCACCCGACCCCAAGGGGGCGGAGACAATTGATCAAAAATACAAATAGCAAGGTTGACAGAAAAACTCCGCCACTAAGACATACAATGCAACAAGGGAAACAGAGTTACAATATAGTAACAACTAATATGGGTGAGGGCGCTATACGCTGCAGTCGAGAGCCCCCAAAGGAGCTGGCAACGCAGAGCGTCCTCAGCAGTACAGATACAACTTCCACAAGGGAACGGAGTGGTATAACCAAATGCTCTACATGTTTCGCCTGATGTTCAAGCTTCTTCCGGAGCTGTTTAGGATACACATTCTGAGTAGCGAAATAAAACCAAAATTAGTAACATAACATCAGAAGTGACATTCACACTACAGGTTGAGTACATCCAGCTGTTTTGCATATATATACCGAGTCACACAGTTTAACAATCAGTTGCACATATAATAATGTTGGAGTGTTCACAAATATTCATGCTGGTCCAGCTTACATAGAGGAAGGGAAGGAGAAGGGGAGGAGAGGGGTGGGACCCTCCAACCTTGTCATGGCCAAAAAGGATGGCCCAAAAGTCACCCGTCCGGGGGCCTCAAGAGCATAGAGGTCACTGTGGGGAACAGAGGAGAGAATAGCCAAAAAAAAGGGAAAAAGATAAAACTTGACAATTAGGTAAGAATACCTACCTGTATGAAGGTGTCACTGGAGCCAACAAAAAGGCGCCAGGAAGGTAACTACTCAGTACACCAACAGAAAAGTAATCACGAGGGACGACCTGCTGAGGCAACTCAAAGGAGCACGCGCTGCTGTGGCCAATTGTAAAGATATCAATTGTTCAGAATAAAGGAACAAATAAGATATAAACCTGTAGTGAAGGATGGAATACAGGGAAACCTATTAGAGTAGTTTATGTCGCCACCTGAAGAATGTGCCACACAGACAGCCACACCGAGATCATAAAGCACCGGAGGATCATATGTGTGAGGCAACCAAGTAGCGATACAGCCATCCAAGAGAACTACTATAGGCATGCATAGAAACAGAACCAGAAACCAACACCCAGAGGGTTAACGTGCCCTAGATACCGAGAGTAGGAGATGAAAAAATGAATACATGACCGACACCTAAAAGATGGAGACACAGGTGGTGCCATATATATGTAGAAAAAAACCGTGAGCAGGGGCCAATCAGGGGTAAAAGGCAATGGATACTCACCAGTCAGTAACATAGCCAGGCATAAGATATAGGGATTAGTCATAGGCACTTCCTCTGGTAGAAGGAAACTGGCAATGAATGGATAGTTTAGCGGGAGAGTAATAGGCCAAATCATCAAAGAGATAAATCAAAGAGCGGAATTACCGTGCAGCACGTACTCCTGATGTTCCTCATAGAACCGCAGACCGATACCCCCGGATGGGGAATGACCGCCATAACGGAGGCTGGGTAACCGCCTCCTTTATAGCTCCAATGTTCCCGGGTCAGTGAGTCATCGGATGTGACGTCACTACGACCCCGGCCGTCTAGCCCGCGCATGCGCCAGATAACCGCGCACAAAGGGGTAGGATCCGTCGGGCTGGCAGAGCGCGGGAGAGGAGGAGCCCAAAGAAGACACAAAGGTCCAATGGGCTCACACTGCCACACGCAACGTCAGCAACTGGAGACGCCACGTATGGCTCCCTGGCCGCACAGTAAACCCCGATGGCGCTCAAGCGGCCACCGGTGGTGGGACAGCGCCACCCAGTGAGGCCAGGAGAGAACTCCACCCTTCAATGCAAACTGGACCCTAAGCAAAACAACAAAATAACATAATAAAAAGACAAAACCACAGTAGTAACAAAAAATTACAAAAAAGCATATACAAGGATAAATACCGGGACATAATAATTACAAAAAAATATATTTAACAATGAGATGAGCCCAGAAGAGACTGCCAGCTCCCAATAACATCAGAGACAAACCTAGGAGAGACAGCCAGCTCCCAATAACATCAGAGATGAACCCAGAAGAGACAGTCGGCTCCCAATAACATCAGAGATTAACCCAGAAGAGACAGCCGGCTCCCAATAACATCAGAGATTAACCCAGAAGAAGCAGCCGAGATGAACCCAGAAGAGAAACCTGGCTCCCAATAACATCAGAGATAAACCCAGAAGAGACGTCTGGCTCCCAATAACATCAAAGATGAACCCAGAGGAGACAGCCGGCTTCCAATAACATCAGAGATAAACCCAGACAAGACAGCCGCCTCCCACCAAACATCAGAGAAGAACCCAGAAGAGACAGCCGGCTCCCAATAACATCAGAGATGAACCCAGAAGAGACAGCCAACTCCTAATAATATCAGAGATGAACCCAGAAGAGGCAGTCAGCTCCTAATAACATCCAATATGAACCCAGAAGAGACAGTTGGCTCCCAATAACATTAGAGATAAACCCAGAAGAGACAGTCGGCTCCCAATAACATCAGAGATGAACCCAGAACAGACGGCTGGCTCCCAATAACATCAGAGATGAACCCAGAAGAAACAGCCAGTTCCCAATAACATCAGAGATTAACCCAGAAGAGACAGTGGGCTCCCAATAACACCAGAGATGAACCCAGAAGAAACAGCCGGCTCCCAATAACATCAGAGATGATTTCTAAGCTCTCCTTACCGACCAATCTGCGACCAACCGAATTGACCTGTCCAACAGTACGCGTTAAAGACAGGGGTTTAGTTGCACACATTTGCAAATACATGCGTAAGCCACAGAGCCCCGTCAAGGCACCCCATTATCTGTGGTCCTAACTCTAAATTTAGAGTTAGGACCACAGATAATGGGGTGCCTTGACAGGGCTCTGTGGCTTACGCATGTATTTGCAAATGTGTGCAACTAAACCCCTGTTTTTAACGCGTACTGTTGGACAGGTCAATTCGGTTGGTCGCAGATTGGTCGGTAAGGAGAGCTTGGAAATCTTTTTGTCTGTCTTGTTATATGCATCGCCCTTCCAATGCTCCTTGCTGCAGAGACCAGTTACAGGTGTGGACAGTAACCATTTGTTTTTGTAACATCAGAGATGAACCCAGAAGAGACAGCCAGCTTCTAATAACATCGAAGATTAACCCAGAACTCAGGATGACATCCAAAAAATAGTATGCCTTTATTGAAAAGACATGTACAACTTGTACAACTAATCTTCACGGCTCATGCCTAAGGACTAACATGTGAAAAGCCTATGCTGTTTTATCAGCGTTGTACATGTCTTTTTAATAAAGGAATACTATTTTTTGGATGCCATCCTCAGTACCGACCATCCCTTTCCTTTGTCAGGTATGGCTATTTACCTCAGCACAAATCTGCATTGGAAAAATGAACACACTGGGGCCTCTTAACTGCAATGGTGTATTTTATGGTAACGGTGATCTAACCACTTTGGATGAATAGTTGTTGTCACTGACCAGGAGCCACAGTAAAAAAGTACACTAACATGCAATTAATTTTTTCTCTCTGAAAGAGCTCCACTGTGTCTCTTGATTGTTGAACAGGGCTGGGGTAAATAGCTTTATGTCCTTCGTAATGGTGGAGCTCTATAAATAATCCCAGTGTGTGTTAGGTTGGGATATTAATAGGAATTCGAGCCTTCACGAAGTCTCATATTATGATGAGGGTGGCTCGGGCAGTTGCCCAGGACCCATGGTTGCTAGGAGGCCTAGAGCTGCCTCAGCCTGGATTTACAGCTCAGCATTTTCAGGTAATTTTAAAGCTTTTTTTGTGTTTGCTTTTTTCCCCCCTTTTTTTTTGAGCATTTCTGTTTTAGACAAAAGAAAGCTAGTTTCAGGTCGTGGAGGCAGTTGCTAGGTGCAGAATAACACAATATAAGTGCATTTTTCAGGCACTTCCATTGACATCTATTGGGACCAAAAATGTGTGATTAGGTCCTAAAGAAGTTCCTGTATTTTTTCTCACTGTTCTGATCCCATTCAGATGGGAACAAGAGCAAAAGAATAAAGTGGAAATCTGAGTGTCGAGCGCTGAAGGGTTTTTGGAAATGCCTACCTATCAAATTGCTTTGGTGTAAATGGAGGCTGACACTCAAATTTACTGCTTACTCTGCTATGTAAAGCGGACCGTCACGATATCCACCCATTACCTGTAATGCCACTCTTATCACCCCTGAGATATTTTTTTCAATTCCTTTTTTAATACCTTTTTGTAGAACACATTTTCATACTTCCTGGATTCTCATATAGGCAATGACATATCAGTTGCCTGAAGCCTCCTGAGATATACAAATCACACATCCCAGGTGGCCTTGAGGTACTCCACAACACATGCACCATTGTGCCTAATCAGAGGATCAGAGGGTTGGCTCCTCATGACATCAGTAAAGATCGGGTAGAAACAGTCAGCTTCTAATAACGTCAGAGATGAGCCCGGGAGAGACAGCTGACTTCAAACAGTGTTAAAGAAGAACAAGGAAGAGACAGCAAGCTCCTGATAACATTAGAGAGGAAGAACCAGGGAGAGATAGTTGGGCCCCCGATACCATCAGAGATGAACCTGACAGTGAAAGCCAGCTATCAATCACTTTAAGGCCCCTTTCACACTAGTGCGACTTCCCGCGATTTTTCCACGACTTTTTGCCGCGACTTTTGCCATGACTTTTACCGCGATTTTGACTGGGCTTGAATGTCTTTGGCCTCAAAATCGTGCCAAAGTAGTGCAGGGACTACTTTGAAGTCGGTGCGACTTCAAGTCGCGCTGATATGAATGGGGCTCATTGAAAATAATGTAAAACGACTTGTAATGCGATTTTGCGGTCCAAAATCGCGGGACAAGTCGCACTAGTGTGAAAGGGGCCTAAAGGTAAAACCAAAAGATACAGCCTGCTCCCAAAAATTTCAAAGGTAAATCTGGAAGATAAACTAACATCAGAGATGAGCCTGACAGAGACAGCCGGCTCCCAATCACATCAGAGATGAACCTGGAAGAGACAGCTGGCTCCCACTAACATCAGAGATAAACCCAGAGGAGACAGCCGACTTCCAATAATGTCAAAGGTAAACAAGGAAGAGACAGCAAGCTCCTGATAACATTAGAGAGGAAGAACCAGGGAGAGATAGTTGGGCCCCCGATACCATCAGAGATAAACCTGACAGTGAAAGTCAGCTATCAATCACTTTAAGGCCCCTTTCACACTAGTGCGACTTCAAAGTCACGCGATTTACCGCGATTTTGCCACGACTTTTTGCCGCGACTTTTGCCGTGATTTTGACTGGGCTTGAATGTCTTTGGCCTCAAAATCGTGCCAAAGTAGTGCAGGGACTACTTTGATGTCGGTGCGACTTCAAGTCGCGCTGATATGAATGGGGCTCATTGAAAATAATGTAAAACGACTTGTCATGCAATTTTGCGGTCCAAAATTGCGGGACAAGTCGCACTAGTGTGAAAGGGGCCTAAAGGTAAAACCAAAAGAGACAGTCTGCTCCCAAAAATTTCAAAGGTAAATCTGGAAGATAAACTAACATCAGAGATGAGCCTGACAGAGACAGGCGGCTCCCAATCACATCAGAGATGAACCCGGAAGAGACAGCTGGCTCCCACTAACATCAGAGATAAACCCAGAGGAGACAGCCGACTTCCAATAATGTCAAAGGTAAACATGGAAGAGGCAGACGGCTCCGGATACTATTAGAGATAAATCTGAAAGGGACAGCCGGCTCCCACTAACATCAGAGATGAAACTGAAAGACACAGCTGTCTCCCAATTATATCAGAGATGAACCTGGAAGAGATAGCCCACTTCCAATAATGTTATGGAAGAATAAGGCTGAGACAGCCAGCTCCTTATAACAACAGAGAGTAACCTGGTAGAGGCCGCTGGCTCTCAATAACATCAGAGAAGAACCTGACAGAGACAGCCATCTCCCAGTCACATCAGAGATTAACCCAGAAGAGACAACCAGCTCCCGCTAACATCAGAGATGAACCTAGAAAAGACAGCCAATAATGTCAAAGGTAAACCTTGAAGAGAGAGCCAGCTACCAATAACATCAAAGATGAAACTGGAAAAGAAAGTGAGCTACCAATAACATCAGAGATTACACTGGAAGACTCAGCCGGCTAACTAAACCATCAGAGATGAACCAGGAAAACACAGCCAGCGATGAACCTGGAAGAGACAGACGGCTCCCACTAACATCAGAGATGAACCTGGAAGAGATAGCTGGCTACCACTAACATTAGAGATGAACCTGGAAGACACAGTCGGCTCCCTTTCTAATCATAGATGAAACTGGAAGACACAGCTAGCTCCCAATAACATCATAGATGAACCTGGAAGAGGCAGCCGGCTTCCACTAACATCAGAGATGAACCCTTGAAGACACAGTTGACTCCTTATAACATCAGAGGTTAATCTGGAAGTGATTGCCGACTTCCAATAGTGTTAGAGAAAAACAAGGAAGTGACAGCCAGCTCCTGATAACATCAGAGATTAACTTGGACCGCCGGTTCCCAATAACATCCAAGATGAACCCAACAGACAGCCGACTCCCAATTACATCAGAGATGAACCCAGAAGAGACAGCCGGGTCCCACTAACTTTAAATATGAACCCAGAAGAGACAGCCAATTCCCAATAAGGTCAAAGGTAGATCCTGGAAGAGAGAGCCAGCTACCAATAACATCAGAGATGAACCTGGAAGAGAAAGTCAGCTACTAATAACTTTAGAGATAAACCTGGAAGAGAGAGCCGGCTCCCACTAACATCAGAGATAAAACTGGAAGGCACAGCCGGCTTCCAAAACCATCAGAGATGAACCCGGGAGAAACAACCGGCTCCTGAAGGAGCAGCTGATGCTGGGCTCTCATCTCTAAGGCACTCATATCGAGCGGAGTTGATGTGGTCTTCCTAGTGAGCTGGGCTGTCATCTACATGGTTCATCCGATTTCCAATACAAGCGGTTAATGATCTCTGTGGTGGGGATCATTGTATTGCGGTAAGGGGCCATTTCTCTCTAATTGGTGGTGGTCTTTACGCACTGGACTTCAGGATGGTGAAAGTGTGACATGCATTACGGGGAGCACATCTTTCTTCCTCTTTGATGGACTTGTCCTTTCCAACCATTTGATTTTATTTTATTTGGACTGTTGAGTTGATTGTATTACTAATACGAGCGCTACACCATATTCTGTTATATAACATCAGATATTAACCCAGAAGGGACAGCTGGCTCCCAATAACATTAGAGATGAACCCAGAAGAGACAGCAAGCTCTCAATAACATCACAGATTAACCCAGAAGAGACAGCCAGCCCCCAATAACATCAGAGATTAATCCAGAAGACAGCTGGCTCTCATTAACATCAGAGATGAACCCAGAAGAGACACCCTGCTCCCAATAACATCAGAGATGAACCCAGAAGAGACAGCCGGCTCGCAATAATGTCAGAGATAAACCCAGAAGAGACAGCTGACTCCCAATAACATCAGGGATTAACCCAGAAAAGACAGCCGGCTACTTATAACATCAGAGATAAACCAAGAAGAGACAGCTGGCTCTCAATAACATCAGAGATGAACCCAGAAAATACAGTCGGCTCCCAATAACATTAGAGATGAACCCAGAAGAGACAGCCAGCTCCCAATAACATCAGAGATGAACCCAGAAGAGACAGCCAGCTCCCAATAACATCAGAGATGAACCCAGAAGAGACAGCCAGCTTCCAAACACATCAGAGATAAACCCAGAAGAGACAACTGACTCCCAATACCATCAGAGATTAACCCAGAAGAGACAACCGGCTTCCACTAACATCAACGATAAATCCAGAAGAGACAGCCGGCTCCCATTAACATAAGAGATGAACTCAGAAGAGAAAGCCGGCTCCAAATAACATCAGAGATGAACCCAGAAGAGACAGCCGGCTCCCAATAACATCAGAGATAAACCCAGATGAGACAGCCGGCTCCCATTAACATAAGAGATGAACTCAGAAGAGAAAGCTGGCTCCAAATAACATCAGAGATAAACCCAGAAGAGACAGCTGACTCCCAATAACATCAGAGATTAACCCAGAAGAGACAACCGGCTTCCACTAACATCAACGATATATCCAGAAGACACAGCCGGCTCCCATTAACATCAGAGATGAACTCAGAAGAGACAGCCAGCTCCAAATAACATCAGAAATTAACTCAGAAGAGACAGACGGCTCCCAATAACATCAGGGATAAACCCAGGAGAGACAACTGGCTCCCAATAACATCAGAGATAAACGCAGAAGAGACAGCTGGCTCCAAATAACATCAAAGATGAACCCAGAAGAGACAGCCAGCTCCAAATAACATTAGAGATAAACCCAGAAGAGACAGCCAGCTTCTAATAACATTGAAGATTAACCCAGAATTCAGGATGACATCCAAAAAATAGTATGCTTTTATTGAAAAGACATGTACAATGCTGCAAAAAAAGCCTACACATTAGTCTTCACAGCTCTCATGACTAAAGACTAACGTCCGAAGCGTGTAGGCTGTTTTTCAGCGTTGTACATGTCTTTTTAATAAAGGAATACTATTTTTTGGACGCCATCCTCAGTACCGACCATCCCTTTCCTTAGTCAGGTATGACTATTTACCTCAGCACAAATCTGGATAGGAAAAATGAACACACTGGGGCCCCTTAACTGCAATGGTGTATTTTATGGTAACGGTGATCTAACCCCTTTGAATGAATAGTTGTTGTCACTGACCAGGAGCCACAGTAAAAAAGTACACTAACATGTAATTAATTTTTTCTCTTTGAAAGAGCTCCACTGTGTCTATGGCGGAGCTCTATAAATAATCCCAGCGTGTGTTAGGTTGGGATATTAATAGGAATTTGAGCCTTCACGCGGTCACATATTATGATGAGGGTGGCTCGGACAGTTGCCCAGGACCCATGGTTGCTAGGAGGCCTAGAGCTGCCTCAGCCTGGATTTACAGCTCAGCATTTTCATGTAATTTTAAAGCTTTTTTGTGTTTGCATTTTTTTTTTTTCTTTTTCAGGCTTGATCATTTCTGTTTTAGACAAACGAAAACTAGTTTCAAGTTGTGGAGCCAGTTGCTAGGTGCAGAATAACACAAAATAAGTGTGTTTTATAGGCACTTCCATTGACATCTATTGGGACCAAAAATGTGTGATTAGGTCCTAAATAAGTTCCTGTATTTTTTCTGCTGTCCTTATCCCATTTAAATGTGAACAAGAGCAATAGAATAATGTGTAAATCTGAGTGTCGAGCGCTGAAGGGTTTTTGTAAACATATATCAAATTGCTCAGGTGTGAATGAAGGCTGACACTCAAATTTACTACTAATTCTGCTATGTAAAGCGGAACTGTAACGATATCCGCCCATTATCCGTAATTCCACTCCGATCGCCCCATAAATATATTTTTTTAATTACATTTTTAATACTTTTTTGTAGAACATATTTTCATATTTCCTGGATTCTTGCCTAAGCAATGACATATTAATTGCCTGAAGCCTCCTGAGATACACAAATCACACATCCCAGGTGGCCTTTGGGTACTCCCAACACATGCACTATTGTGCCTCATCAGAAGGCCAGTTCCTTATAACATCAGAAATGATCGGGTAGAAACAATCAGCTCCTGATAACGTCAGAGATGAGCCCGGGAGACACAGCCAGCTCCCACTAACATCAGAGATGAACCCAGAAAACATAGCCGTCTCCCAATATTGTCAAAGGTAAACCTAGAAGAGACAGCCAGCTCCTGAGCACAATAAAGATGAATCTGAAAGGGACAGCTAGCTCCCACTAACATCAGAGATGAAACTGGAAGAGAAAGCCAACTACCACTAACATCAGAGATTAACCTGGAAGAGACAGCCGACTACCAATAACATCAGAGATTAACCTGGAAGAGACAGCCGACTACCAATAACATCAGATATGAACCTGGCTGAGATAGCCGGCTCCCAATAATATCAGGGATGAACCTGGAAAAGACCATTGGCTCCCAATAATGTTAGAGAAGAACAAGGAAGAGACAGCCAGCTCCTGATAACATTACAGAAGAACCAGGGAGAAACAATTTGCCCCCGATAACATCAGAGATTAACCTAGAAGAGATAGCCAGCTTCCAATAACATCAGAGATGAACCTTAAAGAGACAGCCAGCTTCCAATCACATTAGAGATGAACCCAGAAAAAACACCCGGCTCCGAATAAAGTCAAAGAAAAACCTGGAAGAGAGAGTGGGCTTTTAAACTAGGGAATGGGGGGGAGGGTACAGATGTAGAATTAGCCAGTGGAAAGCAAGTTTCAGAGGGCAGAAATGGGGGCATTAGCGGTAGGGTGTTCGGAGCTCCTATACCCAGGGTGGGTATGGGGAAAAATCAAGAGAGCAGCCTAAAAACATCAAATGAGGATAAATGTAACCGGTCAAAATTAAGAGGTTTGTATACCAATGCCAGAAGCCTGGCCAACAAGATGGGAGAGCTGGAGCTACTGATGTTTGAGGAGGACTTGGATTTTGTGGGGATAGCTGAGACTTGGTTTGACGGCTCTCATGATTGGATGGCGACCATTCAGGGGTATTCCCTTTATTGCAGAGATAGAGAGGGTAAAAAAGGGGGAGGGGTATGTCTGTATATTAGGAACAGTATACAGGTAAATATGAGGGATGATATTAATAATGGAGCTAAGGACGAGGCAGAATCCCTATGGGTAGAGCTTCAAAGAGAAGGCACGGTGGGGAAGGTAATATTGGGCGTATGCTATAGGCCCCCCAACCTGCAGGAGGAGGGGGAGGCGGACCTAATTTTACAGATAGGATTGGCAGCAAGGACGGGAAACGTCATTATAATGGGGGACTTTAATTATCCTGATATAGACTGGGCAGAAGGAACCGCGCACTCAGCCAAGGCTAGGCAATTCCTAAATATTTTGCAGGACAATTTCATGGGTCAGATGGTGAATGCACCGACGAGAAAAAATGCGGTACTTGACCTACTGATTACCAACAATACAGACCTGCTCATGGATATAGAAATACGGGAGAACTTAGGAAACAGTGACCATAGGTCAATAAGTTTCAGTATTAATTACAGTTATAGGAAGCAGAGGGGTAATATAAGGACGCTGAATTTCAAAAGAGCCAATTTCCCAAAACTGCGCTCGCTGCTAGAAAATATCAATTGGGATAGAACCCTGGGAACAAAGAACATGGAGGAAAAATGGGAGTGCTTCAAGAGCATACTTAACAAGGGGATTGACCAGTGCATTCCAAAGGGAAATAAATTTAAAAGAACAAAATTAAACCCTGGGTGGCTAAACTCCAACATAAAAATGCATATTAGTGCTAAAGAAAAGGCCTTCAAAAAATACAAGACTGAGGGGTCATTGGCAGCATTTAAGCATTACAAAGAGTGTAATAAGAAATGTAAAGGCGAAATCAGGGCGGCTAAAATAGAACACGAGAGACATATAGCGGAGGAGAGTAAAAAGAACCCCAAGAAGTTCTTTAAGTATATAAACAGTAAGAAAGCGAGGCCAGAACACATTGGCCTCATAATAGATGACAAAGGAAATTTGGTCACTGAGGACAGAGAAAAGGCGGAAGTGTTAAATCATTTCTTCTCTTCAGTCTTCACAAAAGAATCGGGGGGCTACACAAACCTAGCTTGTAAGGCCGAACTAAACAACACACCTCAGGAAGTGCCACCATGGCTAACAGAAGATAGACTTAGAACCAAACTAGAGAAACTTAACATAAATAAATCACCGGGACCGGATGGCTTGCACCCTAGGGTTCTTAAAGAGCTCAGCCAGGAGATTGCCAGACCAATATTCTTGATCTTTAAGGATAGTTTACAGATGGGTATGGTGCCAGCTGATTGGAAAAAAGCCAACGTGGTACCAATATTTAAAAAGGGGCCGAGGTGTATCCCGGGGAACTATAGGCCGGTCAGCCTAACATCTGTAGTCTGCAAGATTTTGGAGGGGATATTAAGGGACCACATACAAGACTTTAGTAATGAAAACTGTATTATTAGTAGTAATCAGCATGGATTCAAGAAAAATCGTTCTTGCCAAACCAATCTATTAACCTTCTATGATGAAGTGAGCTGCCACCTAGATAAAGGAAAGCCTGTGGATGTGGTGTATCTGGACTTTGCAAAGGCCTTTGACACCGTTCCCCACAAACGCTTACTGTACAAACTAAGGAAGGTAGGTATGGACCATAAGGTGAGTACCTGGATAGAGAACTGGCTCCAGGGGAGAGTCCAGAGGGTGATGATTAATGGGGAGTATTCGGATTGGGCGGGTGTGGAAAGTGGGGTCCCCCAGGGTTCGGTCCTGGGACCAATCCTGTTTAATTTATTCATAAATGATCTAGAGGAGGGGATATCTAGTACAATCTCAGTATTTGCAGATGATACTAAACTAGGCATGCCAATATCTTCTATGCAGGATGTAGAAACCTTACAAGCGGACCTGAACAAAATAACGGGGTGGGCAACTACATGGCAGATGAGGTTTAATGTTGAAAAATGTAAAGTAATGCACTTGGGGGCCAAAAACCAGAAAGCAAGCTACTCACTAGGGGGGGAACCTCTGGGTGAGTCTAGGATGGAAAAAGACCTGGGGGTACTGGTAGACAACAGGCTTGGAAGTGGCATGCAATGCCAAGCCGCTGCAAGTAAAGCCAACAGAATACTGGGATGTATAAAAAAGGGGATTCACTCCAGAAATAAAGAGATTATTCTTCCACTCTACAAGACTCTGGTCCGGCCACATCTGGAGTATGCTGTCCAGTTCTGGGCACCGGTCCTCAGGAAGGATGTGCTGGAACTGGAAAGAGTCCAGAGAAGGGCAACAAAAATAATTAGGGGAATGGAGGACATCAGCTATGAGGAAAGATTACAAGCACTGAACTTATTCTCTCTGGAGAAGAGAAGATTGAGGGGGGATATGATATCAATGTACAAATACTGTACTGGCGACCCTGGCATAAGGAACAAACTATTCAGAGTAAGGGAATACAATAAGTCACTAAAACTAGAGGAAAGGCGGTTTAACCTTAAAATGCGTAAGGGGTTCTTCACTGTCAGAGCGGTAAGGATGTGGAATTCTCTTCCACAAGCAGTCGTATCAGCAGGGAGCATTGATAGTTTCAAAAAACTGTTAGATGGACACCTTAGAGACCACAACATACAGGGGTATACAATGTACGGTTAAAAGCAAACACACACACACATCATAGGTTGAACTGGATGGACTGTTGTCTTTTTTCAACCTCACTAACTATGTAACTATGTAACTATAAGAGAGCCAACTCCAATGACATCAGATATGAAACTAGAAGACACAGCCGGCTTCCAATAATATCAGAGATGAACCTGGAAGAGAGAGCCAGATACCAATAACATCAGAGATTAACCTGGAAGAGAAAGCCGGTTACCAATAACATCAGAGATGAACCCGGAAAACAGAGCCGGCTACCAATAACATCAGAGATGAATCCGGAAAACAGAGCCGGCTACCAATAACATCAGAGATGAACCCGCAAAACACAGCTGGCTACCAATAACATCAGAGATGAACCTGGAAAAGACAGCCATCTCTCACTAATAACCAATAACCAATTTCAGAAATGAAACTGGAAGACACAGTCAACTCCCAATAACATCCAAGATTAACCTGGAAGACACAGTCTGCTCCCAATAACATCAGAGATGAACGTGGAAGAGACCTCCGGCTCCCAATAACATCAGAGATAAACCTGACTGAGACAACCAGCTCTCAATCACATCAGAGGTGAACCAGGAAGAGGCAGTTGGCTACCAATAACATCAGAGATGAACCCAGAAGAGATAGCCAGCTCCCGACAACATTAGAGATGAATCTGAAAGAGACAACCAGCTTCCAATCACATCAGAGATGAACCTGGAACAGACATCCGGCTCCCAATAACATCAGAGATGGACCTGGAAGAGTGACAGCCGGCTCCCACTAACATCAGAGATGAACCTAAAAGAGACAGCCAGAAACATCAGAGATGAATTTGGAAGACACAGCCGGCTCCCAATACCATGAACCTGGAAGAGACAGCCGGCTCCCACTAACATCAGAGATGAAACTGGAAAACACAGCACACTCCCAATAACATGAACCTGGAAGAGACAGTCGACTTTTAAAAATGCTATAGAAGAACAAGCAAGAGACAGCCAGCTCCTGATAACATTAGAGCAGAACCAGGAAGAGACAGTTGGCTCCTGATAACATCAGGGATGAACCTGGAAGAAACCGCCGGCTCCCAATAACATCAAAGATTAACCTGACAGAGACAGCTGGCTTCCAATCACATCAGAGATAAATCAGGAAGAGACAGCTGGCTACCAGTAAAATCAGAGATTAACCTGGTAGAGACAACCGATTCCTGATAACTTCAGAGAAGATGGCGACGTGGGATTTAGTAAACAGCAGCAGAAGAGTGGATACCTGCAGAACACTCCTGGATCACTAGGCCTGTGAGTGTGTTTTGTATGTTAATAACCCAGCAAAATGGTAAGAGGAAAAAAAACATGAGGGGGGTTTCAGTGAAGTTCCTCTTTAACTGTAACTATTAATGCAGATTGAAAATCAATGTATTATTCATTAGGCATTATTTGTATTTTATTGATTCTTATAGCCACATGTTTATTGTTACATTTAGAGTCAGTTCACAGCACAATTTCTGCATTCCGAATGCATTTTTGCATGTGTGCTTGAGGTGATTTTAATGCGTTTTGATTTTTTATTTTTTTTTTGCTTTCCAGTTTCTCTTTTTTTCTTTATCTCAATTTAGGACATTTGAGGACATGTGCATTCTGGTGCGTTTTTTTATGTGTTTTGCTGCATTCTAGAAAAAATGCAATATTGTTTGACTGCACTGGAACGCACTGCACTGGTGTGACCTACAGCCATCGGAATCAATGTCAATGACTGTCTATGCTTTTGTGATGCAGAATAAAAACGCACTAGACTGCATCTGTGGGAACCAGCTCTTATATCTCCATGCTCATACGTACAGTGAACTGTGTGGCCCGGAATGTGTTTTCAGGGGTTTCCTGAAGACCATATTTTTTTGGAGGGTTCCTCCAACTTAGAAAGTTTGTCAAAGATTGCGTTAGGAAAAATCGTCCATATTCTTAGTGTAATGGATGTAATTGATGGTTTAGTAAAATGCCTATTTCAACAGTATTATATACAAGCTTATAAACCATTTATACCCATTTATGGTATTTTATGCTATAGTGCTATTATGCTATTTACTTATATGAAATACTTTCCTTGCTCAAACATAATTGCCAGATAACTTTTATCCTATAAATCGAAGCAATAAGAAAATAAGAGGAACAGATGATTTCCAAGATGGCGCCTCCAGTGAGAGACACACCTAGGACAGAAGATAGTCATATCCTGGAAGAAAGTTATATGCACATAGATACATCCAATCAAATAAGATTATAATTTAACTGTGTATACTTAACCGGTTGCCGACTGCGCACATTATATTTACTGCGGCAGTCAGCGCGCGCCCACCCCGGCTCGTTCACAGAGGAGTCCGCGCATGTGACCGGCGGACCCGATGTCCGTCGGTCACACTACGATCGTCGGTAGAGAGGGAGAAAGTCAGGCGGCTTATGTAAACAAGCCGCCTGTCATTCTCCCCTGTGTAAAAATGGAGATCAGACGGTTCTACTATGTAGAACCATTGATCTCTGTTTTTACAACAGTACACATGTCCCATCACAGTTAGAATCACGCCCCTAGGACACACTTAACCCCTCCCTCTCCAATACAGTTAACCCCTTCACTGCCAGTGTCATTTTTACAGTAACAGTGCATATGTATAGCACTGATTACTGTAGTAATGTCACTGGTAACCCTAAAAGTGTCAAAAATGTCAGTCAAGGGTCCGATCTGTCCGCCGCAATGTCGCAGTCCCGCAAAAAAATCGCAGATTGCCGCCATTACTCGTTAAAAAAAAAAACACCAAAAATGACAGAAATCTTTCCCTTAGTTAGTAAACGCGATAACTTTTGCGCAAACCAAACAAAATACGCTTTTTGCGATTTTTTTTTTACCAAACATATGTAGCATAAAACAAATTGGCCGAAAATGTTAAAAAATTTTGATTTTTACATTTTTTTTGGGGAATTTCATATATAAAAAAGTGAAAAATATTGTTATTTTTGCAAAATTTACGCTCTTTTTTTGTTTATAGCACATGATCAAAAAATCGCACAGGTGATCAAATACCACCAAAAGAAAGCTCTGTTTGTGGGAAAAAAAGGACGTGAAATTCGTTTAGGTACAGCGTCGCACGACCGCGCAATTGTCCGTTAAAGTCACTCAGTAAAAAATCGCAAAAAACCCCCTGGTCAGGAAGGGGGTAAAATCTTCCGGGGCTTAAGTGGTTAATGCCATGCCTACAAGACATTTCCTGGAAATGTTCTGTAAGGGCTTTATAAGCTTAAAAAACGGAACCAATAAAGCAGAACTGTTTTACTCTGACTCGGTGTGTCAGTGTTGGCATTTCTCTGTGTGCACACACGCATTACTCTTTAAAATTAGGCCAGGGACGGATATAACTCTATCGGCATTGTTCCGATCCAAAGCATTAGTAAAATAATCTCTGCAGGATACCAATGTCTTGCCTGTTTTTGGGCCCTGACTATCTATTGTTATTGTTTTGGTACCCTGAGAATAGGTTGATCAGTAGGCCTTTGTTAAAAATAAAAAAAAGAGGGGGGGACATTCGTGGGTTTAGCCAATCATTTTCTGCATATTACCGTAGTCATGTTCTGCGGAAAATTGTCAATTTACCTTCCTAATTTGTACAAAAGGGTGGTCCTCATTCCTATCTTAGAAAGTTGGGAGGTATGGGCCATATTTATGGTTCTAACCCACAGAACACAAATCTAGTCCAACCCGTATGACCCAAGTTTTGCCAAGGAGTTCTTTTTGGGCCTTATAGGTCACTGTAAAGAGCATAAGTTAAAACATACCCATGGACTACAGCTGGAAACCACACGGTGCTCTTTGCTCGTCCTGGTGGGACCTTGGTTAATGGAAGAGCTTCAATTATCTTTTCCAAACTGATCATTTAGAAAGGATTGTGGTGCACTAGATCTCTCAAAGCCCAAGTGCAGTGATGGTACCATTGCCAGTGCCAGTCCACTTATATTCTAAAGCTGATTTATTGTTAAGAGGCATCATGCCATGGACTTGAACTTGCCATGGATGTAGACTGGCGTGTAGCCAAGCCTACTAGACAACGTCGCACAGCTTCTGTCTATGGATGGAAGAACAAAAGTGCCCTATCCATCATGATGTGACATCCAGGGATGAATTATCATCCACGTTGTCAAAGGACAGACCCTACAACCATTGCATGCCATCTGTTGGATCCTGACGTAAATCATCCCCAAGGGTAAATGTGTCAGTCACCCACTGCCATCTGGAGACTTAGAGGATGACAGTCTACCAAGACACTCATCGGCAAAGATTGTGACTGTGGCTGCGTCTTTATCCTTCACTTTCACAAGGTTGAATGATTGGAAGAGTCTCTTCAGGTTATGGGTTTCCCTGGTGGAAGAAATACTTCTGGACTGTAAATGGAGTAGATATTCTTCATAACTTTTGAGTTGAGAACACTTGGCCTTCCTATTACCATGATTCAGCAATCCATGTTCTCAGAAGAACCCCATGCTAGCAGAAATAATTTCATTTTGAACAGATGTTAGTCCCGGTACAACTAAAATGTGCCCTGGAAAAAAAACAGAAGCCCTAGGTAGGTAGGATGTGTCTCACGTATGAATTTCAAGCATACGTAAACCCTGAACTCCTCTTATTTGCTCCCTTTTGTTCTAAAGCGGAAATTTAATCTGCTTATATCTTGTCTCGCCTGGTTCCTTCTCCCCCACCCCCTCATCAACATGTTAATCAGGGCCGGTGCAAGGATTCTTGTCTACTTAGGCTAAAGTGCACTTTGCGGCCCCACCTTGTCCATAAGGCCCCCCTTCCCCACACACACCATCCTCCCACCACACCCACTATTGTGACAGGAGGGAATTTTTTTCAAAGGATCGTTTTTTAAAAATAAGCATTTCATGCTACATGAAATGCTTTTAAGGCCCGTACACACGTAGCGATTGTCGGCCGTAAATATTCGGCCGCCGAACGATCGGCCGATTGTCGGCTTGTTAGTATGATGCTTCCGACAACCGACTGCGACTTTTCGGCCGAACAGAATCGGGTGTGCAGGCTATAAAATTTTTGTTGGCCGTCACCAGAACTGGGCCGATTGTTCGCCAGTCAGTACAGAATTCGGCCGACTAACAGCAGATGAGCAAGACTGGGCATGCTCAGAGAAGAAAAAACACACGGAAAGTTAACCATCACATGGCATCACTTCTGCAGTCGGCTGTTGTTGGCCGACAAAATTCGTGTGCAGTCTTTAGCACTTTTCAAACTACAGGACAGCATCGGACAAAAGGCGGCCGATCGTTCGGCCAACATTCGGTACGTGTGTACGGGGCTTAATGCACACAGAAAGGATATTATTTTGTCTGACTTCATTAAAACCAGCAACTGTTGAGACAATAAACAACTTGGTCAGTACTATGTAATGTACAACATAATGTACAGTATGTAGTGCAGAGGTCAGGAGAAAGTAACATACAAAACAGCATATAGAGTGCAGCACTCAGGATGAACCCTCTGTTCACATCAGAGTCCCTGTTTACATCACAGTCCCCAGCATTTCCATCTAGGTCAGGGTTCCCACAGTCCCTCCTTACATAACAGTCCCCAGTGTTCCCCCTTAAGCCAGAGTGCCCTCCTTACATAAGACATCTCCTTTACATCAGAGTCCACAGAGTTCTCCCTTCATTCAGATTCTTCCCAGCATTCCCTCCTTTTACAGTATCAGAGTCCCCAGTGTTCCCCCTTACACCAGAATCCATAGATTTCCCTTTACATAGTCCACATAAAGTAATTCCTCTTTTTTTTTTGGAGTCCCCCCCCAAATCAGGGTACGCAGAACCCCCTTTACATCAGAGTTACATCAGAGTCTGCAGAGTTCCCCTTTATACTGTAAGAGGGAACTCTGCAGGCTCTAATGTAAGGGGGAACTCTGGGGACTCTGATGTAGGGGGGATTTGGGTAACCCTGATTTAACCGCTTGCCGACCGCCGCACGACTATTTACTGCGGCGGTCAGCCCCTCACAGGCAAAGTGATGTAGTACTACATTGCTCGCCGCCCCTGCTCGTTCCCTAAGTGTCCGCCGGTCACTCGCGATCTCCCCGTGGAGAGGGAGAAAGGCAGGCGGCTAATGTAAACAAAGCCGCCTGTCATTCTCCCCTGTGTAATAACAGAGATCATACGGTCCTGCTATGTAGGATCGTATGTTTCTGTTGTTACACCACTAGCCACACCCCTTTACAGTTAGAAGCACGCCCCTAGGGACACACTTAACCCCTTTCTCTCTAATAAAGTTAACCCCTTCCCTGCCAGTGTCATTTTTACAGTAACAGTGCATATGTATAGCACTGATTACTGTAGTAATGTCACTGGTAACCCCAAAAGTGTCAAAAATGTCAGTCTAGGGTCCGATCGCAGTCCCGCAAAAAAAAACGCAGATCGCCACCATTACTCATTAAAAAAAAAAACACCAAAAATGGACAGAAATCTTTCCCTTAGTTAGTAAACGCAATAACTTTTGCGCAAACCAATCAAAATAAGCTTATTGCGATTTTTTTTACCAAACATATGTAGCCAAAAACAAATTGGCCAAAAATTTAAAAAAAATTAGATTTTTACTTTTTGTCTTTTGGGAATTTCATATAAAAAAATGTGAAAAATATTGTTATTTTTTCAAAATTTACACTCTTTTTTTGTTTATAGCGCAAAACGTAAAAATTGCACAGGTGATCAAATACCACCAAAAGAAAGCTTTGTTTGTGGGAAAAAAAGGACGTCAATTTAATTTGGGTACAGCGTCGCACGACCGCACAATTGTCCATTAAAGTCACTCAGTGCCGAATCGCATAATAGGCCCTGGTCAGGAAGGGGGTAAAATCTTCCGGGGCTTAAGTGGTTAAGGGGGAATGCTGGGGACTCTGATGTAAGTGGGAATAATGTGAATTCTGGTGTAAAAAGGAACTCTGTAAGGGAGTCTCTGATCACCAGAGCTTCCACCTACATCAGAGTTCTCAGAGTTCCTTTTACATCAGATTCTGCAGAGATTCCCCCTGAACATCAGGGTTCACAGAGTTCTCCCTTACACTGCCATACCTCAGTGGGCACTGCTAGTCCAAGCATAGCAGCCTGCCATTCCTCCCTGAGGCAGCCCACTATGCTGGGACTTGTAGTGCCCTCTGTAGGAGACTGAGGAATGGCAGCCCACTATGCTGGGACTTGTAGTGCCCTCTGTAGGGGACTGAGATATGGCAGCCTCAGCAACATAAGACCTCCTCACAACCATAGACCCCTCTGAGGCAATAGATTCCCCTAGCAGCCAGCATCTATAGACTCTGCAGCAGCCAGCATCAATAGACCTCTTCCTTAAAAGTAGATCTCTCAGCAACATAATAACCCCCACAACAACAGATCTCTACCAGCCACAATAGACCCTCCAGCAGCCAGCAACAATAGATCCCTTAGCAGCACAGGACCCTCATGCAGCAATATATTCGCTGTTAGCAACAAAAGACCCCTCAGAAAAAAACAGATTTCCCATTAGCCACCAACAATAAACTCCTTCCTCAAAAGTAGATACCTCAACAACATAAAACCCCTCTGCAACAACAGATCCCCTACCATCAACAATAGCCCCTCCGCAACAATAGATCCCCCCAGCGACAATAGATCCCACATAAGCCAGCATCAATAGACCCTCCAGCACACCTCAGCACCCCCTGCCATTGCATGCAGGCACTAGAACTGTGATTCCCAGCATTCCTGCTGAAAATAAAAGCCCTGGGACTGATTGATAATCACAGTCCCACTTCCCCATTTATACCTTCCAGTAAACATGTCATCCAACACACGGGACTTTAAAGGTACCAGTCATCAGAAATACATTAACGAGAGAAAATTCTTTAAAAATCGACCGACTTTTCTTCCCGTTCACATTACAACATTGTTAAAATCACATTTAGACAAGATTGCGTGCCATTACGGAGTTCTCTCCCTTTTTTTTCTTTCTGTACATAATTGAATATCTGATATTAACAAGTAGATACAACTTATATACCAGGAGCAGGAGGTTTTCATCCCGCTGGAGATTATTCTACTTTGAGATTTCATGTATAGAATGGACAAAAAGAGAGAACTCTGTAATGACACGCCATCTTGGGTAAATATGATTTTAACAACGTAGTAATGTGAACGGGAAGAAAAGTCGGTCGATTTTTATAGAATTTTCTCTTGTTAATGTATCTCTGATAACTGGTACCTTTAAAGTCCCGTGTGCTGGATGACATGTTTGCAGTAATGGTCAGTTACATTGTTCACAGATAGCTATGAGGACTGCGAAACGCTTTAACGATTTCATTGACACTGACGTATATGGACGCAGCAATGCGGGTGAGGTGGAGGTTACATATTATGATAGTGGCAGCAAAAGAGTTTAAAAGAACTTCAGTCGATTTTTTTTTTATTTTTAGCTCCACTTACCTATAGTGCAGGGTATCATCTGGCGGAGCAGCCCCAGGTCCCGAACCACAATCTCGGTCCATGTCCTCAGTTGTCAGAAGTCAGAGGCTTCCAATGATGACCACAGCTCCAACCACCGACTGCTGTTATTCCCTACTCCTGTTATTCTCTATGACCACAGCTCCAACCACCAACTGCTGTTATTCCCAACTCCTGTTATTCTCTATGACCACAGCTCCGACCACCAACTGCTGTTATTCCCAACTCCTGTTATTCTCTATGACCACAGCTCCAACCACCGACTGCTGTTATTCCCTACTCCTGTTATTCTCTATGACCACAGCTCCAACCACCAACTGCTGTTATTCCCAACTCCTGTTATTCTCTATGACCACAGCTCCGACCACCAACTGCTGTTATTCCCTACTCCTGTTATTCTCTATGACCACAGCTCCGACCACCATCTGCTGTTATTTCCTACTCCTCGTATTCTCTATGACCACAGCTCCAACCACCAACTGCTGTTATTCCCTACTCCTGGTATTCCCCATGACCACAGCTCCAACTACCAACTGCTGTTATTCCCTACTCCTGGTATTCCCCATGACCACAGCTCCAACCACCAACTGCTGTTATTCCCTACTCCTGGTATTCCCCATGACCACAGCTCCAACTACCAACTGCTGTTATTCCCTACACCTGGTATTCCCCATGACCACAGCTCCAACCACCAACTGCTGTTATTCCCTACTCCTGGTATTCCCCATGATCACAGCTCCAACTACCAACTGCTGTTATTCCCTACACCTGTTATTCCCTGTGACCACAGCTCCAACCACCGTCGGCTGTTTTTCCCTACTCCTAATATTCTCTGTGGTCACAGCTCCGATCACACTGCTGGTATTCCCTACTCATGTTATTACCTTTGACAACAGCTCTAACCACCGACTGCTGTTATTTCCTAATCCTGTCAATCCCTATGACCACAGCTCCAACCACCAACTGCTGTTATTCCCTACTCCTGGTATTCCCCATGACCACAGCTCCAACTACCAACTGCTGTTATTCCCTACTCCTGGTATTCCCCATGACCACAGCTCCAACCACCAACTGCTGTTATTCCCTACTCCTGGTATTCCCCATGACCACAGCTCCAACTACCAACTGCTGTTATTCCCTACACCTGGTATTCCCCATGACCACAGCTCCAACCACCAACTGCTGTTATTCCCTACTCCTGGTATTCCCCATGATCACAGCTCCAACTACCAACTGCTGTTATTCCCTACACCTGTTATTCCCTGTGACCACAGCTCCAACCACCGTCGGCTGTTTTTCCCTACTCCTAATATTCTCTGTGGTCACAGCTCCGATCACACTGCTGGTATTCCCTACTCATGTTATTACCTTTGACAACAGCTCTAACCACCGATTGCTGTTATTTCCTAATCCTGTCAATCCCTACGACCACAGATCCAACCCGCGATTGCTGTTATTCCCTACTCCTGTTATTCTCTATGGCCAGAGCTCCGACCACTGACCACTGTTATTCCTTCTCCTGTTTGTCTCTATGACCACAGCTCTAACCCCCGATTGCTGTTTTTCTCTACTACTGTTATTCCTATGACCACAGCTCCGACCACTGAATGCTGTTATTCCCTACTCCTGTTAGTCTCTATGACCACAGCTCCAACCACCGACTGCTGTTATTCCCTACTCCTGTTATTCTCTATGACCACAGCTCCAACCACCAACTGCTGTTATTCCCAACTCCTGTTATTCTCTATGACCACAGCTCCGACCACCAACTGCTGTTATTCCCAACTCCTGTTATTCTCTATGACCACAGCTCCAACCACCGACTGCTGTTATTCCCTACTCCTGTTATTCTCTATGACCACAGCTCCAACCACCAACTGCTGTTATTCCCAACTCCTGTTATTCTCTATGACCACAGCTCCGACCACCAACTGCTGTTATACCCTACTCCTGTTATTCTCTATGACCACAGCTCCGACCACCATCTGCTGTTATTTCCTACTCCTCGTATTCTCTATGACCACAGCTCCAACCACCAACTGCTGTTATTCCCTACTCCTGGTATTCCCCATGACCACAGCTCCAACTACCAACTGCTGTTATTCCCTACTCCTGGTATTCCCCATGACCACAGCTCCAACCACCAACTGCTGTTATTCCCTACTCCTGGTATTCCCCATGACCACAGCTCCAACTACCAACTGCTGTTATTCCCTACACCTGGTATTCCCCATGACCACAGCTCCAACCACCAACTGCTGTTATTCCCTACTCCTGGTATTCCCCATGATCACAGCTCCAACTACCAACTGCTGTTATTCCCTACACCTGTTATTCCCTGTGACCACAGCTCCAACCACCGTCGGCTGTTTTTCCCTACTCCTAATATTCTCTGTGGTCACAGCTCCGATCACACTGCTGGTATTCCCTACTCATGTTATTACCTTTGACAACAGCTCTAACCACCGATTGCTGTTATTTCCTAATCCTGTCAATCCCTACGACCACAGATCCAACCCGCGATTGCTGTTATTCCCTACTCCTGTTATTCTCTATGGCCAGAGCTCCGACCACTGACCACTGTTATTCCTTCTCCTGTTTGTCTCTATGACCACAGCTCTAACCCCCGATTGCTGTTTTTCTCTACTACTGTTATTCCTATGACCACAGCTCCGACCACTGAATGCTGTTATTCCCTACTCCTGTTAGTCTCTATGACCACAGCTCCAACCACCGGCTGCTGTTATTCCTTACTCCTGTTAGTCTTTATGACCACCGCTTTGACTAATGACCACTGTTATTCCCTACTCCTGTTTTTCCTTATGGCCACAGCTCCGACCACTGACCGCTGTTATTCCCTACTCCTATAATTCCCTATGACCACAGTTCCAACCACCGACTGCTGTTATTCCCTATGACCACAAAAGGCTCCTTTATTGGCTCCCTAGAACCCATTGTGTGCAACTTGTGGCCTGAAGGTCACATGCAGCCCTTTCATGTTTGTAGTGTGACCCTTGGACCTTAGCAGTTAATAGTGAGAACATTGATTTGTGCAGGTTCTCTATTAGCAGTGACATCTGGTGAAAGGAAAATCTCTCAGCAGCAACTGTTCAAGTCATATTGTCCTCCACAAGTGGCCAGTGTCAAGTAGACTAGTTATGGGATCCTATAGATGGGAGGGAGGACAAGATGGATCCTGGTCTTTCTCCAAGGAGGTAGGGAGCTGGTAAGGGATCCAAAAGGCCCCTTTATTGGCTCCCTATAACCCTAGTGTGCAACTTGTGGCCTGAAGGTCACATGCAGCCCTTTGATGTTCGTAGTGTGACCCTTGGACCTTAGCAGTCAATAGTGAGAACATTGGTTTGTGCAGGTTTTCTATTAGCAGTGAAATCTGGTCAAAGGAAAAATTCTCAGCCACAATTAAACTCCAAGTAATGCACTTAAATTCCACACTTCAAGTCATGTTATCCACCATGGGTGGCCAGTATCAGGTAGATTGGTTATAGGATCCTTTGGATGAGAGGGATGACAATATGGATGCTGGGCTTTCTCCATGGAGGTAGGGAACTGGTAAAGGGTCCAAAATACCCCTTTATTGGCTCCCTAGAGCTATAGTGCCCAACTTGTGGTCCAAAGGCCACATGCAGCCCTTTGATGTTTGCAGCATGACCCTTGGACCTTAGCAGTCAGTAGTGGGAACATTGATTTGTGCAGGTTCTGTCATAGCAGTGACATCTGGGGAAAGAAAAAATTCTCAGCAGCAGTTGAACCCCAAATAATGCCATTCACTTCTGCTGTTCAAGTGATATTATCCACCACTGATGGCCATTCTCAGACTGGTTATGAGATCCTTTGGATAAGAAGGAGGACAAGATGGATGCTGGGCTTTCTCCATGGAAGTAGGGAACTGGTAAGAGGTCTAAAAGTTATTTTTATTGGCTCTTTAGAGCCCTAGTGCCTTACCTTTGGCCTGTGGACCACATGTGACCCTTTGAAATCTGGACCACAACAGTCAGTAGTGGGAACATTGATTAGTAAGGGGTCTATAATAGCGGTGATCTCTATAAGTCTCATGTGATGTCCTCTGATTGTCTCCTACAGCATGACTTCGGTCTCCAACCACTCATGTAGGTAATTCCATGATCATTTACTTTAGTAAGTCTCCAGGCTTATACAGTCTTCTGTAGTATTCTGTAGTTTTCTGTAGTATTACATACATGGAATATTATTTGCAGCCCTTTGGTGACATCAGGGGGCCAAATTCGAGGCCCCACATTTCTCTACATTTGAGGCCCCATATTTAATTTACATTGACAAACATTGCCCAATAAAATCCCATTCCAGTGGTGCAGATTAGCAATCAGTAATGAATATGCAATCAGTTGGAGGTTCGATCATCATTAGTGTGAGCAGACCATATTACTCAGTACATATAGACTTCAACCCTGTGGTGGTGGGTGGCTGGCTGTCTGGCACCCTGTGGTGGATGGCTGGCTTGCTGGCACCCTGTGGTGGGTGGCTGGCTTGCTGGCAACCTGTGATGGATGGATGGGCAACCTGTGATGGATGGATGGATGGCTGTATGGGACCCTGTGGTGGGTGGCTGGCTGACACCCTGTGGTGGGTGGCTGGCTGGCTGGCACCCTATGGTAGTGGGTGGCTGGCTGTCTGGCACCCTGTGGGGTGGGTGGCTGGCTTGCTGGCACCCTGTGGTGGGTGGATGGGTGGCTGGCACCCTGTGGTGGGCGATTGGCTGGCGCAGGGGCTGTGGGTAGCTGGCTGGTACAGGGCCTATGGGTGGCTGGTGCAGTGCCTTTGGCTGGCTGGTAGCGGGCCTGTGGTTGGCTGGCTAGTACAGGGCCTGTGGCATACTTGCCAACTGTCCCGTTTTTGCCGGGACAGTCCCGGTAAATGGGGGGCTGTCCCGGGTAGTTTACATTGTCCCGGCAATGTACTTATTTACACTTTGCACTTTATTAATATTTACATATCACATTTTTTGTATGGTCACACCTGAGCACATTTGATACTTGGGAATTGTGATGAGAATTTTAAACTTTAGGCAGAAGTAGTGCAGCTGAATGGTAGAATTATTCCAACTCTGCTACTTTGGCCTTAAGTTTAAAATTCCCTTTTCAATTTACTGTAATTCTCTCTTTATTGAGTAGACCCTATAATCTGATGATAAGTAGGCGGAGATTAATTATGTAGAGTGGGCGGAGCTTCAGGGAAGTGGGTGTAGTAAGTAATTGATAGCTGTGTTGCAAAATGTCCCTGGAAATTTTTTTCAAATGTTGACAACTATGCTGTGGATGTGGGTGGCTGGCTGGCACAGGGCTGTTGTGGGTGGTTGTATGGCTGTGTTATACACTCCCGAGAGACTCCTGATTCAAGACGAGGCTGTCCAAGGCGAGGGAGGTGGCCTAATAAGGCAGAAGGTTAGGCCCAGTTCGTGGAGGCGCGTGGCGCAACATATGCAATGACGTCACAACAATATCGGTAATATCGGCAAGTTCCGGGCCCGATACCGATATATCAGGAAAAGTATATATATATATATTATCATACAGGAAGTTACCTTCAGTGCTGCAGGTTACATGCAGGAGGCCACCTGGCTCATTAGCCAATGGCAAAACCCTCTTAGACATTGCCACCAGTCTCCCTTGGGCTCAGTCTTACTCTTGGTGCATCTGTCACCTGGGAGGTGCTGATGAAGCAGCAAGCAACACATGGTCATCATCAGCTCTGATCGCTCTGATTTCCCCCCTCCTTGTCAGCACATGTGCAGTGCAGTGGAGCCTGATAGGCTACTAGTTCTGCCTCAACTTGTCCCAGAGCACTGCAGCAGTGTTAATTTTGGCAGCAAATTTCAATTTAGTTTTAGTCTTAGTCTTAGGACTAAAATGGCATTTTAGTTTTAGTCCCATTTTAGTCTTCTGCAAGTGTTTTAGTTTTAGTCGTATTTAGTCGACTAAAACTCCAGTATATTTTAGTCGACTAAAACGCCCTACATTTTAGTCGACTAAAACTTATTTTAGTCATCTATAATCAAATGGGTGTAGTTCAATTGTAATTTGTAATGCATTATTTAAGCATTTCTCTACAATTTTCAAACTCATTATATACCACTGCTGGTCCTGGAGTGAAAAATCTAATATGTTATTATTTATGCTTTGAGCATGCACCAGTGTTAATTTTTGGCAGCAAATTTCGATTTAGTTTTAGTTATAGTCTTTTGACTAAAATGCCATTTTAGTTTTAGTCATATTTTAGTCTTAAGACTAAAATGCCATTTTAGTTTTAGTCGTATTTTAGTCATCTGAATTGTGTTAGTCGACTAAAACGTTTTAGTCGGTTTTAGTCGACGAAATTAACACTGCACTGCAACTGCAGTGAGTGGGGATGACAGGAGGATGATACAAAGCACGTTCAGATCAGAGATGTATAGTAACTAAGTAGAACTACTTCACTACTGTACTTAAGTACAGAAAGGCGGTATCTGTACTTTCCTGAAGTAGAATTTTTTTTCTGCTACTTCCACTTTTACTTCACTACATTTTTTCAATGATTTCAATACTTCTACTCCGATATTTTTTTTTTGTGCAGCATAGTTACTCGTTACAATTATAAAAATTACCACTGCCAGAACAGTAGATGGCAGGTTTCATGAAGCTCAAAACATGTGTATTATCAGCGCATACGAAAATAAAAGCTACTGTATGTATAAATAAAAGCTGCATTTGAAATAATAAAAAACAATATGATGTTCAAACTTTTGACTTCTTTCTTTAATAACTACATAATACAGTACTTGTACTTTTACTTTCAGTACTTGAGTAGCAATTTTTTTTTCAAAACTACTGGTACTTTTACTTTTAGTAATTGAGTAGCAACATTTTAAAAAAAAACTACTTGCAATACTTAAGTACAAAAAATGTTGAATACTTTAATACTTCTACTCAAGTCACTTTTTGATCGAGCACTTCCACTTCTACTCAAGTATGGGTTTCGAGTACTTTATACAACTCTGGTTCAGATACTATTGTTAGTTGGATGAAAAATAATTTTAGTTATTTTAAAAGGAATACAAACCTGCCTTAAATTGTGTTTTTCTATTTCTGCCTAGAGTTTTGATTTAAAGTTGATATAAACTGTAACTAAATGATCTTTAGTTTGCTAAAGCAGTATGTTTAATTGATAACTGCCTTTTTTTTTCACCCTATGTTGCAGCTTGATGCTGCTGATCTCCCGCAGCCTCTTTATATTTACTTTCTGTCCCCATGCAGTCTGGTGATGGCTGCATGGCATTTCTCAGGGCGAGAATCCAGATGGTGACAACGTTGGACCATGCCTGTGTAATGTGTGCTGAAAAAGCCCCTTGTAGTCTCCATCGGAGTCCCATGTGACTGAGTAACAATGCAGAAGCACAATTGGGAGATAGGAAAACAGTATGGTCATCCTATAGCAAAAGCGCCTTCATGGCAGGATCACCAGACATTCTTCACCTGACAACTGCACTTTTACAGTTTGAAAAAAAAATTGTGCGTTTGAAAATGACTTTTGAAATGACATGAACATTTTATTTTAGTGATTGGGTTTACATACACTTTGAGGCATATTTGTTGAGTAGAGAATCTGACATTCACCAAACATTCACCAAACATTCACTGCAGGGAAATCTTCCAGGTGATCTATTTACAACCAGGGAAAGTCATATCCACATATAGGTACACATTACATATACTGTATATACAGTGTGTGTGTGAATATATTATATATACATTAAACACAGATTATCCTATCGCATTGTCCAAGTCAGATGGGCCAAGATTTCTATACGTCACTTTCTAAACTAACCACAAGGGGCCAGCAGAGAGACCTGGCACCCTAAAGCTGTGTAGACGCAGTCTACCTATAGATTTACCATGGAGAAGCAGTCTATGTGTGAAGTGAACTGTATAGAAGCAGTCTACCTGTTGATTGCACCATAGAGATGCAGTCTCCCAGAGTACTATGTACAAGCAGTCTGCCTGTGAATTTTACTATGTAGAAGTAGTCTACCTGTAGATATACAATGTAGAAGCAGTCTATTTGTGAAGTGAACTGTATAGAAGCAGCCTTCCTGTAGATTTCACCATGTAGAAGCAGTCTAGCTTTAGATTGCACCATGTAGAAACGGCCTACTTGTGGATTGCACCTTGTAGAAGAAGTCTACTTGTGGATTGCACCCTGTAGAAGAAGTATACTTGTGGATTGCACCATGTAGAAGAAGTCTACTTGTGGATTGCACCATGTAGAAGAAGTCTACTTGTGGATTGCACCATGTAGAAGAAGTCTAATTTTGGATTGCACCGTGTAGAAGAAGTCTACTTGTGGATTGCACCCTGTAGAAGAAGTCTACTTGTGGATTGCACCATGTAGAAGAAGTCTACTTGTAGATTGCACCCTGTAGAAGAAGTATACTTGTGGATTGCACCATGTAGAAGAAGTCTACCTGTGGATTGCACCATGTAGAAGAAGTCTACTTGTGGATTGCACCATGTAGAAGAAGTCTACCTGTGGATTGCACCATGTAGAAGAAGTCTACCTGTAGATTTTGCCATGGAGAAGTAGTCTACCTTTAGATTGAACCATATAGAAGTAGTTTACCAGTGATTGCATTGTGTAGAAGCCGTCTACTTGTGGATTGCACAATGTAGGAGCAGTCTAACTGTAGATTGCACCATGTTGAAGCAGTCTACCTGTGGATTACACCATGTAATTAGTAGTCTACCTGTAGATTGAACCATGAAG
Organism: Pelophylax lessonae; assembly: GCF_965119305.1. NCBI lineage: Eukaryota > Metazoa > Chordata > Amphibia > Anura > Ranidae > Pelophylax > Pelophylax lessonae. The sequence goes on along the minus strand of NC_138771.1, from coordinate 634,832,342 downwards.
AAGTAGTTTACTGGTGATTGCATTGTCTAGAAGCCGTCTACTTGTGGATTGCACCACGATAAAGCAGTCTACTTGTCAATTGCATCACGTAGAAGCAGCCTTCCTGTAGATTGCACCACGTAGAAGTAGCCTTCCTGTAGGTTGCAACATGAGGAAGCAGCCTTCCTGTAGATTTCACCATGTAGGAGCAGCCTCTCTGTAGATTGCACCATGTAGAAGCAGCGTCTCTGTAGATTGCACCACGTAGAAGCAACGTCTCTGTAGATTGCACCACGTAGAAGCAGCCTTCCTGTAGATTCCACCACGTAGAAGCAGCCTCTCTGTAGATTGCACCACGTAGAAGCAGCCTCTCTGTAGATTGCACCACGTAGAAGCAGCCTTCCTGTTGATTCCACCACGTAGAAGCAGCCTCTCTGTAGATTGCACCACGTAGAAGCAGCCTTTCTGTAGATTGCACCACGTAGAAGCAGCCTCTCTGTAGATTGCACCACGTAGAAGCAGCCTTCCTGTTGATTCCACCACTTAGAAGCAGCCTCTCTGTAGATTGCACCACGTAGAAGCAGCTTCTCTGTAGATTGCACCACGTAGAAGCAGCCTTCCTGTTGATTCCACCACGTAGAAGCAGCCTCTCTGTAGATTGCACCACGTAGAAGCAGCTTCTCTGTAGATTGCACCACGTAGAAGCAGCCTTCCTGTTGATTCCACCACGTAGAAGCAGCCTCTCTGTAGATTGCACCACGTAGAAGCAGCCTTTCTGTAGATTGCACCATGTAGAAGCAGCCTTTCTGTAGATTGCACCACGTAGAAGCAGCTTCTCTGTAGATTGCACCACGTAGAAGCAGCGTCTCTGTATATTGCACCACGTAGAAGCCACGTCTCTGTAGATTGCACCACGTAGAAGCAGCGTCTCTGTAGATTGCACCACGTAGAAGCCACGTCTCTGTAGATTGCACCACGTAGAAGCCGCGTCTCTGTAGATTGCACCACGTAGAAGCAGCGTCTCTGTATATTGCACCACGTAGAAGCAGCCTTCCTGTATATTGCACCACGTAGAAGCAGCGTCTCTGTAGATTGCACCACGTAGAAGCAGCGTCTCTGTAGATTGCACCACGTAGAAGCAGCGTCTCTGTAGATTGCACCACGTAGGGGCAGCCTCTCTGTAGATTGCACCACGTAGAAGCAGCGTCTCTGTAGATTGCACCATGTAGAAGCAGCCTCTCTGTAGATTGCACCACGTAGAAGCAGCGTCTCTGTATATTGCACCACGTAGAAGCCACGTCTCTGTAGATTGCACCACGTAGAAGCTGCGTCTCTGTAGATTGCACCACGTAGAAGCAGCGTCTCTGTATATTGCACCACGTAGAAGCAGCCTTCCTGTAGATTGCACCACGTAGAAGCAGCGTCTCTGTAGATTGCACCACGTAGAAGCCGCGTCTCTGTAGATTGCACCATGTAGAAGCTGCGTCTCTGTAGATTGCACCACGTAGAAGCAGCGTCTCTGTAGATTGCACCACGTAGAAGCCGCGTCTCTGTAGATTGCACCATGTAGAAGCAGCCTTCCTGTAGATTGCACCACGTAGAAGCAGCGTCTCTGTAGATTGCACCACGTAGAAGCCGCGTCTCTGTAGATTGCACCATGTAGAAGCTGCGTCTCTGTAGATTGCACCACGTAGAAGCAGCGTCTCTGTAGATTGCACCACGTAGAAGCAGCGTCTCTGTAGATTGCACCACGTAGAAGTGGCCTCTCTGTAGATTGCACCATGTAGAAGCAGCCTCTCTGTAGATTGCACCACGTAGAAGCCGCGTCTCTGTAGATTGCACCATGTAGAAGCAGCGTCTCTGTAGATTGCACCACGTAGAAGCAGCCTCTCTGTAGATTGCACCACGTAGAAGCAGCCTCTCTGTAGATTGCACCATGTAGAAGCAGCCTCTCTGTAGATTGCACCATGTAGAAGCAGTCTATCTGTGAATTGCAGTGTATAGAAGCAGTCTACCTGTGGATTGCACCATGTATAAGCAGACTATCTGTAAATTGCACCATATGGAAGCAGTCTACCTGTGGCTTGCACCATGTAGAAGTATGCTGTAGTCTACACATGGATTGTACTATGCAGGTAACAGAAATAAATCATGATTTTCATCTGCTGGATTAATAACATTATACCCTTTCATTTTGATATCATATTGCTGGAATGACATGGCTGTATCATTTGATTCTATCTGCATCTGTATTTCACTTGGCGGATTTATGAGGTCCTATTATGTGTTCCTATTTTTATATGCACACAGTTTATTTTAATTCATGATTACATGAATATATTAGTGCACAGTACTTACATATTTGCTAGTCAGCCATACAAGCAATCGTTGGGAATTGATGCTAGCTCCAAAAATGTTTTTGGATTTACCATTTGCAAAGAAAAACGTCGCACAAGACTGCTCATGGGACAGAATAAAGTCTTTTCAATGTTTATGCATTTTGTGTTACTTTTTTCTTTTTTCGGCACCAGCTGTGAAATGATGACGCAGACGACTTTCAACAAAACACTGCAACATGTTGGGTGCTCGATCAATAAGTTAATCATTTCACTGGCAATAATTCAAAATAGTTTCCATGGACACGAGAGCCGTGCAGAATCATATACAACTCCAGCGTCCATCTTAAGAGGACTATAACCACCAACATGCTTTTCTGGCGTGTAGGAATTCAAAAACAAAATGGTAGCTGTGCTAGCTAACTGGTACCAGTCATCATCTAAAGACGGCTATACACATTACAATGTGATTGTACAATCCCTGTAAGAGCTTCTTTAGATTTACTAACATCTATGTTAGTACTCCCGCCCCTACTCAGCAGCGGGGAAGCTGATGCACGGGGCAGGCGGCTCTGATTACCCCCTGACATCCGCAAACGCTCCCCGCTGAGAGAGAAGAACGGTCAGCTGTTGTAAACACATCTGACCGTTCTTCTCTCTGGAATGATCACAGAGCACCTGTGATCCTTCTATATAGGATCACAGGTCTCTATGGTCATTTCAGAAGCCACGCCCCCCCCCCCCCCACAGTTAGAATCACTCCCCTAGGCTTACATTTAACCCCTTGATCACCCACAGTGTGAACCCCTTCCCTGCCATTATTACATTAACAGTGCATATTTTTAGCACTGATTACTGTAGTAATGTCACTGGTCCCCCCAAAAGTGTAAAAAATGTCAGTCAGAGGTCTGATCTGTCCGCCGCAATGTCACAGTCCCGCAAAAAAAATCGCAGATCGCAGCCATTACTTGTTAAAAAAAAAAACAACAAAAATTACAAAAATCTTTCCCTTAGATAGTAAACGCAATATGTGGAGTAAGAAGGTACTGCGCTACCCTAAGTATAAATATTATAAATAATATAGACAATATAAAGCAATATAAAGCAATGGTCTAATAATAAAGTGCTATTTTGAGTTCCATATATCAATTCAAAAATTCATAAAATTCAAAAGTGCACGTGCATATGTGTAAACAATATAAAGTGCTATGGTATCGTGATGGCTAGTAAACATATATAAATAAATGCAGAACAATTTATAAATATTGGTGACAGTCCGTGAAATCGTGACGAAAAAGTGCAATGAGTGCTGGAATAGTCTCTTGAGTGAAGTTAGCAGTAGGTGATATACTTCAGTGACCCTCCGTTTCACCACTCTGTGCCAAAGGTAAGGTAGCTCACTTACCAGAAGTTGTGGATTCTTATGGCGTACACTCAGGATAGAAGAAAAGAGAGGCTCCTCATAGTGTAGAAAGGTAACGACCTTTATTTGTGCATTTCACACCAAACAACTATGTAAAAACGGTAATCTTCCTATAAAAACATCCATAAAAGTCCATAAAAATCACTGCAGCGTTAAAACTTTCATCACTCCAAATAAAACGTAGGTGTCACAGCAAAAAACAAACCGTATTATGGTCAAAAAGGTATTCCCACCGCTATTGAGCTCCTGTGTAGCCTCGTGGCTGGTGTAACAGGACGCTGGCTCTCTCCGCAAGCTGCGCCGTACCCGGAAGTGGGAACTCGGCGTGCGGTCCAGCTCAAAGCGAGGCAACGTGCGTACCAACTTGACGCGTTTCGTCAGAGATGTGACGTCTTCGGAAGTGGTACGTGCGTTGCGTGTCAGCTTGGTTATATGCGAGAGGTTTCATTGGTATCCCCCTTTCAACCCGCCCTTGTTAGCATATTTTCCATACAGACCGGAAGCAATTCACAAGGTCCGCAATCTGAGCTTTTATGTTATAATAAGTACATATCAATTCTCCGTCCTGTATATCATTATTCTACGCCTTAGATCTCCTTTTGGGAAACATGCGGATTATTTATATATATTCTAAAGCGTGTTGGCCACTTATTACATATACCCAACCCCGTATGGATATATATCAATTATGGTTACGGGGTGTGTCCATTCCAACGTAATCTTACAAGGATATTTATTAATTTGATTGGCCACCCATTATGTATCTACCCTACTTTTTGTGGGTCAGATGTAAAAACAAATGAATTGCTTCCGTTTACATACTTATATACATACTTTTATCTTACCACCTGTCATATATTTGATGGGCTATGGATAGCCCTAATATTAAAAGAAATATTATTATGTGTGATCTGCCCATCTGCCTTGGTCCTATCATATATATTATATTTGGCTCATCTCACTAATGAATAAGCTGTATACATATTAAATAAATACAACTGTAGTAAAAATATGAAAAATGTAAAAAAAATTTTTTATATAAAAATATTTAAATATTTAAAAATATTGTATCTGCCACCTGTTTACACTAACCTTAGTTAATAATTGGAAATGAAACAGTTAATGTCAAGGTCTTTGTTCATTTCACCAGATTGTAGTGTACCTAATTCGCATATCCAAAATGTCTCATTTTGTGATATAGCTATTTTCATTTCTCCCCCTCTCCAATGGGGGTCAACTCTGTCTATCCCACAAAAACAGAGTAGAGTGGGATCCCTGTTATGGTGGGTCCTAAAGTGCATGGAGGCTGTGTTTTTTATATCCCTTTCTGATATTATTAAGGTGTTCCCCTATTCTTATGCTCAGTTTTCTTGTAGTGCGGCCCACATACTGTAGGCCGCATGGACAAGTGGCTAAGTAAGTTACGTGAGTACTAGAGCATGTAATCAGTTTTTTGATTTGGTATTCTTTAGACGTGGTGTGGGATTTAAAGGAAGTTTGTTTTCAAGTTTTTGTTTTAACTGTGTTGCATGCTTTACATTTTTTACAGGCATAGAAGCCTTTAAAATCCAGAAAGGATGACACCATCCTCTTTTGGGGATCTGGGATATTATGGGCCAATCTATCTCTCAAATTTGGTACTCTGCGATATATAAAGAGTGGCTTGGGAGGTAAAATAGTTTTGAGGGCGTTGTCCCTCATAAGTATGTGCCAATGTTGTTTGATCACTTTCTCAAATTGTCTATGATTTCTGTGGTATTGTGTGATAAAGGCTAAATTAAAGTGACTGGTGCTTGGGTCCTTACTTTTGTTTCTGTCCTCCAATAAGGTTTTTCTATCCACAGTTTTAATATTGTCTCGCAATGTGACTAATTTTTGTGCATTATATCCCTTATCGGTGAATCTTTCTATCAGTGTATTAGTTTGCACATCATAATCTATGTCATCTTTGCAGTTTCTCCGCATTCTTAACATTTGTCCCTTTGGGATTCCCTTGATCCACCGCGGATGATGGCAACTGTGGGTGGGTATATATCCATTGCGATCTGTACTCTTAAAAAGTGTTTTTGCATAAAATTTGCCTTGTTTCATATTAATAGTCAAATCTAAAAAATTAACCTCTGTTTTGTTATAAATACCGGTAAAATTTATTTTGTAATTGTTAATATTCATGTTATGCATAAAATCTTTTAAAGACTCCTCCGTTCCAGACCATACAATAAAAATGTCGTCAATATACCTTTTGTAAATTAAAAGATCTTTGTTGACCTTTTGGAAAATTTCCTCTTGTTCCCACTTGCTAAGAAATATATTAGCAACGCTAGGGGCGTACTTGGCCCCCATAGCCACGCCCCTGTGTTGTCTATAGTATTGGCCCTCGTGCCAAAAATAGTTACTCCCCATGGGTAGGTCTAACATTTCGCCTAATAAGATTTGTTGCTCATGTTTTAAGTCTGTCTTTTCTTTTAGGGCCCACATGATAGCTCGTAAGGCATCAGTTTGATCTATATTAGTATACAGCGACTCGACGTCAACTGTGGCCATAATTAAATTGGGAGTACATTGAATTTCATCTAAAATATTAATCAGCTGTTTACTGTCCCTAAGGTAGGCCGGGTAGGATTGTACCAAAGGTTGTAGGTAAAAATCTAAATACTCACCTATTCTGGAAAAAATCGAATTAATTCCACTTATAATAGGTCTGCCCGGTGGGGCCGTGGTATTTTTATGCACTTTCGGGACTTGGTATATGATGGGGAGTCTAGGGTGGTCTGGAATGAGGTATCTGTATTCTTTTTTATTTAATATGCCTCTTTTGTGTGCCTTTTTTTAATAGTAATTTGCATTTACTTCTGTATTTGTTTGTGGGGTTACTCTTTAGTTTCTCATAAGTGGATAGGTCCTGCACCAGTCTATTTAATTCCTGCTTGTACATTTCTTTGCTTAAAATAACTATCCCCCCTCCCTTATCAGCAGGGCGGATAACTATGTTTTTCCTTTTTTCTATTGTTTGATACCTTCCCATATATCTTTCTTTTTTCTTCCTTTATATTTGGTCACGTCCTTTAAATCTTGGGCTACCATATTCTTAAATGTGTCCGTATAATGATTGTTGAGGGGTTTAGGGTTAAAAGTCGATTTGTTTTTAAAATTACTATGTTTAAAATCATTAGTGGTGTTTGAGGTTGGGTTTTTGTCTAAAGTCACATCATTTTCTTTCAGGTGGTAGTGTTTTTTAATGTTTATTTTTCTGATAAACTTTTGAAGGTCTATAAAGGTTTGGAACTCATTAAACTTGTTGTCAGGGGCAAACTTAAGTCCTTGGTCCAGGACTATAAGTTCTTCCTCTGTGAAGGTTTCACTGGTCAGGTTGTAAATCCCCTGGCCTAGTGATCTCTTTTTCTTTTTGAGGCGGCCCCCTCTGCACCCTCTCCTTCTCTGTCCCCCCTTCCATATTCTGGTTGTGGGGGTGGTGGAGGTGGTGGTGGGTGCTGGTAGGGGTAAGGTTGGTACCAGGGTTCCCCCTTCCCCCCTTCCCCTTCCTCGATTGTAGGGGTTCCATCCCCTGTTTCCCCTGTGGTATTATGGGGGTCCTGGTGGATTGCCGTATCCCCTGTGTTGAAAATCCCGTGGATAGGGTTGGTTGGGGTGATTTGGTTGATGGTAATAGCCCTGTCCATTATCCCTATACTGAGGGCTGTTATAATATGTAGTAGGTGGATGTTTGGGTGTTCCTGAAGGGTGGGAACTCCCAGGTGTGTTGTTACTTTTCTTCTGTGTACTTAACTGTATGGGCCTCAGCGGGGTGTTAGTTATTCCTTCATGTTGGTCCTGCTGTTCTCTCGCTGGGGATGAATCTCTAGAAGTAACCTCTGGTTCCTCTTGTAATTCCTGCCACTTATAAACCAATTTGTTTTGATAGTCCTTAATATCTCTCTGGTATTTTTTTACCTTTTTGTTTTGTGTGTCCCTGTCCAATTTGTCGAAAAATTCTTTAAGGTGTTTATATCTCTCTTTGTATTCCATAGATTGCACATAAGGTTCTAATTGGCTTTTTATAGTTTTTATTTTTTCTTTAATGCCTCCTAATTTTTTCTTTCGTCTGGTTACTATTAATTCAAGAAGTTTTGTTTCACTGTCTTTGAAGAAATTGTACCATTCTTCTTCTAGTTTTTTATCTTCTATGCCATCGTTGGGAGCTAAGTCCCACCTCAGTCTCCTGGGTGTGATATCCTCCTTGATATACTTTTCTAAGGTGGTGATGTCCCACCACGTACGAATCTGTTTGTCCATGTTATTTTTTAATACTTTGAACAATTGTTCCAAGTTAGGTGTTTTAGTCTCAATATGTCCTCCTGAAAACAATAGATCTACATCTATCTTTTTGTTGTCAGCATATTCAAATATATCATATAAATCCATGGCTGCGTATAACAAATAGCCACCGGAGTGGACTATGTAGCAATAGTTAGAAACTGATATATACTCGCGCCTAGGTACAGTGGTGTATATGGGAAGCAGCAAGTGAACAAGTGCACTATATAGTATAGTGATCTAAAACATGTGGAGTAAGAAGGTACTGCGCTACCCTAAGTATAAATATTATAAATAATATAGACAATATAAAGCAATATAAAGCAATGGTCTAATAATAAAGTGCTAGTAGTGTAGTAAAGTGTAGTAATGTCACTGGTTCCCCCTAAAAGTGTAAAAAATGTCAGTCAGAGGTCTGATCTGTCCGCCGCAATGTCACAGTCCCGCAAAAAAAATCGCAGATCGCCGCCATTACTCGTTAAAAAAAAAACAACAAAAATTACAAAAATCTTTCCCTTAGATAGTAAACGCAATAACTTTTGCGCAAACCAATCAAAATACGCTTTTTGCATTTTGCAAACATATGTAGCATAAAACAAATTGGCCTAAAATGTTAAAAAATTTTGATTTTTAAATTTTTTTGGGGAATTTCATATAAAAAAATGTGAAAAATATTGTTATTTTTGCAAAATTGTCGCTCTTTTTTTGTTTATAGCGCATGATCAAAAAATCACACAGGTGATCAAATACCACCAAAAGAAAGCTCTGTTTGTGGGAAAAAAAGGACGTCAAATTCGTTTAGGTACAGCGTCGCACGACTGCGCAATTGTCCGTTAAAGTCACGCAGTGCCGAATCGCAAAATAGGCCCTGGTCAGGAAGGGAGTAAAATCTTCCGGGGCTTAAGTGGTTAACAGTGCATATTTTTTAGCACTGATTACTGTAGTAATGTCACTGGTCCCCCCAAAAGTGTAAAAAATGTCAGTTAGGGTCCGATCTTTCCACTGCAATGTCGCAGTCCGCAAAAAATCGCAGATCGCCGCCATTACTAGTAAAAAAAAACGATACAAATGACATAAATCCTTCCCGTAGTTAGTAGACGCAAAAAACTTTTGCGCAAACCAATCAAAATAGGCTTATTGCGATTTTTTTTTACAAAAAATAGGTAGCAGAAAACAAATTGGCCTAAAATGTTAAAAAATTTTAATTTTTTAATTTTTTTTGAGAATGTTATATAGCAGAATGTGAAAAATATTGGTTTTTTTTTTTTTTTTTTTTCAAAATTGTCGCTCTTTTTATGTTTATAGTGCAAAAAATAAAAATCGCACAGGTGATCAAATAAGGACACCAAAGGACATAAATTTTATTCGGGTACAGCGTCGCATGACCGCGCATTTGTCAGTTAAAGTAACGCAGTGCCGAATCACAAAATACTGTAGGGCCTGGTCAGGAAGGGGGCAAATCCTTCCGGTCTTAAAGTGGTTTAAAAAAAGGAAAAAAAAAAGCTCAAAGTGCTAGTGCTAGCGTTTAGCAGCATTTAGGAGCGTTTCTGCTGGTAAAATGCTCCAGAAACAACAAAAACGTATTTTTTTCTGCTCCTAGACGTCGAAGCTCAAAGAACGCTAATAGCCTAAAATAGTGTGCATGGACACATTGGATAACACTATTAAGCTTTCAGGAGCAGAAAAAAATGCTAATAACAGCTTCTAGGAGCTTACAAAAGCACTAGTGTGCATGGAGCCTACCGGTACTGTTTACCTTTATAATTCCCATACTTCTCTTTTAAGACAAACTGGGAGAAAAAATAGGCTGCCCCTTTTTTGAAGAAGATTGGACAAACTCTTCTATGTTGACCTCCCAGTCTTCAGTGGCCAGGGCCAATTAGGATCAGAACTACAAAATAGTGAGCAGATGGAGTTGTTGCCCCTCCACTCTAGACCGGATTTTCCTCTCAGTACCTGACTGCTTCTGGAGATGCAGGAACCTTGGTGGATCAATGCTGCACTTCTGGTGGTCACGTCGTCCCATACAGTTGTTCTGGAACATGTTCTCCTGAATATGCTGTACACATTGTTGACAGAAGAGCCATGAAGGTCCTGCCTTCCACACAGGATTTTTCCCTTTATTCCCAACCACTTTTGAAGACATAGATGGATCAATGTCAGAGTTGTATAAAGTACTCGAAACCCATACTTGAGTAGAAGTGGAAGTGCTCGATCAAAAAGTGACTTGAGTAGAAGTACTAAAGTATTCAACATTTTTTGTACTTAAGTATTGCAAGTAGTTTTTTTTTAAATTTTGCTACTCAAGTACTGAAAGTAAAAGTACCAGTATTTTTTTTTTAAAAAAATTGCTACTCAAGTACTGAAAGTAAAAGCACAAGTACTGTGTTATGTAGTTATTAAAGAAAGAAGTCAAAATGAACATCATATTGTTTTTTATTATTTCAAATGATTAACCTAAAGGACAATCACAATTTGTTTGTTTCATATTTTCTTTTTAGTGGAAAGATTTGGTATAGCAGCTTTTATTTATACATACAGTAGCATTTATTTTCGTATGCGCTGATTTACACATGACATTATACACATTTTTTTGAGCTTCATGAAACCTGCCATCTACTGTTCTGGCAGTGGTAATTTTTATAATTGTGACGAGTAACTATGCAGCACAAAAATAAAATATTGGAGTAGAAATATTGAAATCATCGAAAAAATGTAGTGAAGTAAAAGTGGAATTAGGAGAAAAAAATTCTACTCCAGGAAAGTACAGATACCGCCTTTCGGTACTTAAGTACAGTAGTGAAATTTTGTAAGATCCTATCACTTAGTACCCAGTGTCAGTGGCCATCATCCCGATAGATAGATACAAAAAGGGTACCCCCCAATGGTTTTGGGACTTTATATGCCACTAAGACACTGAAAAAATAGTACAACCGTATATAGACAAATTACATTTTTATTACAAAAGATATCAAAAGAAAATCATACATAGACATATGTATATCTAGCAACAACTAGATATATGTGAAATTTAAAACCTGCATGCAAGGACAGACCAGTATCCATACAGAAGACTCCTAGGCACCATTAGTGGAAAGAACCGGACAGTCCCCTACGCGTTTTGGGTTTGAAAACCCTTCTTCAGGGGTCAACCAGAGTTCAATGCACTAACTGTACCTATATAAATATAGATTGCATTAAGTATGCTATACATGAAAAACATATTCAGAGTAAGATTCATATTATGCAAGTTATACAGGATATCATAATCTTCAGATGTAGGTACCTACCAAGAGGAGTCTTTTTTGTAGGGGTAACTGGGCTGTCAATTAAAATCGGTGTTAACCGAAAAAGTAAGTACAGTAGTGAAGTAGCTCTACTTAGTTACTATACATCTCTGATCAATGCTGCACATCTGTTGGTCATGTCAACCCATTCAGTCTTTCTAGAACATGATCTCTCAGCTAAACACATTTTTGACATACAAGCCATAATCCTGCCATGAAGGTCCAGGATTTTTCCCTCTGTACTGGACTGCTTCTGGAGATGCAGGAACCTAGGTGGATCAATGCTGCACACCTAGTGGACATGTCAACCCATTCAGTCGTCTGGGAACATAATCTCGTGGATGAGCCATGGCTACTGACCCCTGCTGCTACTCCATTGTTAATGATAGGTTCAGTGTCAAAAGCCTATAAGGGTTTGCTTAAGGGCCGTACACACTTGACGAAAGTCGGACTAAATATCCTCCGAGATTTCTTCTCAGACTTCTCAGCGTTCATTACCGTTTTTAGTTGACAGTGCATAAATGTTCACGAAATTTCTCGTCCGATTTTTCTTTTTTTTGGCACATTTGTTCCTAGACTTCCAAGTTGTCAGCAACTTCAGATCATGCGCGGTCTTTCGTATCCGATTTTTCACAGACGTACTGCATACACATTAAACGAAAATCGGTCGTCTGGGGATGGACGAAAATAATTTTGGTGTTTTTCCCTCCGTTCTTTTTTCGTTGAAAATGTCGGCATCAGCTGCTGAAAGTTGTGTACACACTAGGCGAAAATCAGACGATTTTACCTCGGACGGGAATTTTCGGCAGATTTTCTACTAGTGTCTACCCCACTTTAGGTGTTTCTTGGCAGCGGGTAAAAACCTGATTTTCAGACAATGGAGATCACCCTCAAACCCTTATAAAATAGAATGTGTTACAGAGATTAATAGACCATAATCCTTTATGACAGAAACCCTAAATTTATTGCAACTTTGAGTATCTGGGTTGCCTTTTAAAATTCTCCACAGCTCCTTTCCCAAAACGAATTCAGAATACTAATTGTTTTCATAGCAATTATGTAGAGGTCATTGGTTTCTTCCAAAAGCATTTGGAGGTTGATTGCAGGTCAAATGCACCTGCCCATGAATTCTAAATGCTCTCAGAAGCGTCTTAAACTGGTGTCAAACTGATACTATTGAGACAAGTCAAAAACCCATAGCCCAAATATCAGTTTTTTGGAACATCTTCTCCTGGATATACACATCTTTGATAGGCAAGCACAGGGCTGCTGATAAGGCAGTACAACTTGTTCTGTCGAGGCTCTGTCGAGGGGGGGGGGGGGGCTAGGGGCACCTTTATTGTTCATTTCTGCCTAAATGAATAAATTGATTTTACTAGACCACATCCCCACTCCTACTTGCTTAGCAGGGTTTATATTACATTTCCCTGGGCCCCATCAGGTCAACAGGGGGGCCATAGAGGTGGAAGCAGAGGAAGGACATTTTTTATTTTCAGAGCGTAGGCGGATAAAGTCAATGCCGCTGTTCTGCTGCTCCCCAGGGGGTTGGTGGGGTGTAGACTGGGGTTCGGGGGCCCATGATTTCTAACAGCAGCCCCTAGGCGCATAATGGCAAATGACCCCCACTGCTACCTAATTGTCATTGATACCAGGTTTAGAGTCAGTGGCCTGTATGGGTTTATTTAGGTTTCTAGCGGGGAGAACCGTAATCCCCAGACAATGAAGACCACTTTTGATCCCATGTAACAGAGAATGGGTTAAAGAGGTTGATAGACTCTGGAGAATGGAATTTACCATTATCCTGTACAACAGACACGCTGAACTCAATGAAACTTGAAGTACAAAGTATTTGGATCACCTTTTTAAATTCACCACAGCTCCAAACTTTTTTGACCTGAAGCGTTGCTATATAGCAATGCTATACAGGTTCACCTAACTCACATGGTGTGTTCCCCTCTCCAGCTTGAGGCTGTCTTCTTTTCCCAGTTTCTCCCAAAGGTAGAATCTCTAGTATAGAGAATACTAATTGTTTTCATGGCAATCATATTGAGGTTTCGAAAAATATATACATTTGTTTTGACCAAATGCATTTGGCGCTCAATTGCAGGTCAAATGTACCTGTCAATGAATTCTGAATGCTCACAGAAGGTGAATGCTTACAGAGACACAATTCAAAAACCCATGGTCCCAAATATCAGTATTTTAGGAACATGGTCCCCCGGATGTACACATCTTTCATAGGCAAGCCATGTCAACTGACCCCTGCTGCAACCTCACTGTCATTGATACCAGATTTAGCGCCAAAGGCCTAAAAGGGTTTACGTAGTTTTCTCTTAGCAGCGGGTAGAACACTGTTCCCCAGACATTGGAGGTCACCTTCTATCCTATGTATAAGAGAATAGATTTTACTGCATACAGTATGTTAATAGAAGCATAGAAATGTGACGACAGAAAAAGACAGAGTAGTCCATCGAGTCTGCCCATTTTATTTAATTTTTTTCATTAACTTTATAGTCTGAGTATAGATCTATGTTTGTCCCAAGCATGTTGAAGCCTTTTACTGTTGACTGTCTTACTACCTCTGCTAGAAGTTTATTCCAAGCATCATATACCCTTTACGTAAAATAATACTTTCTAAGATTAGTTTTGAACTTTCCCCCAGTTAGTTTGAAGTCATGTCCCCGTGTTCTTGATTTTGGTTTCATATTGAAAAAATTGTCCTCCTGAACCTTATTCATCCCCTTGATGTATGTAAAGCCCAGTCTCAAAATACCAACCTAATCGCTCTCTTCGTTCCTCTCAAAACCTCCTGCTCTCTAGCTCCCTCATCACCTCCTCCCATGCTCGCCTCCAGGACTTTACCAGAGCCTCTCCAATCCTGTGGAACTCCTTACCCCAATCTGTCTGATTATCTCCTACTCTATTAGCTTTTAGACGATCTCTGAAAACCCTCTTCTTCAGAGAAGCCTATCCTACCCACACCTGACAACTGTACCTCCATTTTCTCCATCAACCCATCCCCCACAGTTATTGCCTTTTGTTTCACTTGACCCTCCCTTCTAGATTGTAAGCTCTAACGAGCAGGGTCCTCTAAATCCTCCTGTATTGAATTGTATTGTAACTGTATTGTCTTCCCTCATATTGTAAAGCGCTGCGCAAGCTGTCGGCACTATATAAATCCTGTATGATAATATAATAAAAATAATTTCAATCATGTCTCCCCTTTCCCCTATTTCCTCCAGACTGTACATTTTAAGTTCTTGAAGTTGCTCTCTATGTTTTATCCCCCAAATCTTTCACCATTTTTGTTACCCAGTAGACCAACAGATCTGAAATATCTGGAACGACTTTTCAAATTCGCCAAACTTTTTTCACTTGAAGGATTGCACTATAGCACTGCTACACAGGTCCACATGTTGTTTTCCCGCAGAGGCTGGAGACCCTCCTCTATTTCCCAAACTTTCTTTTGAGGGTAATTCCTCTAGTATCTAGGAAACAATACTAATTGTTTTCATGGATCACATATATACTTTCATTTTATCCAAATGTATTTTCCAAAAGCTGCCTACATAAATTACTGTGTTGTCCAACAGCTGTAGGCTCCCTGTCCTTCTAAACCTCATAGCAATTTCTTGGTCAGCTATGGCTATAGGCAGGCCTTGCTAAGCGTGTGCATGCACAACACTGCTGCTATCTAGTGTACCTGTAGGCAGGTACACTAAAAACAACAGAATGGAACAGAAGTGACTAAATTCAGAGCTTACAGCCTGTGACATGGACATTTTTGGACAGACTTATAACCCTGCTTTACGGGGGCTCATATGGACTTTAGATCACATTCTACTGATTTAGAAATCCCTGCTCAGTTGTCTTTTACATCACGGCACTTTTCCACTGCAAGTACCAGCTCGGCTATACTCGGCCCTGCTTGGCCCGGTTTGCTTTTCCACTGCTGGTACCGCATGGTACGGTGTTGGAACGGTTCGGTACGGTACGGTATGGTTTGCTTTTCCACTAAAGTAGTACTAAAGTTAATTGGGTGGGATAAAAACGGGGTGGGTGGGATTCTCTGACCAATCAGTGGCTAGTAGTGACTGCATGCAAAGGATTGTGGGATATGGTACCGGGTATGGTACCTCTTGGAACCACAATCGAGGTGGTACTGTTTTTGAGAGCCGTACCGTTCGGTTCCATGCAGTGGAAAAGCGCCGCTGTACCGTACCGTACCGACCCGTTCCTACACCATACTATGCGGTGCCAGCAGTGGAAAAGCACAAAAGCGAGCCGAACCGTTCGGTTCCATGCAGTGGAAAAGTGCCGGTTACACTTTGCTCATTTCTAACAATGCCTAATATAAGCTACCCACAAAAAGTGACCCTGCTCCAGACACCCAAGGGCGTGTGTTGACTTTTGCTTATTTCAAACAGGTTTGGCATGTCCATACAAGTCTAAGGGAATGCAAAATCTGCTTGAAGCAGGTCGAAAGTTAGCCTATTGCAGATCGAATGCACCTATCAAAGAATTCCGAATGATCTCAGAAGCATTTTAAATTGTTGTCAAACAGATTGGTTTTCAACACTTGTTAAAAAAACTCATAACCCCAAATTGGAATTTTAATGGTACCAATGTAAAACATATTATAATTGCACAGCTACTGTATGTCAAACTCAATTAATTTTTATTCTATCTCTGAGTGGAGTAAAATGTGAGATTTTTTTTTTTTTTTGCACAAAAGAAATGTTATATATATATAAACCACAATTATAATATATATTTTATAATTATAATTTAGGAATATCACAGACCTCTTAAAATCTCGCTGTATTTCAATTTATACAAGACATTGTAATTGCTTAAGACTGTAAAGCTTGTTTGCAGTTTGTGCATTTCACTTCTTTCCGCATTAGATTTACTGTAACCACCATGGGGGCAAATGTACACAGAGATCTAAGTTACTTAGTAAATGAGCTACACTGGTAGTAGAGAGCTAAGTATTCTAGGTATGAGCAGGGCTTTTTTTTCAGCGGGAACGCGGGGGAACGCAGTTCCGGCACCTCCAGCACTGAATGTATGTAATGGCAAGGAGTGCTGGGTTGTGCTACACTGTCTATTGATGCTGGCTGCTGCTGCGGAACCTATTGTTGCTGGAGGGGATCTATTCCTGCAGGAGGATTTATTGCTGCTGGGGAGATCTGGTGTGGCTGCTGGGGGATCTATTGTCTCTGGAAGAGATCTCGTTTTGCAGGGGGGTCTATTGTTGCTGGGGTGGGTCTTATGTTGCTAAGGGGTCAGTTGTTGCTAAGACGGATCTACTGTTTAGGCAGCAGTCTATTGATGCTGGCTGCTGGGAGATCTGTTGTTGCTGCTGATGGCCCATTGTTTCTGGCTGGATCTATTGTTGCTGGGGGATCTATTGTTGTTGGCTGCATGGGATCTATTTTACGGCTTTTTTGTTATCATTAACAAATTCCAGACAAATTACTTAGTACCACAAATTTGACTTTGTTCTGTATTTTCTAAAAGGGAATGGTACTGGGAGGTGGGTAGTGGGTGGAACCAAGGAACGGTTCACGGAGGTAGGTAAGGGCGGAGACAAGGGGTAAGTCCAAAAGAGGGAGTTCCTGCACCTATTCTCTGAGAAAAAAAGCCCTGGGTATGAGTATTGTGAAAAGGGTTCCTGAACTTTTTGTGACTTCCCGTATCAATGGTCCCTTCACCATAGAGCACTGATAATGGGACTAGGTTTTCTTGAATTGGAACATACAGTATATCATTCAGTGTGCTTCCTATCCAGAGCCCCAATCAGGAGAGGCCCAAAGCCCATCGGCTTTGGGCCCAGCTGCTCTGCCATAGATGCCAATTTCTCGTGACTTGTTCTTGCCAAGTGCACATAGGTCCTAGAAAGGTAGATGTTCCTAGTCATCTTTGATAGGCTAAGCACATTCTACACAAGCTACTCCCTCTGACCAAGAGTTAATTAAAAGACCCGAACTCGGGGAATGTACTTTCCTGGGACCCAATCCTTAATTTAGGTTACCAGCTTTCATTAATAAACAGTGGTGATCCTGGCATGGAGGTCCTTGCTCAGGGACTTCAAGTTATAGTGTTACAACTGTCTCACATTTGTGCCCCTGCATTGTTACCCTGTCTTGCAGGAGAATACATCCCTATGAAGACAACTAGGGGCTGGGCCAATATATTGCACAAGCATGGCACAGTTTAGAGCAGTAATGTTCAGTTGATGCTGGAGTGAGTGCATATAGACTGGAAGCAGCTGAATAAAGATGGAGGAGATTAGCAGCACTAAAATAATAATAAAAAAAAGGCCAAAAACTGTTTGACTTTATATTGTGACTCCAGTCAAACTTTTTCTTTTTCCGGAGACTGGGCTGAGGGCTCTAGGGGGTTACAGAGATTTTTGCATTGCTTGATTAGCATCCTCAGGTTAATCGGAAGACAAGGGCATAATACAAGGGGACAACACTCAGTAGCCAGTGACCATCTAACAGATGCCTGACCCAAACTTGACTATACCACATACAACCAAGCTACTGGAAGATCTGCCCAATGAACAGGCAACAACCAAGTTCTCTTCAATATGTGTGCATGATATATATATCTATAAAACACATTTCATTCCATTTAGCAAATTGTAGCACTTGTGCCCCATGCATAAAGACGGCAGGGATATTTATATATAGACAGCGGGATCAGAGCCTCGTTAGCACCTCATGCATAAGAATGAGGTAACGAGCAGCTAATCAGAGCTAATTACAGCCTCATCCAACCCAGAGATATCATCTGATGAGGGTTTCATGAACCAGCGAGGCACCTCTAAGTAAGGCTCCACAATAATATCTCACACTAAATGCGACTACTGAAAGCACCAGAGACCTACAGGTGCCTTCACGTGATACCAAAAGAAAAAATGTGGTGTCTTTAAACAACAGTGTGCATCAAGATTTAGGGGTTTTCATCCACACTGTGTCTTTGCCTGGGCCCCCACCTGGGGTATATTTCCTATTACAAAATGAAACAAGTTTTGGTTCAAGTTACCTTTTAAATTAAAAGCCAGTTGGGTAGTTTCTCTTTCCTGGTCACGCGGATTGGTTAGTAATCACAATCCTCGAATTGGGGATCTTCACTTTTAGATAATAGCTTGTCTAATGGCCGACCTTACAGGTTGCAAGTGTTGCTGACTAACGATATTAGATGTATCTAGACCATTTGTCTATATTTGTTGCTCAGCTCCTTGAAGAACACTACAGAGCGTTGTTTCTCAACCAGGGTTCCCCCTGAGATTACTAGGGGTTTCTTTAGCAGTGAACAATGGTGGATTGATCTCCCACCTACCTTGACCACCAATTCTAGGAGCAATTTTCCTCTAACCACCAATGTAAGTGGCACTTCTACAATGACACTATCGTTAGAGGACACTACAATTTTAGTCTCTACCTTTATTTTCTGGAGTTATTATTCATTTCAAGAATGTTACTAAATTAATTTTGTAGGGGCTTGGTAACCAAATGATATGCCCTAGGTATCAGTACTCTGGGTACAAAACATTACTTATTCTTTTTTTAGCCCTACCCCTGGAGGGGTGGCTGAGTGTGCTCACTTCTTTGGCCCTGAGCACTTTCCAACCCACTTGACACTATAGGCTCAGACATGTTGAGTATATAGACACAACCAAGTTTAAATAAAAGACCAGTTTTACTGTCTTTAGTAATGGAAAATAAACAGTTGAAACTTCAATATAGCAAGTAGTACAAAAGACCAAGAATAACAGAGAGATCCTGAATCCTCAAACCCAAAATTATATAGGATTCAGCACTCAGGATGTGATATGACAAAAAGGTAAATAAACATGTGTATTATGAAATATTACAAGGTGATTGATGTATCAATTGTTCATCAATAAACCATTCCTCAATTTAGGTGTGAGAGTGACCACAGGAATATATTCAATGCAATATTGAACAGTACTATTGCCAATCTAACTTCTATCAGTGACTCTATCAACCTACTGCTATGCAGCCTATCAGAGTGCACTCTGTATCCTACAAGGGGCCCCCTTTACTATGAACTGCGTGAGTCTCCTTGTTGAGCAAGGCCTTGCTAGTCTTCGCCGGCAAAAGATCCTTAATCATTCAAGGAATGACATTTGTAATCCACTGTAAGGGCAAAGTTTAATTGTAATCCAAACTGGGAAAGAGCATGGGCTTCTGAACTCAGTCAAGTTGATGTACAATCTGGAAACTGAAAGTGTAAAGTAAGGCCTCTTGGTCCGCCACGTATCACTCAGCACTACAGTGTCCTATGGCAACCGTTATATGTATATCAAGGCAGCTCTCTGTCCAACTAAACTGCGTCACAGGCCTGATCTGACTCCGTCTAGTAAATCACTGGGTTTACTTCAACTTGGATTTCTCTCACCCGATATAATGGGGAGCCGTGTTCCGCTGTCCTCCGCACCAGAGTCCCACACTCCTCAGAAGCGCCCGCAGTCTATCTGAGTGTCTCTCCTCTCGGTCTACCCCCCGAGCTCCGTCACATCCGCAGCTCTCTCCCGGAAGTCCTTCCGCTAGATCTCCGGCCTACTTTCCTCTGCTCACCGCAGCAGCTCTTCACCTCCACACAGCATGCTGTCCTCGAGGCAAGGGAGCGAATCTTTGATTCCACCCCCTATTTATAGACAGTCCCATCTGTCTCCGCGGGACTCAATGCTCCTTGGGAGGATAGTCCAATCAGTCGAGTCATCCAAAGTTTCCACTTTCTTCGGAACTACATTTCCACAAACCATTGTACCATCACTTCACAGAAACCCCAACATTAAAGAGATAGAACAGCACCGAACAGGCTGGAATGAATTTTTTTATCCAGGCTACATCTTATTTAAAACTTTCTTTAACTTATTTATCACACTATTGTGCCATGAACTGTAGATATCACCCTTTTTACCAAGAGTTTCCAAAGACCTGAGAATTATTTCAAGGGTTCCTCAGCAGTAAAAAAGGCTGATATTGAGGGTACAAGTGGGACACATTCTATCTGGTCTGTGCACCAGAGGCGTAACTAGAACCTTCAGGGCCCCGGTGCAAGAAACCATAAAGGGCCCCCCGGACCCCTGGCAGCACAGTAGGGGTGGACCAGGGGAGCACACAGGGGCCCAGAGACAGTAGAAAAAGAGTGAACTGGATAGGAGGAGTGGCGGGGGCAGCATACAGAGGAACCAATCTCCTCCATTTTCCTCCTGCAGCTACAAAAGGAAAAAGGAGGACAGCGATTTCTCTACATGCTGCCCCACTGCTCCTCCTATTCAGGTGTACAGGGGAGCTGCATGGGCCCCCTGGAACATGGGGCCCGGTTGCAATTGCAACCCCTGAAACCCCTGTAGTTACGCCCCTGCTGTGCACTAATAATTGCTTACATCTGTCATTGTGTTCTCCTTATCTTCTGTAAAGATTAAAGTGTATATTCACCTAAAAAATTTACATATTGCAGTTTACCAGCCCTTGGATGTGTCCTGGAAACATTTTGCCGAATGACTCTGCATTTCATTTCGTGATTTACTGTGTGTAGCTGACCTCACCATATGCTAAATATGGCTGCTAATAATCTGTTCACAGATTTTACTTCAGGATTCAACTGCATATATTTTTTCATTTGTATAGTGTTTTTACCCTAAAAAAGAAGAAACTCTAAACTCTAAATTTGTATATTTGATTAACTGGCTGATCACACCCTTCAAAAACCTAAGTAGAAAATATGAGGGGGGCTTTGTTCATATTTTATCTCTGTTCTCTGAGGGTTTTCATGCTTCTGGTCACAGCGGAAATCTGAGTTTGCCAGAAAAAAAGCGGAATCTCTGACCTTTGTGGTCTGCAAACAATGAAAGAACTGGCTTTTGGTCACAATGATTCACCAACAATTGGATGCCGAGATGAAAGTCTTTGGGTAAAACTGACGTAAAAGGCGTACAGAACCTCAGGCCAGGGACTGAAACTTCTGCCATAATGCACACAGAGCCAAAAGCAGCTCATTCTGAGAAAACTTCATTTTAAATTCTGTCCTCGCTTCCTTCTAGCCAATTCTCGCCCTTCTGCGCACTCCTGTGTCGCAGCTTCTTGCCTGTGCACCAGCAGGATCCAATCAGGGCTCAGCAGGATCTTATGCAGATCTTTGATGCTCCCGCAATTCTTATTTCCAAATTCATGGCTATTTTGGGATGGAATCTGCATGTATTTTAATTTTATGTGATGCAGACATTATTGGCACAGCATCCCCTTCTATCTCACTCAGCATCATCTCAATCACTCTGCACATAGATAAATGCACTTTATACTCTTCCCTGTACCCCTTTGATCCATGCCTCTACTTCTTCCTTCATTGTTCTCTCTCACCATTTCCTTCCTGCCTCCTCTCCCCTCCTTTGTTCTTTTATTTCCTTTATTTCCTTTGTTTCATTCCTTTCCTTCCTTTCTTCCTCAAATTTCCCTTTCATCCCTCTATTCCTTCCCTCCTTCCTTTGATATTTCCTATATTCTTTCTTTCATCCCTTCCTTCCTTCCTTCCTTCTCTCCTTCCTTCATTCCTCCCTTTATTTCTTCCTTAATTCTTTCTTGCGTCCCTCAATTCCTTCCTTTTTTTCCCTATTTCCTTAATTCCTCCTTATTTGCTTCTTCCCTCTCTTCCTTCCTTAGGTTTTCTTCCTTCATCCCTATCTTTCTTTCTTTCTTTCTTTCTTTCTTTCTTTCTTTCTTTCTTTCTTTCTTTCTTTCTTTCTTTCTTTCTTTCTTTCTTTCTTTCTTTCTTTCTTTCTTTCCCCCATGTCCCCATACTTATGGAGAAGTATACACAAATGCCAACAGAAGATGCTTCCTTCCCCTTCCCTCTCTCTCTCTCTTTCTCTCTCTTTCCCTCTCACTCTCTCCCATTGTTTTATTACTTCAATGGCAGCAAGCATCCCCATTTCTAGGTTTGAAACCTAAAGGTAGGCATTAAATGCAAGGATTTTTATTGGTTGCTATGGTACACTTTATCTAAGAATTTATCTACAATTTCATTAACTCTTTGTTTATTTTCACTTCCTCTTTCACCCATCAATATTTTTTCTGTCACTTTAATTTTCTCTTTCCCCCCTCCCTTTCTCTTTCTCTCCTTACTTCCCCTACCTCTGTGTTCCTCCTTCCCTTTTTCTCTCTTCCTAACTTCCTCTACATTTTTTATATTCTTTCTATCCCTTTCTCCTTGTCCTTTACATCCTCTTTTTCCATCCCTCTATCTCTTTCTATCTATCTCTCCCTTACTTCCTTTCTCTCTTTCCCTATCTTCCTCTACCCCTCTGCCCCTCTGCCCCTTCCTTTCTCTCCCTTACTTCCTATATCACTTTATTCCTTCCTCTTTTTATCTTTCTACCCTACTTCATCTACCACTTTTTCTCTCCTTCCCTTTCTATCTTTTCCTTGCTTGGTCTACCACATTGTCTCTCCCTCTTTTTCTCCCTTATTTCCTCTAAAACTTTCTCTCTACCATAACTTTCTCTACCACTTCATTGCTCCCTCCCTTTCTCTCCTTTGCCCTCAATTTTTCTACTACTTATTTCCTTACTTCCTTGCATTTTGCCCCCTTCTCTCTCTTATTTACTTTTCCACTTTATCGTTCTATTTTTTCCTCTCTCCCCTACTTCCTCCATGACTGTATCCTTCCCTCCATTTCTCTCTCTCCCTCTCCCTTACTTCTACCACGTTATCCCTCCCCTTTTTCTCTATCTCTCCTATTTCCTCTACCACCTTATTCATCCCTCCCTTTTTCTTTTTCCCTTACTTCCTCTATCACTTTATCCCTCCCTTTCATATATCTTTCTCTTATTTCCTCTACCATTTGACATCTTCCTCCCTTTGTCTCTCTCTCTCCCTTATTGTCTCTACAATTGAATTCCTCCCTCTCTTTCTCCCCTTTCCTTACTTCATCTACAACTTTGTCCTTCCTTCCATTTCTCTTCCCTATATATCCTCTACCAATTTATGCCTCCCTCCCATTTTCCCTCTCCCCTACTTCCTCTACCACTTTATCCCTCTGTCCCACGCTCCCTTTCCCCTACTTCCGCTACCACTTTGTCCCTCCGTTCCATTCTCCAGACATGGGAGTAAGTCACACATGTGCAAGTCACAAACAAGTCTCAAGTCTTAACCTTCCAGTCTCAAGCAAGTCCCAAGTTACTGTGGCGAAAAGCAAGCAAGTCGAGTCCCTGCTAGAAGTCAAGCAAGTCAAGTCAAGTCATTTATTTTGATCAAGTCACAAATCAAGTCAAAATACTGATCTTCCCCAATTTTCACCTTTAAATCAGTTAAAAGTCAGTGGTCAGGAAAGGTTTTGTTTTATTTAAAACATTAACAAAACTGCTTAGTGCTTTTTTCTTGGCATATTTAAGAAACACTTTGAATGCCCAAACAGCTCAAAAGCCTTCGTTCGCTCATGTTATAACACCACAGTCACTAAAAACATGTTAAGTATTTCCATTGTTAAACAACCAGTGTCCTAAAAATCAGAACACACTGAGGTGTTTTAAGTGACTGTGGTGTCAGAAACATAACAGGCACATTCATTTTGCTTTAACACATCTTGAGAAAATGCAAATATTTAATAACTTAAAAAAGTAAAGTCATTTCGAGTCATATGTCTCAAGTCAAAGTCAAGTCTCAAGTCATGAATACCAAGTCAAAGTCAAGTCGAGTCTTTTATTGATTTTAGTCAAGCAAGTCTCAAGTCCTCAAACTGGTGACTTAAGTCTGACTTAAGTCAAGTCATGTGACTCGAGTCCCCCACCTCTGCCATTCTCCCTTTCCCCTACTTTCTCTACCACATTATTACTCCCTCTCATTCTCTCTCTCCCCTTCCTCCTCTATCACTTTATCCTTCCATATCATTCTCCCATTCCCCTACTTCCTCCACCATATTATCCCTCCATCTCATTCTCCCTTTCCTCTACCACTTTATCCCTCTGTCCCATTCTCCCTCCCCCTACTTCCTCTACCACTTTATTCCTCTGTCTCATATACTCTTCCAAACAATGAACTGAAAATGGAATTGGTCAGTGCATATATATACTCCACAATCTAACAAAAGAAAATGTTTTTAAATATATCTATTTGTGCGAAAATTGTAAAGTATAATGGGTCCTACCTAATTTTATCATGTATCCCAATTAGGTGCTAATAAAATAATTTGTGCATATTCATCTTGTAAACCATCACTGTCATGAAGTGCAAATGCTGAACATGGAACTGAAGTGCAAAAGGGCTGTGGAACTCCACAATGCGCAAAATGTGCAAAAAAAAGCCAAGTAAAGCAAAAGAACTGTGAAACAAGTGTAGCACCCTCCTAGGTAGGTGCTAGAGAGAGAGAGAGTATAGATTTAGATTTTTTCTGCTTACCACAAGGATTGCCAGGTAAATCTATATTGTTCTCTGCCTACCAGAGAGCAGGATTTGCTAGTCAGGTCTGCTTATTGTGCTCAGGTGCAGCTCAGTTTGTCTGAAGTGTTTCACACTAGTCCAATAGGGAGGCATATTGAACAGTGGGAGGAAACCTGACAATAGAGTGCACAGCATTTAGTACAGCCCTGGTGATTGGCAGAGGAAAGTGTATCGGTGCATGCTGGGATACTGTATAAATGCCAAGAGCGCATGTGCCCGGGGTCTTTTAGCTTGGGAGCGGAGTCCAGGAGGGAGGGGGTGGGCTGCCTCCACCTCTGTAGAAGTTGCCATGCAGCCTTTAGATGGTTGACTTGAGGGCCAAAAGAGTTAGAGAGGAACTTACCCCAGAAGTCCTGTAGAGCTTACTGGAAGGGAGACACTCGAAGGATCTGATTCTGCATACAGTGGGTACAGATCTGTGTCGAGGGGCCTGACCTGGGGGGGGGGGGGGCATCCCTGCAGCTAGAAGAGTCAGTGGATGGGTGTCACTAAAGAGGATGCTAGAGAGTATCCTGAAGATAATGTAATTTACCAAGTCTGTTGCTGGAGAAAGAGCTAGAAGACTTAACCTTTTCCATACATGTGGCAGTATGGTCTAAGCAGTGTGACGGCTTCCTCAAGTAACCTGGTGAGGCCAAGTGAGAGTTGTCCTTATCAACTGAAAATAGTTCCAGTTGGAGGATCCCATTATTCCCTTCTCCCATCCAAGTTCCACAATAAATACCAAAAACCAACACTCCTGGACTGTTTATTGAGTAACTAGCCATTGGGAGTAAGGATGAATGTGTGAACTGTATCCTAAGTAACTGTCTGCAGGTAATCAGAGGAGGCCCAACAAGTCATCACACAGCAAGCCCTATGGAGACAGTGCTACATTTAGGGGCGTCGTCCGGGATTTCCTCTGAGTTACAGCAATATTTCCGAGTATTGACGCTATGCCTTCTCTAGTAAAGTGCTGGAGTGTCAGTGGAGAAAGTATTGTCTGATTTACAGTGATCAGCAGTTCAAGTCGTGGTCACAGCAGTGGCTGCTATCGGTAACGACCAGACATTTACCTAAGAAACACCATGTCTTCTCAAATACAGGGCTGGAGTGTCGGTGGAGAAAGGATGTGCTGTATCATAGGAGAAAATTGTGTCAGCTTCACAGTAACCTGTGCATGTGTGCATTCAAGTGGTGTCTGCTGTGTGGCCGATAACAGAGGGACAATTTCTAACAGCAGGGAGTTCGGTTGGCCTGCAAATTGGGAAAGTGCAACTGAAGCTCAAGTACAGACAGAAGAGGCAGTTGCATATGTATCTGTGGCAGGGAACACAATCTGCATTGCAGTACCATTCGTGCAGGCTGGGCAGCGTTATGGCAGCAGTGAAGAGGTTACTGCACCGTACAGGAGAGAGCACGCCAAAGAGATCTGCCTTGCAAGAGGAACCACTGCCAGAGAGTCAGCTAATCTGGGTCCATGGGCGGAGTCGCCATCTGCGGGCCGTAAATCCGAGTAGAGGAAGGGGGCTTAGACGTTACTTACACCATTGGGTGTAGCTAAGGAGCACACACATGAGTGGAGGAGTAAGATGGCGGATGCTGGAGTGTTACAGAGCACAGAGGCTATTCTACGTGTTGGCGGAGAACCTGCAGAGCAGACTGAATCACAGAATCTGACCCTGTTGGACACAGGGGTCCGATTAATGCCCAAGGCAAGTCTGGCCCTATGCAGCGGAGGGGACACGGAGCATCTTGGACTGTATGTAACTGTATGTTGGTATGTAGCAGATGTCTAAATGTGTTCATGCGACTGCGAGCGTAGGGTCAGTGTGGGCACTGCGGTGACATACTGCTGAAGCCTAGAGAGGAGTGATTGCCAGCCCAGAAGATTATATGTGAACTGGGAAGTAGGAACCACTTCAGAGCTGCTGACACCCATAGTGGCTATCCATTTTGGGAGGGGATGGGGAGTGCCGAGAGTACCGCTCGGGCCGGAACCAGTGATGCAAACCTGCACAACCATCTGCCAAACCAGGGAGACCCACATCTCAGGGGTGCAATGCACACAAATTTTCAGAGCTGAGCAGTGGTCGCAAGGTGCATTGGCAGCAATTATAGCAGCAAGCAGTCCGGCTCTTAACCACTTCAGCTTCGGAAGGTTTTACACCCTTAATGACCAGGCCATTTTTTGCCTGGCACGTGATTTTGTACAGCTGGGCCACCCTGCCACAGTATATATGTGGTGGGCAGTCTGGAAGTGGTCAAAAGAGGCATAGGGGAGTCAGAAATTGAAGTCTTCTAGTTCGTCCAGTGAAGGAGAGGTAGAGGCCATTGATACGGGGTCACCCAGGTTCCATTATCGCATCCAGTCCCTGAAAGAGGGAATCAATGACTGGGAATCGGAAGTAGAGGTTGAGTGGGACTGGGGAACAGAAGGAAGAAGAAGTCCTGCTAGTTCCAGTTCACTCAGTGAAGAGACAGAGGCGGCAGTCATTTGAATTCAGTTTGCAAGGAACTAGGGGTTCTGTGAGGCCTATGCAGCTAGGGTCCCAAATTTATCCCCACCTCGCACCTATGCCTGGGCTTGGGCACAGAATGACGCATACTCTTATCTGATCCAGAAAGTGGAGACCCTTTACACCGCACCCGGTAGAGGAGACAGGCAAAAAAACCCCAGGTTCTCACGTTTCCAATGCCTTGTCCAGAGAAAGGTGGCCATGGAGTGCGGATACGATTATCCATATGCTCCCCAGGAGATAATGGAGGAAATCGAGCGGAAGAGAGGGGCCTGGTGTAAAGAAGCCGTTTGGGGCCAAGCCACATAGGAACCAGTCCAAGCCTCGATTATGGGACACCTTCCTATCAATCAAGAGAGAATTGGAATCTGAGGCAGTCCATCTACAATGACAAAGTGGAGGTCAACCACCCAGATGGAAAAGGCGAAGCCTGAGCCATCCGTATCCTGAGTCCTAAAGGCAAGATTGTCTGCATACCTCATCCTGACCACTACTACTGAGGTGTTCCGAGTTCTTGTTTCAGCTGGCAGTTTGAGTTACAAAGGGGCTAGCAAGCCTGAAGAATTTGTTGTAGCTGTTGGAAAGTGTTACAAAGGGGCTAGTGTGCCTGAAGAGTCCCTTTAACCACTTTACCACTAGAGGATTTTGCTGTCTTACGTCTGGGCAACTTTTTGCGATTCGGCGCTGTGCGACTTTAACGGACAATTGCGCGGTCGTGCAATGCTGTACCCAAACAAAATTTACGTCCTTTTTTTCCCACAAACAGAGCTTTCTTTTGGTGGTATTTTATCACCTGTGCGATTTTTACTTTTTGCGCTATAAACAAAAAAAAAGCGTTTATTTTGAAAAAATAACAATATTTTTAACATTTTATAATATGAAATTCCCCCCAAAAAAATGTAAAAATCAAAATTTTTTTAAATTTTTGGCCAATTTGTTTTCTGCTACCTATGTTTGGTAAAAAAATCACAATAAGTGTATTTTGATTGGTTTGTGCAAAAGTTATTGCGTTTACTAACTAAGGGAAAGATTTTTGTCATTTTTGGTGTTTTTTTTTTAACGAGTAATGGCGGCGATCTGCGATTTTTTTTGCGGGACTGCGACATTGCAGCGGACAGATCGGACCCTTGACTGACATTTTTGACACTTTTGGGGGTACCAGTGACATTACTGCAGTAATCAGTGCTATATATATGCACTGTTACTGTAAAAATGACACTGGCAGGGAAGGGGTTAATGTTATTGGAAAGGGAGGGGTTAATGTATGCCTGGTGCTTACTGACGTGTGTGGGGGGAGGTGACTGAGTGAGTCAGGGACAGATCGGATGTTCAGCTATGCTGAACACTGCGATTTGTCACTCCCTGTCACTTAGAAATCTAGAGCGGGCGGATCTCCAAACTAGATTCCCCGACGATAGGGGAAGAGCAGCGGTGATCGCCGCCACTCCTCTCCTGGCCCGACTCCCGCTGTGACTGAAAACAGCGGGAGCGCGCCTCCGGCGGCGCGCGAGCGCCGCCTACAGGGGAAGGAGTCTAGCCACGTAGTACTACGTCGCTAGACGATAACGAGCAGTAGCAGCAACGTGAGCAGACGTTATGTGGTTAATATTAAGTTGCTGATAGGGCTGGGAGCCCTTTTCCCAAATCCCCCTTTCCTTCTATCCTTGCAAAAGAAGATGGGGATCAGCAGAACTGGATTTCTCCTGTTAAAGCCAGGGGCTACTACCTGGAGGGGGTAAATCCCTATTTCACAGAGCCATTCTGCTAATGGACACTTTGTGAAGATCTTTTTGGCCTTGGTCCACTACTGTTGCTAAAGAGAAGTACCCAAAAAGGACACTTTGCGAAGATACTTTGTTTAAAGGACACTTTGCGAAGATCCTTTTGGGCCAGTGGGCCAGAGTAATGTTGGGAGAAACTTTGTTCAAGTTGCTACACTGTGAGAGAAAGGTAGTGGCTCATTGCTGCTTCAGAGAGGGGGGTGCCAGAGTGAAGGATCCCTTGAAGAGTTCTTGCAGACACCCACAAGTAAGGCGAGCTTTGCTCAGGCTACAGCATTAATAGCCTGCCGCCAGGAGAATATATGTTGCCTCTGTGTTACAGAGAGGACACTGTGAACAGCAGTCGGGTGAACTCTGCATTTCTTCATCCTAACTTGTGGGTCTGACTAGAATAGGAAAAAGTCGGTGCCCTGGTAACTGGGAGGGACTGTGCCTATTGCTAGTCATATGGTTCCCCGATGGAACCAGTACAGATGTGATAGTAAGTTCGATTGGCAGGAGTTGTTCTGTTTTTGTCTATTACAGGTGCACAACAGAACGATGAGTCAAGCGTGCCCTTAGGGGGCCGGATGCATCGGAAATCTCTACGGGAATGTTAGAGTTTGAGATTCAGCAGGTGAGAAGGTCACCTCGGCGGAGAGGGCAATCTCACTGTAAGTAAAGTATGTAGGATACATAAGTTGCTATGTGCTCACCCTTTCCTTTGCAGGCTTGTGGAGGATCTTCGGACCTTGGAAAAGTCATTCACTGCCCATTTTGTGTATATATGTACAAACGTCATTTGTAGCATAGTTAGTTAGGATGCCTAGCCTTTAACTGTCAGACATATTTTTGTTTGGCAGGGGATGCATTGGTTTAAAGGCACCTGGTAGACTCCTATGTGTAAATTTGTAAATATTGTGCAGCAGAGATATATATTTTTCACATAATTTATTGTATCTTCTGGCCACATATGGGGTATGCCCCATGGCCCTGTACATATGTTATTTCCCTTTTCCCCCTTTCCAAGTTTGTGGGATACTCTGTGTACATTGTTGTATAGGTATTTTTGCAGAGGTGGATGCCCAGAGCCATTGAGGACATGGCTCAGTTTGGTGGGGGGTGGATGTAGCTCCCTCCTAGGTAGGTGCTAGATAGAGAGTATAGTTTTGGATCCTTTCTGCTTACCAAAGGGATTTCCAGGTAAATCTATATTGTTCTCTGCCTACCAGAGAGCAGGATCTGCTAGTGAGGTCTGCTCATTGTGCTCAGGTGCAGCTCAGTTTGTCTGAAGTGTTTCACACTGGTCCAATAGGGAAGCATATTGGACAGTGGGAAGAAACCTGACAATAGAGTGCAAAGGAATTTAGTACAGCCCTGGTGATTGGCAGAGGAGAGTGCCTTGGTGCATGCTGAGATACTGTATAAATGCCAAGAGCACATGTTCTCAGGGACTTTCAGCTGGAGAGCGGAGTCCCGGAGGGAGGGGGCGGCTGCCTCCTCCTCTGAAAAAGTTGCCATATGGCCTCAGGTAGTTGACCTTAGGCCTAAAGAGCTAGAGAGGAACTGAACCCGGAGGTCCTGTAGAGCTGACTGGAAGGGAGACACTGGAAGAATCTGACTGCACACAGTGAGTATAGATCTGTGTCAAGGGGCCTGATCCGAGGGGGGCCATCCCTGCAGCTAGAAGAGTCAGTGGATGGGTGTCAGTAAAGGGGATGCTAGAGAGTATCCTGAAGATAATGTATTTCACCAAGTCTGTTGCTGGAGAAAGAGCAAGAAGACTTAACCCTTTCCATACATGTGGCAGTATAGTCTATTCAGTGTGACTGCTTCCACAAGTAACCTGGTGAGGCCAAGTGAGAGTTGTCCTTATCAACTGTAAATAGTTCCAGTTGGAATATCCCATTATTCCCTTCTCCCATCTAAGTTCCATGATAAATACAAAAAACCAACACCCCTAGACTGTTTTTTTTAGTAATGAGCCATTGGGAGTAAGGATGAATGTGTGAACTGTACCCTAACATTTACTCATTCAACAAAAATTAATAATAGAAAGGGCATAAAGTCCAAAAAATATAATATATCTTGACGGTATATGATTCACCACCAAGGAAAAACAACCACATTTTCTTCTTATGAAGTCCCACAAAGAAACCAAAGCAGTGTAAAAAAGGTGATGTGCGATTCTTCAATGAAAATCCTGTGTACAACCACCCAGTGCAGTCCTCCACCGATCACCCCAAACTGACTCAGCAGCTTGAGTGGCTGGTCAACTTATAAACCAGCATTGGCGCCTTATAACACAGTATCCAGCAGGAAAGTTCCCCACGCTGCTGCTCACGATCTAGCCTTTTTCTTAATCCCTCTCTCAGAAGTACAGAGGCAGTACATAGGGTTTAGAAAGCAGGAAGGAAAGTCTCCATAGCGTAAGTCCGTTAAAATCACTTATAGTGTCATCACGACACTAGGGAACCAACGCCTTAAAAGCTGTGTGTCTCTCGCGCCCGGCTGAGGCTCAAAGCACGAGCTAGACGGGCGCGATGGTGTCAGCGTCCTAGCCCTGCCTGAGTATTTTCATCATTCAACGTCCTCACGGAGCAGCCCCCCCTACATCCTCTACCACTTTATCCCCCTGTCCCATTCTCCCTCTTCCCTACCTTCTATACCACTTTATCCCTTCATCTCATTCTCTCTTCCCCCTACTTCCTCTATCACTTTATCCCTCCATCTCATTCTCTCTTCCCCTTACTTCCTCTACCACTTTATCCCTCCGTTCCATTCTCCCTCTTCCCTACCTTCTATACCACTTTATCCCTCCATCTCATTCTCTCTTCCCCCTACTTCCTCTACCACTTTATCCCTCCATCCCATTCTCCCGTCCCCCCATTTCCTCTACCACTTTATCCCTCTGTCTCATTCTCTCTCCCCCCTACTTCCTCTACCACTTTATCCCTCTGTTTCATTCTCTCTCCCCCCTACTTCCTCTACCACTTTATCCCTCCATCCCATTCTACCTCTTCTCTATTTCCTCTACCACTTTATCCCTCTTTCTCATTCTCTCTTCCCTCTACTTCCTCTACCACTTTATCCTTCCAACTCATTCTCTCTTCCTCCTACTTCCTCTATCATTTTATCTCTCCTTCTCATTCTCTTTTCCCCTGCTTCCTCTACCACTTTATCCCTCCTTCTTATTCTCTCTTCCCCCTGCTTGCTCTACCACTTTATCCCTCCGTCCCATTCTCTCTTCCCCCCACTTCCTCTACCACGTTATCCCTCCGTCTCATTCTCTCTTCCCCCTGCTTCATCTACCACTTTATCCCTCTGTACCATTCTCTCTTTGCCCTACTTCCTCTACCACTTTATCCCTCTGTCCCATTCTCTCTCTTCCCTACTTCCTCTACCCCTTTATCCCTCCCTCCTGTTCTCCCTCTCCCCTACTTCCTATACCACTTTATCCCTCCCTCCCATTCTCCCTCTCCCTGTCAGGGTACCAGGAAACCAGACCACATGGAACTGCAGGTAAAATAAAGCAGTTTATTAAAGCAAACAACAATAAACGCAAAGAAAAAGTGGGGAAGTGAGATGAGGAACAAGTCCAAACGCGGCTAGTCATCCAAGCCAGGGTCGAGTCCAGAAGCGGGTAGTCTGCCAATGCGGGGTCCTCTGCCAAAGCGGGGGGGTCGAGAGTCAGGAGAGTCGTCAGTCAAGCCAGATCATACTTGGAGGAACACGGAGAACAGAAGACTGCTAGCAGAGATGCACCTTGGAGCACAAATGCAAAGGGCAAGGACTGCAACTCATCAGGTGATACATATAGTTAGGTGTGCAGCATCATCACTGTGCGACACCCAGGCAGCAGGCAAGTGATAATGCATTCAGAGTTTTTAGGAGGCAGCAGTCTGAACATGTCCAAGATGGCTGCCATCAGGAGGACAAGGTAAGAATTTGACACTTCCCTACATCCTATACCACTTTATCCCTCCCTCCAACTCTCCCTCTTCCCTACTTCCTCTACCACTTTATCTCTCTGTCTTATTCTCTCTTTCCCCTTCTTCCTCTCCCACTTTATCCCTCTGCCCCATTCTCCTTCTTCCCTACTTCCTCTACCACTTTCTCCCTCCGTCTGATTCTCTCTTCCCCCTACTTCCTCTACCACTTTATCCCTCCATCCCATTCTCCCTCTTCTCTATTTCCTCTACCACTTTATCCCTCTTTCTCATTCTCTCTTCCCCCTACTTCCTCTACCACTTTATCCCTCCGTCTCATTCTCTCTTCCCCCTACTTCCTCTACCACTTTATCCCTCTGTCCCTATCTCCCTCTTACCTATTTCCTCAACCACTCTATCCCTCTGTCTCATTCTCTCTTCCCCTTACTTCCTTTATCACTTTATACCTCCATCTAATTCTGTCTTCCCCCTGCATCCTCTACCACTTTATCCCTCTGTCACATTCTCCCTCTCCCCTATTTCCTATACTTATAGTGTCATCATGACACTAGGGAACCAACGCCTTAAAAGCTGTGTGTCTCTCGCGCCCGGCTGAGGCTCAAAGCACGAACTAGACGGGCGCGATGGTGTCAGCGTCCTAGCCCTGCCTGAGTATTTTCATCATTCAACGTCCTCACGGAGCAGCCCCCCCTACATCCTCTACCACTTTATCCCCCTGTCCCATTCTCCCTCTTCCCTACCTTCTATACCACTTTATCCCTTCATCTCATTCTCTCTTCCCCCTACTTCCTCTATCACTTTATCCCTCCGTCTCATTCTCTCTTCCCCTTACTTCCTCTACCACTTTATCCCTCCGTTCCATTCTCCCTCTTCCCTACCTTCTATACCACTTTATCCCTCCATCTCATTCTCTCTTCCCCCTACTTCCTCTACCACTTTATCCCTCCATCCCATTCTCCCGTCCCCCCATTTCCTCTACCACTTTATCCCTCTGTCTCATTCTCTCTCCCCCCTACTTCCTCTACCACTTTATCCCTCTGTCTCATTCTCTCTCCCCCCTACTTCCTCTACCACTTTATCCCTCCATCCCATTCTACCTCTTCTCTATTTCCTCTACCACTTTATCCCTCTTTCTCATTCTCTCTTCCTCCTACTTCCTCTATCATTTTATCTCTCCTTCTCATTCTCTTTTCCCCTGCTTCCTCTACCACTTTATCCCTCCTTCTTATTCTCTCTTCCCCCTGCTTGCTCTACCACTTTATCCCTCCGTCCCATTCTCTCTTCCCCCCACTTCCTCTACCACGTTATCCCTCCGTCTCATTCTCTCTTCCCCCTGCTTCATCTACCACTTTATCCCTCTGTACCATTCTCTCTTTGCCCTACTTCCTCTACCACTTTATCCCTCTGTCCCATTCTCTCTCTTCCCTACTTCCTCTACCCCTTTATCCCTCCCTCCTGTTCTCCCTCTCCCCTACTTCCTATACCACTTTATCCCTCCCTCCCATTCTCCCTCTCCCTGTCAGGGTACCAGGAAACCAGACCACATGGAACTGCAGGTAAAATAAAGCAGTTTATTAAAGCAAACAACAATAAACGCAAAGAAAAAGTGGGGAAGTGAGATGAGGAACAAGTCCAAACGCGGCTAGTCATCCAAGCCAGGGTCGAGTCCAGAAGCGGGTAGTCTGCCAATGCGGGGTCCTCTGCCAAAGCGGGGGGGTCGAGAGTCAGGAGAGTCGTCAGTCAAGCCAGATCATACTTGGAGGAACACGGAGAACAGAAGACTGCTAGCAGAGATGCACCTTGGAGCACAAATGCAAAGGGCAAGGACTGCAACTCATCAGGTGATACATATAGTTAGGTGTGCAGCATCATCACTGTGCGACACCCAGGCAGCAGGCAAGTGATAATGCATTCAGAGTTTTTAGGAGGCAGCAGTCTGAACATGTCCAAGATGGCTGCCATCAGGAGGACAAGGTAAGAATTTGACACTTCCCTACATCCTATACCACTTTATCCCTCCCTCCAACTCTCCCTCTTCCCTACTTCCTCTACCACTTTATCTCTCTGTCTTATTCTCTCTTTCCCCTTCTTCCTCTCCCACTTTATCCCTCTGCCCCATTCTCCTTCTTCCCTACTTCCTCTACCACTTTCTCCCTCCGTCTGATTCTCTCTTCCCCCTACTTCCTCTACCACTTTATCCCTCCATCCCATTCTCCCTCTTCTCTATTTCCTCTACCACTTTATCCCTCTTTCTCATTCTCTCTTCCCCCTACTTCCTCTACCACTTTATCCCTCCGTCTCATTCTCTCTTCCCCCTACTTCCTCTACCACTTTATCCCTCTGTCCCTATCTCCCTCTTACCTATTTCCTCAACCACTCTATCCCTCTGTCTCATTCTCTCTTCCCCTTACTTCCTTTATCACTTTATACCTCCATCTAATTCTGTCTTCCCCCTGCATCCTCTACCACTTTATCCCTCTGTCACATTCTCCCTCTCCCCTATTTCCTATACCACTCTATCCCTCCATCCCATTCTCCCTCCCCTATTTCCTATACCACTTTATCCCTTCATCCTATTGTCTCTTCCCCAAACTTGCTCTACCACTTTATCCCTTTGTCTCATTATCTCCTACCCCTACTTCCTCTACCACGTTATCCCTCCATCTCATTCTCTTTTCCCCTGCTTCCTCCACCACTTTATCCCCTTGTGCCATTCTCTCTTCCCCCTACCACTTTATCCCTCTGTCTCATTCCCTCTTCCCGGTACTTCATCTACCACTTTATCCCTCTGTCCCATTCTCCCTCTCTCCTACTTCCTCTACCACTTTATCCATCCCTCTCACTCTCCCTCTTTCCCACTGTCTCTACCACTTTATCCCTCCTTCCAATTCTCCCTCTCCCCTACTTTCTATACCACTTTATCCCTCCCTCCCACTCTCCCTCTTCCTAGGTGTTGGCAGGGACCATGTCACGTACCTGATCCGAAACCGAAGTGTAGAGAGGGCTCCCCCTTGCGGCTAGGTGCAGAGCACCCCTGGAAGTGGGACAGGGAGTGCTGTGCCCGAAGTAGCTCCGGTTGCCGGTTGGTATGACCAGATGGAAGCAGGAACAAAGCTTGTTGTAAAGTTCCAAGCAGGTCTGGAACACTTTGGCAAGCCAGGCAGTAGCAGGGTGCAAACAGGAACAGACTGGGAGAATGCTGAAGAGCTAAGATCTGGTTGCATTAGGAGAAAATTTAGTGCTGGGAGTGGCAGGGAACATCCGTGAGAGAGCGTCCGCCTTCCCGTTCTTGGAGCCCGGACGGTACGTAAGATGAAAATTGAACCTTGAGAAAAATAATGCCCATCTGGCTTGTCTAGGTCTCAAACGTTTGGCCGATCTAAAATATTCAAGATTTTTGTGGTCCGTGAATATCATTATCGGATGGGCTGCACCTTCTAACAGATATTGCCATTATTCGAAAGCAGCCTTAACGGCCAGCAGTTCCCGATCACCCACATCGTAATTCCTTGCAGGTTGGCTAAGCTTCCGGGAAAAAAAAGCAACTGGGTGAAGCATCGCCTTGGGTCCTTGGCGTTGGGAGAGAACTGCTCCTGTGGCCACTTCCGAAGCATCGACCTCTAGGACGTAAGGCAAGGCTGGGTCTGGATGTTGTAACACAGGGGCACAGGTAAACAGGGCTTTGAGCTTGTCAAATGCCATCTGAGCTGCTGCGGACCATTGAAAACGGGTGTGTTGCCGGGTCATTTGGGTAATGGGGGCAATGATACGAGAAAAGTCTTTGATGAACCTCCGGTAGAAGTTTGCGAAACCCACAAACCTTTGGATGCCTTTCTTGTCTGTGGGGGCAGGCCACTCCAGAATGGCAGATACTTTTTAAGGATCCATTGCCACTCCGTCTGTCGAGATGATCAAGCCCAGGAATTGTATAGACGATTTTTCAAATTCGCACTTTTCTGATTTTGCATAAAGTCCGTATTTCCTGAGAGTAGCCAGTACCTTCCTTACGTGCATTCTATGCAGCTCTAGGGTGGCAGAAAAGAT
Organism: Pelophylax lessonae; assembly: GCF_965119305.1. Taxonomy (NCBI): domain Eukaryota; kingdom Metazoa; phylum Chordata; class Amphibia; order Anura; family Ranidae; genus Pelophylax; species Pelophylax lessonae. The sequence goes on along the minus strand of NC_138771.1, from coordinate 634,795,273 downwards.
AAGGATATCATCCAAGTAAACGATGAGGAAATTGTCCAAAAATTCTCTGAAGATATAGTTCACTAGGTGCTGGAAGGTGGCTGGGGCGTTGCACAGCCCGAAGGGCATGACCAGGTATTCGAAGTGCCCGAAGCGGGTTCGAAAGGCCATTTTCTACTCGTCGCCCTCGCGGATCCGTACCAGGTTGTAGGCCCCTCGCAAGTCTAGTTTAGTGAAAACTCGGGCGGTACGGAACCTTTGAAAGAGTTCGGGGACGAGGGGAAGAGGGTACCGATTTTTAATGGTAATTTTATTTAGGTCCCTGTAATCCACACATGGCCTGAGGGTGTGATCCTTCTTCTCTACAAAGAAGATCCCAGCTCCTGCCGGGGAAGAAGAAGGACGAATAAACCCCTTCTTGAGGTTTTCGTCAATATACTGATGTAGGGCTTCAAGTTCCGTTTCTGAAAGCGGGAAGATACGCCCAAAGGGAATCTCTGCACCGGGCAACAGTTCAATTGGACAATCATAGGGATGGTGAGGTGGTAGTGAGTCCGCTTTTTTCTTGTCGAAGACATCCAGAAAGTCGTGATAAACAGAAGGGACCTCTTGGCTGGCATTAGAGATAGGCTGAATGGAGAGACAGCTTGTAGACTGCGGGGTTCCAGGTAGCATACAGTGTTGGAGACAGTATGTTGATTTAAAGGAAACCTCCCCCTTGAGCCAGTCTATCTGTGGGTTATGTGCCCGTAACCAAGGAATTCCCAAAATTACGGGAAACATGGGTGAAGGAAGAACATCAAATTGAAGAAATTCCTGATAGCCTGGGCCGGTTGTGGTAAGGTTGGGCAGAGTTTCCTGAGTAATGGGCCCTGATCTGGGCGTGGTGCCATCTGCGAGGGGGATCTCTAGTTTATGGCCTTTAGTCTGAAGCGGGATATGAAGGGCCTTTGCTAGAGAGATATCCAGGAAGCAGCTGCAGGCTTCGGAATCAATGATGGCTGGCAGCTTGACTTCCCCTTCCGAAACCTGCAAAGACACAGAGAGGACTAGGTGAGTTGGGGAAGGTCCCGGAAACTGGAGATGCATGCATCTGGGAGAAGGAGCCTTACTTGGTCTCACCGGGCAGTTGCGAAGGAAGTGTCCATCTCCCCACAGTAAAGACACAAGTTTGCTTGCCGGCGACAAAGTCGTTCAGCAGGAGTTAAAGCTGTGCGGACCGCCCCGATCTGCATTGGTTCGTCAGGGGGAATCGGACTGGCAGCAGTGGGCAGCGGTGCAGGAGTTGGTAGAACTTTGGGTAACATCCAGGATGGCTGAAAGAATTGTGCACGTTCCGACCGACGCTCCCGTAAACGTCTGTCTAGCTGAATAGCAAACTGCATGAGACCTTCCAATGTGGTGGGGGTCTCTATTCTTGCTAGCTCATCCTTAAGGGTTTCGGACAGGCCTAGCTGATACTGATACTTGAGGGTGGCCTCATTCCAACCCGTGTCTGCAGCCCACCTACGAAAGTCCACGGTATAGTCCTCTACAGGACGTCGGCCTTGCTGTAACTTGTGGAGGGTTGCCTCGGAAGTGGCCATGCGTTGTGGGTCATCATACAACTGTCCCATAGCTTCAAAGAAAACGTCCATAGAGTTCAAGGCAGGGTCTTTCTGTTCCAACAGATGGTGGGCCCAGGACTGGGGTTCGTCAGATAATAAGGAGATAACAAACCCCACCTTAACTGTTTCTGAGGCAAAAGTTCTAGGTTGTAGAGCCAGGTATAGCAGGCAAGCGTTTTTAAACGACTTGAATTTCTTGCGGTCACCAGAGAAACGTTCCGGAGTGGGTACTCTCGGTTCAGGGGGAGGAGCCATCATAGCAGGTGCTGAGTATCCTGAAGCTGAAGGAGCGGAGGCGGAGACTGCAGTGGATGGACAGGGGGTTGCCGGCAAAGATGGTGTTGACAGGTTCTGTAGGCGACCTTCTATCTGGAAGTAACCATCTTGGAGGTTCTTAACCGCCTGGGTTAATGCGGTTACCTGTTGACATAAAGCTTTCAACGGGGAGACACCTCTCTCGGCTTCTGTCATGGCTGGATGATACTGTCACGTACCTGATCCGAAGCCGGAGTGTAGAGAGGGCTCCCCCTTGCGGCTAGGTGCAGAGCACCCCTGGAAGTGGAACAGGGAGTGCTGTGCCCGAAGTAACACGGGTTGCCGGTTGGGATGACCAGATGGAAGCAGGAACAAAGCTTGTTGTGAATCCAAGCAGGTCCGGAACACTTTGGCAAGCCAGGCAGTAGCAGGGTGCAAACAGGAACAGACTGGGAGAATGCTGAAGAGAAGTCAGGAGCCAAGTCGAGGTCAAGTATTGGAGAAGACAACAGGAATCCAAGAGTAAGCCAAGGGGTCAGGAGCCAGGAGAAACAACGTCAAACAGTCCAGGTCGGCAACAGGAAATCAAGATCAGCAGGTTTACAAGGCACAGGGAACACGGGAGGCTGTTGATCATCCAGCAACTAGTTGTTGTGATTGCTGGCTTTAAATAGGCCGTTTGGCGCCAAGCGGCATTACGCACTTACGTATGCGCGTGCGCATTGGCGCACGCACATTCCGGGCTGCATTCGCCCGTGATTGGACGCGCAAATTCGCTGATTAGCCAAGATGTTGGCAGTACCCTGACAGGCCAGCACAGAGGTGGGTGAAGATACAAGGGTGCAGGCACCAGAGCAGAGTAGTTGGGTGACATTTAGGCGGGGTAGAGGGGAAAGAGTCAAGAAGGCCGGTCCTGGGCTGGAACATCCCAAAAAATACACCCGGTTGCGTGACATTGGAAAAACCAGTCAGGGACCAGCATTGCTGGAACAGAGAAACCCCCCTAGCTGCCAGGGGATGAACTTCTCCAGTGAGGGCAGGAGCGAGGCTAAAGGTAAAGAAAGACAGATTCTGGTGGTGGAGGACTCAATTATTGGAAGGACAGAGGGGGAATCTGTCACAAAGACTGTAAGCTCTGAACTGCATTGTTGTTTACCGGGCGCTCGGGTTTTGCACATCATGGATCTGGTGAACAGATTATTGGGTAGAGCTGGGGAGGACCCAGCTGTCATGGTACACGTGGGTACCAATGACAAAGTTAGAGGAAGAGTGAGAGTCCTAAAAAACTATTTCAGGGCCTTAGGAGCTAAATTGAGGAGTAGGACTTCCAAGGTAGTATTCTCGGAAATACTACTGGTACCTCGAGCCACGTTAGAGAGGCAGTGGGAGATTAAGGAAGTTAACAAGTGGCTGAGGAGCTGGTGTAGAAAGGAGGGGTTTGGGTTCTTGGAGAACTGAGCCTCAGTCGGCTACCAGCTCTTTAGCAGGGATGGACTGCACCAAAATTGGGAGGGTGTAGCTCTACAGGAAGAGAAGATGGCCGGAAAGTTAGAGGGGCTTTTAAACTAGGTGATGGGGGGAAGGGTCCAGATGTAGAGCTAGCCAGTAGGGGGCAAGGTTCAGTAGGCAATATTGGGGGCATTAGCGGTAGGGTGACTAGAGATACAAAACCCAAGGTAGGTAAGTTGACAAATCCAAAGTGCAGCCTCATAATATCTAACAAGGATACAGTATGCGACCAGACAAAATTATGAGGTTTGTATACCAATGCTAGAAATCTGGCTGAACAAACAAAGAGCTGGGGGGGGCACACCCTGAACATGCAATTTTAAAGCTGGTGCAGCTATGAACCAAGCAACATGCATATTTACAGAGAATAGCGCACACATGCAAAAGAAATGACTATCGTATAGAAGGGAATCAATATGGTGGGACTAAATTCCCATTTTTATTTATCGATTGCCTTTATATTTGATAGTCATTTCTTTTGCATGTGTGCGCTATTCTCTGTAAATATAGAAGTCTGGCTAACAAGATGGGAGAACTGGAGCTGCTAATATATGAGGAGGATTTCGATTTTGTGGGAATTTCAGAGACTTGGTTTGACAGCTCTCATGATTGGCTGGCAACTATTCAGAGGTATTCCCTTTATCGCAGAGAAAGAGTTGGTAAAAAAGGAGGAGGGGCATGCCTGTATATCAAGAACGGTGTGCAAGTGAATATGAGGAACGATATTTCTAATGGAGCTAGGGAGGAGGTGAAATCCTTATGGGTAGAGCTTCAAAGGGAGGAAACTAAGGGGAAAGTAATACTGGGCGTATGCTATATGCCCTCCAACCAGAGGGAGGAGGAGGCGGACCTCCTATCACAGCTTGGAATGGCGGCAAGGATGGGAAATGTCATTATAATGGGGGATTTTATTTATCCACATATAGACTGGGCAGAAGGAACCGCGCATTAATTTAAGGCTTGGCAGCTCCTAAATGTTTTGCAGGACAATTTCATCGGTCAGATGGTGAAAGCACCATCACAATCACTAGACCTACTGATTACTAATAATACAGACCTGATCACAGATGTAGAAATGCGGCGGAACTTAGGAAACAGTGACCATAGGTCAATTAGGGATCATAGTTTCAGTATAAATCACAGAAATAGGAAAACTAGGGTAATATAAGGACACTGAATTTCAAAATAGCCAGCTTCACTAAACTGTGCTCTTTGCTAGATGGTATTAAATAGGATAGTATCTTAGGAACAAAGAAAATGGAGGAAAAATGGAAGTGCTTTAAGAACATACTAAATAAAGGTATTGGCCAATACATTCCAATAGAGAATAAATTTAAAAGAGCTTAAATAAACCCTGGGTGGCTAAAGTAAAAATGCATATAAAAAAAAAATAAAAGGCTTCAAAAAATACAAGGCTGAGAGGTCATTGTCAGCATTCCAACATTACAAAGAATGCAATAAGAAATGTAAGAGCGCAATCAAGGCGGCTAAGATAGAACACGAAAGGCACATAGCGGAAGAAAGAAAAAAACCCAAAGAAATTCTTTAAAGCGTAACTTCACTTTTGTTGAGAAAAAAACATTCCCCTCTAGGTGATCTATTTACATTACAAGGATTATAACAAACTTTGTTGCAGATTCCTACCTTTAGGTATTCTGAGGAAATCATTGTTTGTTCCTGTGCTGAGTGATTCTAATGGGAGTGGTTTCATAATTATTGATCAGCTGTGCAGCTGCTGGGCTCTAATGAGGAAATCTGCTGGGCCTGCATCCCTTTAGACGTGTTTCTATTTGGAGTATCTGACCAAAAATGACATTTTTGTTGCAGGGGATGCCAGAAATCTGACTTGTATCCTAGGTAGACTGCTGGGAAAATTGGTGAGCCAATCACACAAACAGGAAATTATGTTTCTGGGGTGTGGTCAGTATACATTCTGTGTACAGAACAGCTCCAGGTAGCCATATTGCATTGCATTTTCAGAAAATTATAACAGCTGCAGATTGAAAAGGAAAGGTAATTTTTAATACCATTCAATTACAATATGATTTGTGTCATGATTGTATACGCGATATTATTTTTTCTTTGTTTGCTGATTATTTTCCCCACAAAACTGGAGTGGAGTTACCCTTAGTATATACTGTAAGTATATACACTGCTCAAAAAAATTAAAGGAACGCCTTTTAATCAGAGTACAGCATCAAGTCAATTAAACTCCTGGGATATTGATCAGGTAAGTAACAGATGGGGTTGTTAATCAGTTTCAGCTGGTTTGGTGTTAATGAAATTAACAACAGGTGCACTAGATGGGCAACAATGAGACAACCCCCCAAAACAGGAATGGTTTTACAGATGGAGGTCACTGAAATTCTTTCCCCTACTCATCTTTTCTGACTGTTTTTTACTAGTTTTGCATTTGGCTAGGATCAGCATCACTACTGGTAGCATGAGGTGATACCTGGACCCTATAGACATTGCACAGGCATTCCAACTCCTCCAGGATGGCATTGCCAGAAGGTTTGCTGTGTCTCCCAGCACAGTCTTAAGAGCATGGAGGAGATTCCAGGAGACAGGCAGTTACTCTAGGAAAGATGGACAGGGCCAAAGAAGGGCCTTGACCCATCAGCAGGTCCGGTATCTGCTCCTTTGTGCAAGGAGGAACTGGATGAGCACTGCCAGAGCCCTACAAAATGACTTCAAGCAGGCCACTGGTGTGGATGTCTCTGACCAAACAATCAGAAACAGACTTCATGAGGGTGGCCTGAGGGCCCAATGTCCTCTAGTGGGCCCTGTGCTTACTGCCCAGCACCGTGGAGCTTGATTAGCTTTTTCCGTGGAACACCAGAATTGGCAGCTCCACCACTGACACTCTGTGCTTTTCACGGATGAGAGCAGGTTCACCCTGAGCACATATGACAGACGTGAAAGGGTTTGGAGAAGCTGTGAAGAACATTATGCTGCCTGTAACATCGTTCAGCATGACCGGTTTGGTGGTGGGTCAGTGATGGTCTGAGGAGGCATATTCATGGAGGGATGCACAGACCTCTACATACTAGACATTGGCATCCTAACTGCCCTTAGATATTGGGATGAAATCTTTGGACTCATTGTCAGAACCTACGCTGGTGCAGTGGGTCCTGGGTTCCTCCTTGTGCACGACAAAGCCCGTCCCCATGTGGCGAGAGTATGCAGCCAGTTTCTGGAGGATTAAGAAATTGATACCACTGAATGGCCCCGACGCTTGCCTGACCTAAATCCAATAGAACACCTCTGGGACATTATGTTTTGGTCCATCTGACGCCACCAGGTTGCACCTCAATCTGTTTAGGAGCTCAGTGATGCCCTGGTCCAGATCTGGGAGGAAATACCCCAGGACACCATCCGTCATCGCAAAAGGAGCATGCCCTGACGTTGTCAGGCATGCATATAAGCATAGGGGGGGGGGGGGGGGGCATACAAACTACTGAGTACCGTTTTGAGTTGCTGCAATGAAATATCAGCAAAATGGACTAGCGTGCTGCATCATTTTTCCACTTTGATTTTCGGGGTGTCTTTGAATTCAGCCCTCTGTAGGTTGATCATTTTTATTTCCATTAAACGATAGATCTGATGTGTTTTCAAAGTGTGCCTTTAATTTTTTTTTGAGCAGTGTAAATAGTAAGAAAGTGAGGCCAGAACATAGTGGCCCTATAAAGGATGATGAAGGGAATTTGACTATAAAAGACAGCGAGAAGGCAAAGGTTCTGAATAAATTCTTCTCCTCAGTCTTCACGTCTTCACAAAAGAAACGGGGGGATACAGTAATCTAGGCTGTAATGTTAATGTTAATAACACATCACAGGAAGCACCCTCATGGTTAATAGAAGACAGACTCAAAAATTTAGACTTAAAAAACATAACATAAATAAGTAATCGGAACCAGATGGCTTACACCCGAGGGTCCTTAAGGAACTCAGCCAGGTGAATGGCAGACCATTGTTCCTAATATTTATAGACAGTCTACTGACAGGAATGGTACCAGCTGATTGGAGAAAAGCCGACGTGGCACCAATATTTTAAAAAGGGCCGAGATATATCCCTGGGAATTACAGGTCAGTTAGCCTAACATCAATAGTCTGCAAGCTATTGGAGAGGATGATAAGGGACTATATACAAGATTTTAGTAATAAAAACGGTATCATTAGCAGTAATTATCATGGATTCATGAAGAATTGTTCTTGCCAGACCAATCTTTTAACCGTCTTTGAAGAAGTGAGCTGCCATTTAGATAAAGGAAGGCCTGTGAATGTGGTGTATCTCGACTTTGCAAAGGCATTTAAAACAGTACCCCACAAATGTTTACTGTACAAACTACTTAGGTAAGAGTGGTATGGACCATAGGGTAAGTACCTGCATTGAAAGCTAGCGTCCAGGGCAAGTCCAGAGGGTAGTGGTAAATGGCGAGTACTCGGAATGGTCTGGTGTGGAAAGTGGGGTCCCCCAAGGATCTGTCCTGGGACCAATCCTGTTTGATTTATTCATAAATGATATGGAGGATGGGATGACCAGCACAATCTCAGTATTTGTGGATGATACAAAGCTATGCAGGGCAATGACTTCTACACAGGATGTAGAAACCTTACAAAAAGACCTGACAAAACCATGGGGTGGGCATCTACATGGCAAATGAGGTTTAATGTTGGAAAATGTAAGGTGATGCATTTGGGTGCCAAAAATACGAATGCAGGTTACTCACTAGAGGGAGAACATTTGAGGGAATCTAAGATGGAAAAGGACCTGGGGGTCCTAGTAGACAACAATCTCAGCAATGGCATGCAATGCCAAACTGCTGCAAGCAAAGCTAACAGAATACTGGCATGTATAAAAAAGGGGATTCACTTCAGAGATAAAACGAGAATTCTCCCACTCTTCAAGACTCTGGTCCGGCCACATCTTGAGTATGCCGTCCAGTTCTGGGCACCGGTCCTCAGGAAGGATGTGCTGAAACTGGAGAGAGTCCAGAGAAGGGCAACAAAGCTAATAAAGGGAATGGAGGACTTTGGCTATGAGGAAAGACTACAAACATTGAACTTATTCTCTCTGGAGAGTAGACATAGCATAGCATAGGGAACAAACTTTTGAGCAAAAGGGAATTTAAAAAGACACGCAGTTATTAGAAGAGAAGCGGTTTAACCTTAAACTGCATAAAGGGTTCTTTACCGCCAGAGCAGTAAGGATGTGGAATTCTCTTCCACAAGCAGTGGTAGCAGCAGGGAGCATCGATAATTTAAAAAAAAATAAATAAATGGGCACCTTAACGACCACAACATATAGAGGTATACGATGTACTATTGAGAGCACATGTAAGAGATTCCAAAAATCAGGTACCCCATAAAGAACAAACTAATAAGTATCAAATTTCCAGCTCCAGCAGTCCAAGATTATAGTTCTGTTCATAGAGAAAGTAAAACTCATGGCATTTCTATGAAAGCACCTGTAGAGGGCAACATTGAGTTAAAAGCCTGAATGACGGAGTGTACATTTTAATGGAACATTGCTAACATAGCAGGGGGAACCAAATAGACAGATCTTTGTTTCTGGTGGGAACAAAATAGCAGTTGCTATCCTGTCTATCAGACTGAAGGTCATGCTTTATGTCATTGCAGGTAAGAGGGAGCATATTTAGGGCTATACACAGGAAGTTATTGATTTAATTTACATCCCTGTGATCAGTAAATGCTTATGTCGATACTGTGTGAATAAATAACACATTGCACAAATGTTAGTGTATCACATAGACGCGTCACATGGTGCCAGTGTACCGGGAATGTGATTATCATAGTCTTATGTTTTTTTATATCATATTAGATTGTATTATTAGACCACTGTGGTGCAGAATGAGTAATAACATATCAGCACATGTTAAACTGTGTAATTATTTTCTATGAGGACGTTATTCCTGTATATGAGAATATTATATATATATATATATATATATATATCTGTGTGTGTGTTATTGTGTAGGAACAGAATAGCAGTTGCTATCCTGTCTATAAGACTGAAGGTCATGCTTTATGTCATTGCAGAAACTTTTCAATAAAAACTGTTCTAGTTTCACCCAAACTGTTCCCTTCGCATACTGGAATTATTGTCCATACTTTCAGCATATGTGCAACACACACACACCAGAGGTGTAACTAGAACCTTCAGGGCCCCGGTGCATGAAACCATGAAGGGCCCCCTGGACCCCTGGTCGGGGCCCTTCCCTTCAAGTCTGGGGCTCTTCCCAATGATCCTGGGGCCCTTTACTCTGATTGCGAGGCCCCTTTATTACTGTCCTGCAGCGGGACCCTTTCACAAGTTCTGCAGTGGGCTCCCTTCCTGCCATCTTGGGGCCTCGCCACGGTGGTGGAATGCCAGGGCCTGGTTGCAAGTGTGACCTTTGCAATTCTGGAAGTTCACCCACTGGTGTCAGTGTTTTTTATTTTTTGGTATTTTAATTGTATTATTTTTCATCATTTTATTTTATTTTTTTTACAATGTCACTGACTATGACTCTGTCAATTCAGAAAAGGAAGGAGCTGGTAAATGACATATTTACCGACCCTTTCCTGCTTCTCTATTGTGACAGATCCCCTGCAGCAGGAGGAAAAAGGAGGACAGTGATTTCTCTACATGCTGCCCCCTGCCGCCCCTCCTATTCAGGTGTACAGGGGAGCTGCACGGGCCCCCTGGAGCATGGGGCACGGTTGCAATTGCAACCCCTGTAGTTAGGCCCCTGACACACACACACACACACACACTCATCATAGGTTGAACTGGATGGATTGGTGTCTTTTTTCAACCTCACTAACTATGAAACTATATGTACTTCCTCTACCACTTTATTCCTCCGTCTCAATATCTCTTCCTCTTACTTCCTCTACCACTTTATCCCTCCGTCAGATTATATCTTCCTCTTACTTCCTCTACCACTTTATCCCTCCGTCTCATTATGTCTTTCTCTACCACTTTATCTCTCTGTCTCATTATCTCTTCCTCTACCACTTCATCCATCCGTCTCATTATCTCTTCCTCTACCCCTTTATCCCTCCATCTCATTTTCTCTTCCTCTACCACTTTATCTCTCTGTCTCATTATCTCTTCCTCTACCACTTCATCCCTCCATCTCATTATGTCTTCCTCTACCACTTTATCCCTCCATCTAATTTTCTCTTCCCCTACCACTTTATCCCTCCGTCTCATTATATCTTCCTCTACCACTTTATTCCTCCGTCTCATTATCTCTTCTTCTACCACTTTATCCCTCCATCTCATTATCTTCTTCCTCTACCACTTTATCCCTCCGTCTCATTATCTTTTCCTCTACCATTTTATCCCTCCGTCAAATTATCTCTTCCTCTTACTTCCGCTACCACTTTATCCCTTCGTCTCATTATCTCTTCCTCTACCACTTTATCCCTCTATCTCATTATCTTCTTCCTCTACCACTTTATCCCTCTATCTCATTATCTCTTCCTCTACCACTTTATCCCTCCATCTCATTATCTTCTTCCTCTACCACTTTATCCCTCCGTCTCATTATCTTTTCCTCTACCACTTTATCCCTCCGTCAAATTATCTCTTCCTCTTACTTCCGCTACCACTTTATCCCTCCGTCTCATTATCTCTTCCACTACCACTTTATCCCTCTATCTCATTATCTCTTCCTCTACCACTTTATCCCTCCGTTTCATTATCTCTTCCTCTACCACTTTATCCCTCCGTTTCATTATCTCTTCCTCTACCACTTTATTCCTCAGTCTCGTTCTCTCTTCCCCAATTTCCTCTACATATTTATGCCTTTATCCCATTCTCCCTTCCCCCTACTTCTTCTACCACTTTATCCCTCCATCCCATTCTCGCTCTTCCCATTCTCCCTTACTTCCACTACCTTTTTCCCTTCCTCTCTCTATCCCTCCTTTCCTTTCTCTCTCCTTTACTTTCTCTTTCCCTTACACACTCTCTCTTTTTTTCCCCTCCTCTCCTCTCCTTTTATTTCCTTTACTTCCTCTATTTATCTGTCCCCCCCTTCTTTCTCTCTAAAGCCGGCCATAGATGGATCACAATATAGCGGGGACTGGACGAATTTCGATCCATGCATGGGCAGGTTGGTCTACTGATCAGCTTCTGAACAACAGTCTTGTTGGAAAATTTCTACTCGATCAGTCCTCAGCTTTTAGAATACAATAGCTTAAGTGTGCGAATGGGGGGATCCAATACTTTTTACGTTCAACCCGAAAAAAAATGACTTAATGGGAAGCTTTACTCCCCACCACCTCTTTCCGCTCGCTTTTTCTCCTCTGTACTCATTTAAAAGTCTATTATAATCTATGAGTCTACCTCACATAAGAACAAAAAACATCTAATTTGCACATATTTTGCGCAGTAATGCACACAATTAGCCCAGAGGAAATAATGGCAGCTTGCACAAACGCACAGGACATGACGCACTGCACTCTATTTTGTGAGGGAGGGGCTTTCCATTCCATGGTTTAAAAAAACAAAAAGGTCCAACAATGAGTATTAGCATATAACATATGACAAAAAAAGCGGTAAAGCGTATAAAACGTGATGCACTTCAAATCCTACATACAAATGTAATGGCGTGAAGTAGAAATGTGCGTCACTACAGGTACAATCAGTTCCCCGGGCACAACAGCATCCATATCCAAGCTCTAATTTATTCTTTTTATCCCGATGTTCCTTTGATATCCTTTCCCTTCATTTTGTTTCCTTTTTTCTGCCTTATTTCCTACAAGTTGCTCTCTTGACTCTCCGCTTAGCCTTCAATACATGGCCGCGTCCCCCCCCCCCCTTCTCCCTCGGCTCTCATTCCCAACGCCAGGAGTCGGCGTGGGGGTCCTCAGCGTGTGTGTTTAGTAGCTGCACTTGACCCTTCTTCGTCCCCCCCTCCAGAAAATAACAGTTACACAAACACAGGGACACACACGGCGGCTCGGGCCTACGTGGCTGCTCAGAGCCTATTGTTGGGTGTCCATGGAAACCAGTCACCATGGTTACTCCTCCGATAACACAGCAGCCATTAATCACTGTGGCATTGTATTATTAGTGTGCTCACACACATACAACATCATGTCATTCTCTCCCGGCAGAAAAACTTGGGATTCAAAAATATAGCTGCTTCCAAAAAAAAAATAATAGTAATAATAATAATTATAAAAGTATATCGTGTCCAAAGTGATGGCGTGAAAAAAAAAAAAAAGCGTTGCCTTTTTTTTTTCATGTCCTGAAATCGATGTAGCGCGAGCTCTTCTACACAAAGGATCCGCAGGTGGAAGCCTCCGCGTGAGTCGCACAGGTGCACAATCCTGGCAAGAACCAGAATATTGCGCCGCGGTGATCGCGGCTTGGAAAAAACAGAAAGAAAATCTTGTTTGTGACAGAATCGCCCTGAAGGTTTCTTTTCGCATCCAATTTTTTGTGTTTAAAGCTGAACTCTGGGGAAATTTTACAACTATCCTCCTCTCCATGCGACATTTCATCTCTGCAGTGAATGGAAAACGATGGAGGGGGGGGGGGGGGGTTGGGTGCGCAGCTGCAAATGGGCAAATGTCTGTTTTTGTCTTGGGTACCATTAAAAAAAGCATTTTATTGATATTATTCCTCCCTTCAGATTTCTGACAGTGCAGGACTGCTGGTCCTGTATTGTACAGGATGATGTCAGGGTGTGGCCAATGGAGCGCCGCAGGGAAGCAGCTTCTTGAGGCCAATTACACGGAGAGGAGGAAGCTTGTAGGAGCGAGCGATAGGGTAAGTAATACTTTATTTTTGTAATGGCTAAAAATTTAACCCTTGCAATGCTGGGGGGGGGGGGGCAGCGGAGGGGGGTGGAGTGGCAAGTGCAGGGGTAGTTCAATATTTTGTTTTTTAATTGAAGTTTTGATTTTTTTTTCTTGCTTTACAAACAGTTATTTGATGCAATTTGATCGGATTTTCAGTTACATTTTAACTGTTAAGGGATCGGTCACATGGGCGGCCAGGTGGGTGGTAAAATCAGGCGGTTGAGATGCAGTTTTACTGCCTCCTTACTGCCGAAACACAAAAATGCACCCATTCAGGGCTGTACACAAGTGGCGGCAAAAAAAAGCCTAAGGCCTTGTTCACACCTAGGTGATTGGAATCATGGGAAAAATTGTGGCAATTCTGCTGGTCCTGTATTGTACAGGATGATGTCAGGGTGTGGCCAACGGAGCGCCGCAGGGAAGCAGCTTCTTGAGGCCAATTACATGGAGAGGAGGAAGCTTGTGGGAGTGAGCGATAGGGTAAGTAATATTTTATTTTTGTAATGGATAAAAATGTAACCCTTGCAATGCTGGGGGGGGGGGGGGTGGAGTGGCAAGTGCAGGGGTAGTTAAATTTTTTGTTTTCTAAATGAAGTTTTGATTTTTTTTCTTGCTTTACAGTTATTTGATGCAATTTGATAGGATTTCCAATTGCATTTTCACTGTTAAGGGATCGGTCACATGGGCGGCCAGGTGGGTGGTAAAAGCAGGCGGTTGAGATGCAGTTTACCGACTGACTGCCGAAACACAAAAATGCGCCCGTTCAGGGCTGTACACAAGTGGCAGCAAAAAAAGCCTAAGGCTCTGTTCACACCTAGGTGATTGGAATTGCCACAATTCTGCCCGCGATTCCAAATAGTGACAAAACACCGGATGGGTTTGCGATGCCATTACTTCCAAATGGCACCTCAATCGCGGTGAGATTTTGCTGTGATAAATCACGCTGCAATCATGGCAAATTCACAGTGCACGAAGCTTGTCACTCAAAATGGAGCAGGAGCTTCTTTTGGGCGACAGTGCATTGCGATTTGACACGATTGCAGCGCAATTTATCATGTGACAATCATGGCAAAATCGCACCAAGATTGGGGTGCCATTAGGAAGTAATGGCATCGCAAACACGTCCCGCGTTTTGCTGCCATTCGAACCGCCTAGGTGTGAATGGAGCCTAAGTGTAGGTATGAAACAAGTTTTCCTGCACATTACTGCACTCTTGTACAGTACGTTTTGGTGCCATTCATCTGTAATGGGGTGTTAGTCAACCATTGTTTTCCTCTAGAGAGATTCTGATGTAGTTAACACCTTCTACCACTAGATGCCCCTACCTGTCCTTAGTTCCTTTTTTGGAATCGGTTTTCAGGGGAAGTTCTTTCCATTTCTATCAGGAGTAGTGGCAAAGGGGTGTCTTCCACCATGGAATCTTGGCGCCATCTTGGGAGAGCTTGAGTCTAATTGAAAGTGTCTGATTGGAATATATCCTAATAACATTCGCTCTCTTGCTCATTCACACAGAACAAATGTACATGTAGTTTCACAGAACAAATAACCATCCTTAGTTCCTTAGTTGGAATTCGTTTTCAGGGGAAGTTCTTCCCTTTTCTATTAGGGTTGTGGCACCAGCAGTGTGTCCTCCACCATAGTATCTGGGTGCCATTTTGGGAGAGCCTGTGTCTGATAGGAATATATTCCAATAACATTCGATCTCTCCCCCATTCACACAGAACAAATGTACACGCAGTTTCACAGGACAAATAACTGTCCTTAGTTGGAATCAGTTTTTAGGGGAAGTTCTTCCTTTTTCTATCTGGGGTAGTGGCACCAATGTGTCCTCCACAATGGAATTTGGGCGCCATCTTGGGAGAGCTTGTGTTTGATTGGAATATATCCTAATAACATTGGCTCTCTCCCTTATTCACATAAAACAAATGTATATGTAGTTTCACAGAACAAATAACCATCCTTAGTTCCTTAGTTGGTATCCGTTTTCAGGGGAAGTTCTTCCCTTTATTATCAGGGGTAGTGGCACAAATGTGTCCTCTGCCATAAAAACTGGGCACCATCTTGGGAGAGCTTATGTCTGATTGGAATATATCCTAATAACATTCGCTCTTCCCCCCAATCACACAGAACAAATGTACATGTAGTTTCACAGAACAAATAACCGTTCTTAGTTCCTTAGTTGATATTAGTTTTCAGGGGAAGTTCTCCCCTTAAGTGGCACCAGTGTGTCCTCTGCCATAAAATCTGGGCGCCATCTTGGGAGAGCTTGTGTCTGATTGGAATATATCCTAATAACATTTGCTCTGTCCCCCATTCACACAGAACAAATGTACATGTAGTTTCACAGAACAAATAACCATCCTTAGTTCTTTAGTTGGTATTAGTTTTCAGGGGAAGTTCCTCCATTTATTATCAGGGGTAGTGGCACCAGTGTGTCCTCTGCCATAAAATCTGGGTGCCATCTTGGGAGAGCTTGTGTCTCATTGGAATATATCCTAATAACATTGGCTCTGTCCCCTATTCACACAGATCAAATGTACATGTAGTTTCATAGAACAAATAACCATCCTTAGTTGGTATTAGTTTTCAGGGAAAGTTCTTCCCTTTATTATCAGGGGTAGTGGCACCAGTGTGTCCTCCTCCATAGAATATAGGAGCCATCTTGGGAGAGCCTGTGTCTGATATATCCAATTAACATTTGATTTCTCCTCCATTCCCACAGAACAAATGTACATGCAGTTTCACGGGACAAATAACTGCAGATTTTTGTTTTTTTTGTATAAACAGGCCCCATATAATTGCTTTGCCTACATTTTTGCCTGAATTGTAAACACACATGTGTTCTTGGAATGCGGATTTCTTTTAAAAAGTGCTTTCTGATATTGAGAACTACGTTCCATATGGATATGGTTAAACAGGTACTTTCTAGCTTCGAAACAGCTATTCTTTTATTGCTTAATTGCTGCCTTGTGGATGTATGGCATGGTCTCGATGTATGTCTCCTTGGGTGGAGAATAGGCCGTCACCAATATATGAACACATTGACTTTAATAGAATGTTTTGGTGTCTTGGACATGGACAGCTCTGCTCAGATCCGGTTTTCTTTGTTCATGAGATGTGGTATTATCTGAGGCTAGAGCACGTATTTAGGGATGGCCTTATTGGATAGACATTCTTTTCTTACACTTGGATCATTTATACGCATTGCTCGATTAGGTGGTGGGTGGGTGGGGGTTATCCTAAGGGGGTACTTGAACAGCATTGTCATTTTTATATATCAGGCAAGGGTCAGCAAATTTGTGTAGATTAACCACTTGCCGACCAGGCAATTTCTGGCACTATTTGTTGTTTACAACTTTAAATCAGTATTATTTTTCTAGAAAAGTACTTAGAACCCACAAACATTATAAATGTTTTTTTTTTTTTTTTTAGCAGAGACCCTAGGGAATAAAATGGCAACCGTTGCAATTTTTTTTATATCACACGGTATTTGCACAGCTGTTTTTCAAACCCAATTTTTGGGGAAAAAAATGTAATGAATTAAAAAAAAAAAAAAAAAAAAAAACATAACATATATCCCAATTTTTTTGTAAAATGCAAAAGATGATGTCACGCCATGTAAATAGATGCACAGCTGTTTTGATTTTTTTTTTTAGCCGAGACCCTAGGGAATAAAATGGTGACCTTTGCAATTTTTTTTATATCACATGGTATTTTCACAGCTGTTTTTTAAACCCAATTTTTGGGGGAAAAAATCTAATGAATTTAAAAAAAAAAAAAACATATATTCCAATTTTTTTGTAAAATGCGAAAGATGATGTCACGCCATGTAAATAGATGCACAGCTGTTTTTCAAACCCAATTTTTTTGTAAAATGCAAAAGATGATGTCACGCCATGTAAATAGATGCACAGCTGTTTTGATTTTTTTTTTTAGCCGAGACCCTAGGGAATAAAATGGTGACCTTTGCAATTTTTTTTATATCACATGGTATTTTCACAGCTGTTTTTTAAACCCAATTTTTGGGGAAAAAATCTAATGAATTTAAAAAAAAAAAAAAAACATATATTCCAATTTTTTTGTAAAATGCGAAAGATGATGTCACACCATGTAAATAGATGCACAGCTGTTTTTCAAACCCAATTTTTTTGTAAAATGCAAAAGATGATGTTACGCCACGTAAATAGATGCCTAACATGTCACGCTTTAAAATTACGCAAGCTCATGAAATGTCAACAAACTACAGTACTTAACCACTTCAGCTCCGGAAGGTTTTGCCCCCTTAATGACCAGGACATTTTTTGCGATTCGGCACTGCGTTATTTTAACGGACAATTGCGCGGTCGTGAGACGCTGTACCCAAATAAAAAATTTTTCCCCACAAACAGAGCTTTCTTTTGGTGGTATTTGATCACCTGTGCGATTTTTATTTTTTTGCGCTATAAACAAAAAAAGAGCAACAATTCTAAAAAAGAAAAAAAAAAGTATTTTTTTTTTTTTCAAATTCTGCTATATAACATTCCCAATAAAAAAAAAATTAAAAATCTAATTTTTTTCATAATTTTAGGCCAATTTTGTGACATATTTTTGGTAAAAAAAACCCCCAAAAAGCGTATTTTGATTGGTTGGCGCAAAAGTTATCGCGTCTACAAACTAGGGGAAAGATTTATGTCATTTGTATTTATTTGTTTTTTATACTAGTAATGGCGGCAATCTGAGATTTTTAGCGGGACTGCGACATTGCGGCGGACAGATCGGACACCTAACTAACACTTTTGGGGGCACCAGTGATATTACTACAGTAATCAGTGCTAAAAATATGCACTGTTAGTGTATTAATGACACTGGCAGGGAAGGGGTTTATCCCAGGGGCGATCAAAGGGTTAAGTGTGAGCCTAGGGGAGTGTTTTCTAACTGTATGGGGGAGGGACTTGTGGAATCAACACAGAGACCTGTGATCCTCCTAAATATGTGATCATTCCAGAGGGAACAACAGTCTACTGTGTTTACAACAGCAGACTGTCGTTCTCTCTCCACAGGGAGCGATCACGGGTGCCAGGCGACAATCGTGGGCGCCGACCCCGTGGATTGGCTTCCCCGCTGCCTATACATCGGTTTGCGCAGCCGAGCCAGCCTGCCGCAGTATATAGGGGGCGGTCGGCAAGTGGTTAAAAACCTCCATAGGCAAAGTTTTAAATGCCTTTACAGGTTACCAGTTCAGAGTTACAGAGGAGGTCTAGCGCTAAAGTTATTGCTCTCACTCTAACGTTCGGGGCGATAACTCACATGTGTGGTGCGAACACTGGTTACATATGTGTGCACAACTTACGTATGTGTTCATTTCTGTGCGAGAGCACAGAGGGATCGGGGCACTATAATTTTTTTTTTTTTTTTTCTTATTTATTTTATTTTTTAACGTTTTATACTGTCCCTTTATTGGTTTTTTTTTATCACTTTTATTCCTATTACAAGGAATATAAACATCCCTTGTAATAGAAATAAGGATGACAGGTCCTCTTTATGGAGAGATCTGGGGTCAAAAAGACCCCAAATCTCTCCTTTACCTTTAAAAGCTAAAGATAAAAAAAAAAAAATAGTTTTTTGATCTTTTGCTTAAAAAGAAAAAAAAAAAAGGATTTAACTTCCAGCCTGGACCAGGAGTGATGTCATGACGTCGCTCCGGTCCTCCAAGGCCAAAAAGTCGATCAAAGAGTAGATACTCTTTGATCGCCTAAGGAAGCAGCTGGCCGCACCATCGGATTGTTTCTTGGGTGAACCGGCGTTCTAAAATTTTCTCGGACCCGTGAAAAAATCGGACCTCGTCACTTCCGGTGATGGGAGTCTCAAGTGCGCATGCGCATAAGACATTATCTTGGTTTGGTAAACTTATAACACATAGCGGGCAGCTGAATGAGAGGAGGCGGGGCTGAGGTGGGACGGAAGACACCGCCACGTCATCTGCAGAGCTGAATAGAGGAGGCGGGAGAGGAGGCGGGACGGAGGTGCGGCCGTGTAATAAATGCAGGACTTTAGCGACTCCTTGTTTTATTATCTTTAGCAATTATCGTATTATTTATCCTTAGGATTTCATTACATTTACTATTTATATAATACAAAATAAGAAATACTAAATGTAAAGATAATAAAACATAAGGAGTCGCTAAAGTCCTGCATATATTACACGGCCGCACCTCCGTCCTGCCTCCTCCACCAGCTCTGCATATGTGCCTCCGTCCCTAATGTCTCGATGACGCGGCGGTGTCCTCCGTCCTCCGTCGCACCTCAGCCCCGCCTCCTCTCAATCAGCTGTCCGCTCTCTGTTATTATTTTGCCAAACCTCGAAAAATGTCTTCTGCGCATGCGCACGGACGACTCCCACCCGCTGTTTTGTGATGCTCTATCACCGGAAGTGACGAGGTCCGATTTTTTCACGGGTCCGACAAAATTTTACAACACCGGCGGAAACGGTAAGCCAGAGACACACTGGTATGCAGCGGGGGGAACCGATGTCCCCTCCCACCGCATTGGAAAGCATTCCAGCGGCTAATGCAAAAAACGGCATTGTGGTAATGACTGATATCTTCAGCCATAATCCCAGTAAAGCACTTGCAAACCACAATGTGTATATATACGGATTGCGGTCAGCAAGTGGTTAATACATTTTAAGCCTTTTTATGGTGGTCTCTGGCCTTTATCTTTTCTTTAACCACTTAACCTCTGAAAGAATTACACCCCCCCCCTCCACCTCTTCGGTTTAAAACCGTGAATTTTGAAAAAAAAAAAAATAATAATTTTTCACTTTCTGCTCTAAAACACATCCAATAAAAAAAATGTAAAAATCTAATTTCTTCATAAATTTAGGCCAATTTGTATTCTGCTACATATTTTTGGTAAAAAAAAAAAAATCCCAATAAACGTATATTGATTGGTTTGCGCAAAAGTTATACAAACTACGGGATATTTTTAGGGAATTTTTATTTATTTTTTACTAGTAATGTCAGTGACTTAAAGCGGGACTGCGATATTGCAGCACACAAATTGGACACCTGACTGACATTTTTTTGGGGTACCAGTGACATTACATTACATTAAATATGCACTGTTACTGTACTGTGATATTTTTACATGTTATCAATATTCTCTATCCTTGTCTATACAATGTAATAAAATTATATATTGTTTTACATATTTATTGTGGTATTCATTTTATCTCCAGCCAATAGCACCCACCTCATACAAAGTCCCGCGGGCCATTTTTTCTGTGTTAACTGTTACTGTACTAATGACACTGGCTGGGAGGGGGTTAACATCAGGGGCAAACAAACAGTTAAATGTGTGCCTAGCTGGTGATTCAGTGTAGTGGGGGGAGGTGCTTTTACTAGGGGAAGGCATGGATCGGTATTCCTGCCTTACAGGAACACAGAATCCATGCCTTCTGTAATGACTGAATGGCAATCTACCTTGTTTACATAGACAGAATGCCGTTCTGCCTGTCTACTGAACGATCAGCGGGTGCCGGCGGACATCTGATCCAAGCCAAAATCTGGAAGTGCAGGAAGTGTGCTATTGGGCCGGCAGCTAGTGGTTAAAATTGAAATGTAAAGAATATCTAAACCCGGGAAAAAAAAATGTACTACGGTCCTTAGATGCGGCAGCTGCCTTGATTTTATTTTTTATTTTTTCTAGCTAATATAATTTTTAGCAACCAAAAAAAAAAAATATACCCATTGATCCTGCCAGATATGCAGTGTTTTTGTCACTTCCAGTCCACTGGAATCTAGTGAGCTCTACTGAAAAATATCTTCCTAGCTATCTCCTGTAAACTACCAATTGCCCTGCCCCCATGTAATAGAGATCAGGAAAGCAGCCTAGGGTGACAACTATGATACAGTGGAGGAGTGTGTAGCCACCTAGGGACAGGACGTGTGTTATTTGCAGGATTGCCTGGTGTCACGTACCTTGGTTGGAGGCCAAGTTGAGAAGAGGGCTTCCCTTGTGGCTCTGGTCCAAGAACCCCTGGAGGTGATAACAGAGGTACAAGGCTGAAAGAAGCACGGGTGGCGGTAGCTTGGTAGTAGGGAGGAAACACAAGCGCCATCTGAGTGTAGCACAACAAGTAATTTATTAACAAAGGTATACAGGTACTCACAATTAATTATGAGTTGAAGCAAGTGTAGCATTGTGAAGCATATCCCCCTGTAGGAAGGGATAGATCTGGATGGCGGCTGTGGCTGGCAAGGATGTATCCGATGGCTGTCAGTACCTCCAATAGTCAGCGGTGAGTCCGCACAGCTGTCCGTGAGGTGTACTTTCGGGTGCAGGGGGGTTGCCGAGGCTAAACAGCCGCCATCCTGATCCATCCCTTCCCATATATGCTTCACAGTGCTACACTTGCTTCAACTCATAATTAATTGTGAGTACTTGTATACCTTTGTTAATAAATTACTTGATGTGCTACACTCAGATGGCGCTTGTGTTTCCTCTCCAGTAACCCACAAGCCCCTTCTTGCTTGAACACTGAGCAGCTGTTTAACCACTTCAATACAGGGCACTTTCACCCCCTTCCTGCCCAGGCCAATTTTGCCCTTTTAGCGCTGTTGAATGAATGACAATTGCGCGGTCATGCAACACTGTACCTACACCAAATTTATGTCATTTCCCCCCCACAAATAGAGATTTCTTTTGGTGGTATTTGATCACCGCCAGGTTTTTTCCTTTTTGCTAAACAAATAAAAAAACACAGAAAAGTTTGAAAAAAAAAAAAAGTTTTTTGTTTATGTTATACAATTTTGTAAATAAATATGTTTTTTCCTGCACTGATGAGCACTGATGAGACTGCACTGACAGGCACTGATGAGGAGGCACTGATGGGGTGGCACTGATGGGGTGGCACTTATAGGCGGCACTGATAGGCGGCACTGATAGGCACTAATATGTGGCACTGATAGGTAGCACTGATATGGAGCATTGGTGGGCACTGATAGGCGGCACTGCTGGGCACTGATGGGCACTGATAGGTGGCACTGATGGGCACTGATAGGTGGCACTGATGGGCACTAATGGGCACTGATAGGCAGCACTAGTGGGCACTGATAGGCGGCACTGATTGGCACTGACGGGCGGCACTGATGGGCACTAATGGGCACTGATAGGCGGCACTGGTGGGCAATAATGGGCACTGGTGGGTGACACTGATAGATGGCAATGATGGGTACTGGTGGGCAGCACTGATAGGGAGGGCACTGGTGGGCAGCACTGATGGGGAGGGCAATGGGGGGCTCCCTGAGCCCTGATTGCCATCCCTGGTGGCCATAGTGGGCATCCCTGGGGTCATGGGTGGGCATCCCTGGGGTCATGGGTGGCACCCCCCGAGGGTCTGCACTGGTAATCAATGATCTGATTACCAGTGCCGACCCCCCCCTCCCATCAGGGGAGCCGCCGATCGGCGCTCCTTTACTCGTGCCTGTCAGGCACGTACTGAGGAAAGCCGATCAACGGGTCTTCCTGTTTACTATGTGACCAGCCGTGATTGGACACGGCTGATCACATGGAAAAGAGCCTACGTCAGTAGGCTCTTTACCGAGATCGGAGATGCAGGGAGTCAGACTGACACCTCGCATCACCGATCGCCGGTTATCCTGCCGCCGTCATATGACGTCCGGTCAGGATAATACAACCACATTCCTGATGTCAAATGCCTATAGGGCGGGCGGGATGTGGTTAAAGGAGCCAGCACAGGAACATCATCAAGGACTCATTTTGAACTTTTTTAGATAACCTTCATTGGAACTTCCATTTCCCCAATTACACTACAACATCCATGGGATGCAGCCTATTCCATGTTCTTTGCGCCAGTATGATTTCCCATGCCTTTAGCTTGATAGCAGGCGACTGCCACAGTCAGGGACGTAGTCAAGGTGAGCTGGGGTCATACACGGTAAGACAGCAGGATAGACAGGAGGCAGTCAGGGTCAGTATCAGGGAAGCAGGCAGAGCAAGGTCCAGAAGCAAGCTGAAGTCGGAATCAGGAGGTCAGGCAGAGAATAGTCAGAGGCAAGCCGAGAACGAGATCCACAGAGCGAGGTTAAGAACAAGCCAGGTCAGCAACAGGAGATCAGTCAGCACAGGTAAGAACACAGGAACACGGATCAGGGGAAGCTGAAAGAACCTCTAGCATCCATCAGTGTCTCCTTTAAATAGGCGAAGATGTGCGCGCTGGTGCGCGTTGGCGCATGGAGATGCGCCTACGTGTCAGTGCACGCTGGACATTAACCTGAGCTCGTCTGTGTGCTTGTGCACGTAAATGAGCATTAGCTGAAGAAGAATTAGCATTAGCTGCACAAGGATAAGCATTAGCTGAAGAAGAATTAGCATTAGCTGCACAAGGGTTAGCATTAGCTGCACAAGGATAAGCATTAGCTGTAGGAGAACTAGTATTAGCTGAAAAAGCTTCCTGACACTTAAAAATAATGCAAAATTAGCTTTTGATAAAAGAAAATGAATGCAGCCACCAAGCAGGGGTCGCAGTTGGGACCTGGTACCATGCTTCAGGGGGGCCCTTCATGGTTTCTAGCACCGGGACCCTGACGGCAGCCAGCAGTGATCATTGTATTGTGTATTATGAGAACTGGGAAACCTCCCACTGTCAGAATACAAAAGCTCAACTGAGTGTGTGTAAGGGAGAATCAAGCAATTTTCTTTCCTGCAACCACATAATGTATGGCCTGTTTAAGGGTTGTCACTTGAGGACATGACTAGGGTAGTTCAGATTCCACCTGTTTATCCATATTTTCTGGATCAGTACCCAACACTACCCCCTTTTACCTTTAAATGACAACACTAACTCATCATTGGGATTAAATGGCAGGTTCGGCCTTTTATTAAACAAAACCATAAATAACAGAAAAACATAAAACAGTCAAACCAATCCAGATCAAAGAATGGTTGCAGATCCTTGACAATACCATCTCCCACAGCTTTGGAGTCTGTGGTACCATTAAGTTAGGTTCTGTCCCAAGCCGCCTAAACAGCTCCTCGAGGACTATCCTAACTGGTCACAGACCCCCTACCAACTTACACTACCCGGTCAGTCTAGACTGAACCAGACCAACCAGGACTCTATACTTGAGATGGGTCCCACTATTATATCATTCGACACCATGTTTTGGACCCTCATCAAGGACCCCAACAGCCAATGTCCAACCTACTTAGCAGAGCGACAGAAAACGGCATCACCAGGGCAGGTGGGAGGGACGTTTCTCCTATGATCTCCAGTCTGCAAGTGAAGCCCCTTCACTCCTCCCTTCTGACATCTCTCTCTCCTGCTCCTCCCCATCACCTTGTCTGCTCTCAGTGGCGGCTGGTGCTCAAAATTTTTGGGGAGCGCAAACAGAAAAATGAGTGACCAGCGTGCCCCCAATCAATGCAGAGTGCCATAGCGTGCCCCCAATCAATACAGAGCACCACAGCGTGCCCCCAATCAATGCAGAGCGCCACAGCATGCCCCCCAATCAATGCAGAATGCCACAGCGTGCCCCCAATCAATGCAGAGTGCCACAGTGTACCCCCCAATCAATGCAGAGTGCCACAGCATGCCCCCCAATCAATGCAGAGTGCCACAACATGCCCCCATCAATGCAGAGTGCCACAGCATGCCCCCAATTAATGCAGAGTACCACAGCATGCCCCCCAATCAATGCAGAGTGCCACAGCGTGCCCCCAATCAATGCAGAGTGCCACAGCGTGCCCCCAATCAATGCAGAGTGCCACAGCATGCCCCCATCAATGCAGAGTGCCACAGCATGCCCCCATCAATGCAGAATGCCACAGCGTGCCCCCAATCAATGCAGAGTGCCACAGCATGCCCCCCAATCAATGCAGAGTGCCACAGCATGCCCCCCAATCAATGCAGAGTGCCACAGCGTGCCCCCCAATCAATGCAGAGTGCCACAGCATGCCCCCAATCAATGCAGAATGTCACAGCGTGCCCCCAATGAATGCAGAGTGCCACAGAGTGCCCCCAATCAATGCAGAGTGCCACAGCATGCCCCCCAATCAATGCAGAGTGCCACAACATGCTCCCATCAATGCAGAGTGCCACAGCATGCCCCCAGTCAATGCAGAGTGCCACAGCGTGCCCCCCAATCAATGCAGAGCGCCACAGCATGCCCCCATCAATGCAGAGACCAGCGTGTGTGCCCCCTTCAATGCAGTGTGGGCTCCCCCCCCCCGAGACCAATGCACTTACCTGGGGGCGGCTTCTCTTCAGTCCCGGCGGCGGTGGCTTCTCCTCACTCCGTCCCCAAGCGCATCTCCTGCAGTCCTCCCGCTCCCGTCTCCTTCTCGGCCAATGGCATGGGGTTTGCCTTGCAGTCAATCAGGAAGCACGTATCGGACGCGCTTCCTGATTGCCCAGGGGGAGGATCGGTGTGGCAATAGCGAATTTTAATTTGCTATTGTCACACAATGGGTTGGCTCGGGACGCACTGCTCTGCGCCCCGAGCCCACACTTTGCATCGCCCTATTAGAGCCTCTGGCTCTAATCAGGTGATGTAAAAAAAAAAAAATAACCCCATTAAGCTCAATGTGTCCGGCGCCCTGCATGCAGATTAGGGGGCCGGACGCATGGATGGGGGGGCCGTGCACCTGCGCCCCAACACACTGGCCGTCACTGTCTGCTCTGCCAATAAGGTAAGAGTCCTGACCTCTCATATCCCAACAACTAATTTAACCCCTACTGCCTTTTCCTTCCACCCTGTCATGTATGCCCTATGCTTATCATTTCCTTCAAGCTCCGGGCATGTCTGGAAGTGTGTTACTGGCAGGATCACCAAGGAAAATTAAAGAAAAAAACACTGGAAAGTATACAACAAATGTAGCCACATCTAAGGGCTGGTTAGCTGCAACATCTGTAATTATTGTTCTTAGGTATAAATACACTTTGGGATTGTTCACACAGTCACCAGCCCCTGCCGTCTCTCTGAAAAGTGATCCATGGTGGACTGCTTTTCCAAGGGCGGTAGAGCAGGAGGAGCTACTGCTGCTTCCCGAAAGTCCTCTTTTTTTTAATACAGCAGAATGGAGATTTGTGACATGGCAAGTGTTGCGTTTGGCAGCAGTACAAGCAAGTGGGTTTAAAGTATCTGCTTCGCGGCTAATGCATGTGTATAACCTGGAGCGGCTTTTAGGTGGGCAGTTAGGGGGGGGGGGTCAAACCGCAGCTCAACCACCTTTTTTATTTACTACCCCCCAACCGCCCATGTAAATGGGACCTTTAACTTGCTCCTGCCTCCAGGAATTAGTAGCACTGTCACAAAATTTAGGAAACATGGTGGAACTAAACTCGACCATAATTTACCTCCCAGGAAGCTGCCATGTTAGCTTCTGTTTGATCTGCAGTTGCTGTGGTGTTGCACATGTGATCCGTTATGACCCCAGCCATTTGATGGCTTGACAGTTCAGTTGAAGGCTTAAACAACTGTGACAGTTATCATTCATGACATACGTTGAAAGTAACTGTTTTGGAAAACAGTTCATTTGATCCGTTTAGTTCTTCTTAAAAAACGAATATTTATTGACTCGTCTGTCGCAGCTCTGAAAAAATAATTCCTGATTAATTCAGGTATGGGTGAGCTGGGATGGACAACCCTTTTTTTTTTTTCATGGACAAGTGCCAAAAAAAAGCGAAAAACAGCACCGTATTTTTATGGACATGTTGCCATGGCAACACTGAACCTCCCACAATGAGAGTACGTTTTTTTGGCAGCAGTGGCTGATTAGTAAGATTTAGGTATTGATACAGTATAGTAACCTGTAGTGGGGGCTGGTTGGGTTTGGGGGGGTAATATTACTTACTGTGCAGAGCTGGGTGACATATTTAGATTGGGTACAAGGGTGTATATACGGGGTGTTTGAAAGACAAAAGTTAAACACTGCAGACCCACTGACTTTTAGATTGCCTATGATTTTTTATCAGTGTAGCTTGTCTTTTTAAGCCAGGTCCTCCTTTCAATGAGAAAGTGAATGAAATGTTCAGCAAGACCAGTACGTAGACAGGGTTCCATGACTCATAGGTGAATGATGTGAGCAGGTGATGTGGAATCCGCTGGGACTCAATGTCTAAGGGCCAGCCAGTGTTCCACCAGTTACAGGAGGGTAACTGGTGGAACACTGGCTGGCCCTTGAAGGTTAAAGGTTTGGTGAAGGTTTGCAAAGCCTAGATTCATGACACCTAGGATCACCCGGCTCTAACGTAAGGAGACTAACCCACACTAGCAAATGAGCACAGGGGCTAGTGGTAAATGTGAAGACAGGAACGATGCTGTGGAGTGGGACTGGAGATTGTGTATTAAAAAAGAATAGCGCACACATGCAAAAGAAATGACCATCAAATATGAAGACAATCCATAAATAAAAATGGGGGTTTGGTCCCACCATATGGCCATATCCTGCTCAAGCCCACCACTGCGTCAAAGTACCCCATTGTCAGTGGGTCCTACACTATCCATAAAAAAGGATGAATCCAGCCTCTCTAACCCTTGGAGACAACACTCCTTTCTGGAGATTGTGCAGTATACCATAGCAGGCTAAGAGAGGAACAGGAGTGTACAGACGGGAACGCATGTTGGCGGCCCCGATTCGCCACCAGCTGCTGCCACACTGGCCCTCCTTCTTCCTGGAATAGGGTATGCACCCACCTGCTAGGGAGCAAATCCGCCATGTTGTAATCACATGCTCCAAGGTGTGGTCCACCTTCCTAAATAAAACAATGCCCACACCATTAGCTCCTTAGCAGTTATTCTACTATAAAGCAGCATTCTTCAACTTCTGCATAGCAGCTTCTCCGCTTCCTCATTCCACATCTCCAGTACAAAGTGAAAGAGAATACAGAGATAAAACTCAGATTCCATCCATGTTTCTATTTTCTCTACCTTGAGTCCCCTTACTATGGAACCCCGCCTGGAGTGTCCCTCTCTGGGCCTAGGCATGGAATGCCTTCTACCCATCAAGTTACAAACCAATATGATATAAGTCAGGGGCAACCCATTCTCATGCTCCCTTCTTCCCGGGCTCCACCCACACAAGATTATAAAGGGGCACAGGCTCCACATGTGATTGGCCTTACCGTGTAAGACCTATTAGTGAGGCTCTCCATTTAGTTAGAAAGCAATTGGGTAGTTGGGGTGTCAGTGCCTTCAGTTCAGAGGAGTAAAGGACAGCTGGGCGAAAATAGAAAATGTCTGATCTGGGCTCTTGTGAAAGAGTTGGGGCCTTACCAGAGACAATTTAAATATGTGAAATTCCATATTACGTTGCCTTCCCCTTACAGGCAATGGAATTCGTTCTCTCCTGAGTGGCCACCACCAGGATAACTTGAAGTTACTGTTGCTAATAAAAATTCCTAAAATGGGCAAGAAGTCTTGATGAGGCCAGCCATACAAGATGGACTAATATTTGTCTATTACTTTTTTATACAATTTCCTATGCAGAAAAAAGGACGGGACTGAGTTTCCCTATTCCTGTGGAACAGAGGGTAAGTTTATACCTGGGGAGCAAAAATAGTGACCATCTTGTTCAGAAAACAAGTGGTGGCCCGGTAAAGGTGGGTCAACCAATCTGGTGGTGGACAGATACATTGTCCTATGAGACCACTGGCCTTGTAACCTGTGTACTTGGTTATTTTGGGGTCTGGGTTTGTGGTGTGACCCCTGGACAGTCATGTAACCACTGGAATGCAGGAGGGAGTGCATGTTTCCTTACATGGTCCATAGGCCAAGAACTGTTGAGCCGGAGCAATGGGACTGAGGTCTTGGACAATCCACTGCTGGAACTAATGCTACCTGGTGTCATGCTGCTGATTCTGACATGTGGCTTTGGCCCAGGAATTATGCAGGCATCATTAAATAGGAGGTCAATCACAGCTCAAGGAACCCTTAGCAACCACTGGAGGAACACTAATGCTCCATGTAACCCTAGTTGAGAATGACTGAGCTGGCCAGTGCTTTGTGGTCGTTTGATCGCATAGAAAAACTTTAAAATAAGGTATTTAGATTGTGATTTACTGGAAAATTTATGCAGGGAATATCAGAGCAATGGGGAGGCTACATTTCAAAGGTTTTCCTTCTACTTTAAGATGTATTATTGGCCTCTACTCCATTGTTGCCAAGAGCATCTCTCAAAGATGAATGTCTGCAGACAATAAATATCCAGTGTGACAGAGCGAGGCCCGGCCACTGAGTAAATAGTTGTATAAAAGACACAGAGTTCACACATATGCAGAGTGCAAGACTCTGAAGTATCAATTGTGAGTGAAGAAAACTGTTTTTACAGCCTTTACCGGATTTTGGAATTCCCTGATTAGGTTCCGTGGTGTGGAAATTTTAAAGTTTTTTTGTAGGGAAGAAATCTCCAACCCAGTGTCCGGGCCTTGCTGGAAACCAGCAGGGTATGTGTCCAAGGGCACACAGCCCTTATAATGAAGACTCACTTAACCTTTGGACAGCTTTCTCCCACAGTTTCCTTCCTTGCTCTTCTCCTGTGAGCTCTCTCCTGACCCCTGGATCCCTGGGATGCTCTTCACTTAGACCCTCCAGCTAAGTCTAGCTGGGACCTCGGTGTCTTCCTCTCGCTTCTTCCCTGGCTTTTGCCTAGGAGGGCAAGGCCCCTCAACAGGTGTCCCCTCCAGGCTGGACCCTGGATCACTGCCTCACACCAGCATGCTGCAATCTCCCCTTTGCTACTTATGCTCAAACTATTTATGGGATCTTCCTCCTCCTTCTGGGCACACCTCCCAAGGGATTGGTGGAAGTCCCACAAATATTCAGAATTCAGTCTCTGCCCTCCCTCCCACTATGTTCTGGAAATCTCCAGAATACAGGGGGAGGTAGCAGAGCAAAAGCCTGTGGAAAATCTGAGCAACCCTAACCAATCAACCCCCCCCCCCCCCTGCTCCATTGATTACTGTGGAGCCAAACTAAATTTACCTAAGAACCTTTCCTAAACCCAGGAGGGTGCTTCATATATAAAACAAGAAGCATTGCTGCAGACCGGAATTCAGCAATTCTATCTATTTTGCAAAATCTTGGGGTGTCAATCTGGCTCATTGCACAATCAGAAATCGAAGAAAATGACTCACTGCACTCTGACCTGCAGCAACTTCTAACAAAATGCCAACAGGTGTCTCCTCTGACATGTTTCACACTAAAAAGGACGTATTTTTCTTACTTAATATAAACAAGAAAAGTTGCTACAACCCGGAATGGCATGGCAGATGGCAATCTAGATTGTTATACTCCTGTGAATTCATCAAAAAAGAGACTGGCATAGGTTTTAGGTGCATTTTATATGCATTTTAGGTGCATTACCATTGAATGCTATATGACATACATTTTCATGAATGTTTCAAAATTGCAGCAAGCAGGACTTTTTTTGGGTGTGAACTGGGCCTTATAGTCGAGGTCCAGTCAAACGCTAAATCTACTCCCACCCCCATTATAAAGCTATTCTATCTACTCTGTAAAGGAAAGATGGGTATACTTACCTATTCTGAATGGCAATCCAAGCCAGTCACATGTTCAGCTCCCTGCACCAGCCTCGGCGAAGAGGACAGATTGGCGACAACGCCTGCACAGCCTGGGCAATGACGTCACCCATAGGCTTACTATTGGGCATGCGTTGTTGGTTGCCCCTCCTCTACATTGAAGTTGGCGCTGGTACCCGATCATGTGACCGGACAGGAGCACCCGGAGAATAAGCAAGTATACAGATCTTTCCTTTCCACCCTAATCACCACGTGTGCTGCAGATTCCCCTGTTTAGTCCCCTCATATTTCACCAAAGCCCCCTAACTGGGCTCCTAAAAAAAATTGTAAAAAAAATAAAATTTAAAACAATAATAAAAAATGAAATAATAAAAAAAGAAAACTACTGACACCGTCCACTGCCCTACTGACACCAAACTTTGCCCTACTAACACCGTCCATTGCTCTACTGAAACCTGCAGTATATATACACACACATGCACATGCATATGTGTTTGAGCTTCGGGGTGCACACCCTAATGCAATAGGCTGTGCACACCTATGATCACAGGGTAGATAGAATGAGCTTAGATTGGAGGTGGAGACAGGAAGAAAAGCAGCGCCATCTAAGTGTAGTGGTTTGGTAAAAACAATTTATTCTGAAGGTAAAGCACTCACAGGGGGAGGAACTTATGAAGAGCTTATAAAAGAACCATGCCACCAAGGAAGCAGTCCCGCTGTGTGGAGTCTCCATCTGGATTGAGGAGCTGCAGCCGCGCTGGTGGATTCCAGAGCACCTGGGCTCGCTTGGTCTCAGTATGGATGCTCTGACGACATTTCGGGTGACATGGAAGCAAGAGGTCGTGGGCGCACGTTCAGAGCATGCATGCTTCTTCGCCAGGCCATCAACAGCCTGATAAAGGAGCACAGCAGGAAGCAGTCTCGCTGTGTGGAGCCTCCGTCTGGATGGAGGAACTGCAGCCGTGCTGGTGGATGCCAGAGCCCCTGGGCTTGCTCGGTCTCAGTATGGATGCTCTGACGACATTTTGGGTGACATGAAGGCAAGAGGTCGTGGCACGCGTTCAGAGCATGCATGCTTCTTCGCCAGGCCATCGACAGCCTGATAAAGGAGCTCACATGCTCTGAACGCATGGCCTGATGAAGGAGCATGATGGCCTGACAAAGGAGCACTCATATTCCGAATGAGCACCACGCCCTTTTTTGCTGCCACGTCACCCGAACTATCATCAGAGCGTCCATACCAAAACCAAGCGAGCCCAGGGGCTCTGGAATCCCCCAGCGCGGCTTCAGCAACTCAATCTGGACGTAAGCTCCACACAGCGGGACTTTTATAGGCTTTATACAAGTTCCTCCCCATGTGAGTGCTTTGCCTTCTGAATAAATTGTTTTCACCAAACCTCTACACTTAGATGGCGCTGCTTTTCTTTATAGCTTGTCATTACTCACAGAGTTGCTTCCACTCGTTAGCTGGCAGCATCTATCCACTGCACTTGGACTTTAATGTAGATTATTTTTGATTGGACTTTGCATATTGCTTTGTGCTGGTCCTTATCTCTCCCTCTCCGAGCGTCACATTTTTCCTCCTTTGAATGGGGGTGAAAGTAGATTTAAGTATAGTTAATGTTCGACTGAACTTCCACTTAAAGCATAACTCCACTTTTGTTGAGAAAAAAAACATTCTCATCTGGGTGATCTACGTATGTGCATTACAAGGATTATAACCACCTTTGTTGCAGATTCCTACCTTTTTTATATTCTGAAGAAATCACTGTTGGTTCCTCTGTGCTGAGTGGGTCTAATGGGAGTGGTTTCATCATTATCTATCAGCTGTGGCAGGAGCAGAGCACTAATGAGAAAAGCTGCTGGGCCTGCATCCCTTTAGATGTGTTCCTATCGGGAGTATCTTACCAAAAATGACATTTTTGTTGCAGGGGATGCCAGAAATCGGACTTGTATCTTAGTGCAGACTTCTGGGAAAAGCAGTGAGCCAATCACACACGTTCTGTATACATTCTATGTACAGAACAGCTCCAGGCGGCCATATTGTATTACATTTTCAGAAAATTACAACAGCTGCAGATTGAAAAGGAAAGGTCATTTCTAATAACATTAAATTACAGTCTGACTTGTGTCACAATTGTATACACTATATTGTTTTCCTTTATTTGCTATTTTTTTCCCCCACGAAAGTGGAGTTACCCTTTAAGTTGGGCATACACTAGTAGAATAAATTACTATTTGGGGGGGGGGGGGTCAGTTTTCCTTTTACAATAAAAAAATAAATAAATCAAGAAATAATCATGAGCATCAAATAAATGCCAATTTTATCCTGGAAAAAAAGTGTAAAATGTACCCTGGGTGTCTCAAGATTTTTCTAAGGGGTTGCCATGGCTGAAAACAGAAGGTTAAAAACACTGTGCTAGTCAATGATATAATGCCCAAAGGCAGGCTAGATTTTTAATCGCTCAAAAAGGCGATTTGGAACTTTGTGGCTCCAGCAGCTGCTGTGGCATCCATTAAAGCCTGGCAGAGATCCTGGCCCATCCATGTTCTAACTAAAACCATTTTGTATAGAAAAAAAAACTGTTGGTGGTGTAGCACCCTTCTAGATAGGTGATAGAATGTAGATAGTTGAATATAGTGTGGTCTCCTGCTTAACAGGGGATTGATTAGTAAAACTCATGGTGGTTCTATTAAATCACCAGTAGAGGGCAGCATTAAGTTAAAAGCCTGAATGACAGAGAGCACATTTTAATGGACACTGCTAATATAGCAGGAGGAACCAAAAAGACATACCTTTGTTTCTGGTGGGAACAGAATAGCAGTTGCTATCCTGTCTATCAGTCTGATGGTCATTCTTTATGTAACTGCAGGTAAGAGGGAGCATATTTAGGGCTATAAATAGGGCGAAATGTATTTAATTTACATTTTGTGATCAGTAAAGGCTTCTGTTGTTACTGTGTGATTAAATAACACATTGTACAAACATTAGTGGATCACACTGTCGCGTCACATGGGGCCAGTGTACCGGGAATGTGATTATCATAGTGTTATGTTTTTATATTATATTAGATTGTATTAATAGACCACGGTGGTGCAGAATGAGTAATAACATATCAGCACATGGTAAATTGTTTATTATTTTCTATGAGGACGTTATTCCTATACATGAGAATGTTATTATTTTTATATAAATATAGATGTGTATTATTATGTAGGAACAGAATAGAAGTTGCTATCCTGTCTATCAGACTGAAGGTCATGCTTTATGTCATTGCAGAAACTTTTCAATAAAAACACTTCTGGTTTCACCCGGCCCACTCCCTGCGCACATTGGAATTATTGACATACTTTCAGCATATGTGCAACACATGCTGGGTGCTGGTATTTATATTTAGTGAGAACATGGGATATGGGTCTTCCCCTACAGAGGGAGATCCAATTGGGGATAGGGCCTGTTGCCTCTCCCCAGCGCATACTGTGATGCAGCCCCAGGCGGGCGACCTGAGGGCCTGAACAATGAATGCTGAAACCCAGGGTTCTCCTGAGAGCCGAGTGAGAGAGTATGTCCATGGATCCTCCAATCCCAGTTGACGCCTTCTGAAGGGAAACGCGTTGGGTGGAGTAGCCGCATCGTCACTACGCATGGTCTGCACTACAGGCGGCCGTGCAGACATGCTGGTCGTTTCTCATTGAACTGTAAGTGCAATCTTATTCCCTATTAAAGTGTTTTTTTAAAGGTAATGCACTATCCAGCCTTTTATTCATTTGCATGTGGACCTGGAATGTTTGGAGTGCAATAAAGGAGCACACCAGATAGGAGATTCTAAATTCCTTGGGGCCAATTCCATCCGGTTGTTCATGATTAAACACACCATTTGAGCAGTGGTCTTTGGTTTGCAATATGTGGAACATATATGGAATATACTGAGCAGGAGATTGTCATTCCATAAATGGACTCTACCATCTACTGGGGCAAATCCATCCTGGGGCTCATGATATATATGGTATCCTAACATCAATTTCTGGTAAGCTGCCACCTTATCCTTATATGTGGACACTGTGGGGTTGCATGCAGCACTGAACATCGCAGGTGGAGTGAACTTATTCAGCAATAAAGAAACCTGTGCTGTTATACAGCTGAAAACATTAACGTCAACAGAGACTTTACCTTTCTGCACTTTAATTGCTTCCGGACCGCCCGCCGCAGATATACTGCGGCAGGCAGCCCTCCTGCGTGAACTGGGCTACGTCGGTCGTTCGCCTGCAGCTAGGGGGCGAGTGTGCGTCGCCACCGGCATGCTCCCACCCCCACTCGGCAGCGTGGAGTCCGATGCACAGGGCAGGCGGCTCTGATTGCCGCCTGACACCCGTGATAGTTCCCCACTGAGAGAGAAGAGCGGTCAGCTGTTGAAAAAACACAACCGACCGTTCTTCTCCCTGGAATGATCACAGAGCTCCTGTGATCTTTCTATATAGGAACACAGGTCTCTGTGATAATTTCACAGTTAGAAACACTCCCCTAGGTACACATTTAACCCCTTGATCACTTATTGTGTTAACCCCTTCCTGCCAGTGTCATTATTACAGTAACAGTGCATATTTTTAGCACTGATTACTGTTCTCCCCAAAAGTGTCAAAAATGTCAGTCAGGGGTCTGATCTGTCCGCCGCAATGTCACAGTCCCGCTATAAATTGCAGATCGCCGCCATTACTAGTAAAAAAAAAACAATAAAAATAACATAAATCTTTCCCGTAGTTAGTAGACGCGATTGAATCATTTATTGATGGACTGTATGTATATTTAAAAAATTAGATGGCCTCTCCTGAATTTATTTTATATATATATATATATATATATATACAGTAGATTTTTACACTGTTTTCAGATATTTATTTATGTACTATAATTGGAATGCACTTTATTGTAGGAGTGTGCTGCATTTTTTTTTGTGACTATAAACTAAAATAAAAAAAAAACATAAAGAAAACCACTACATCCCCTAAGACTGGTCATTGAAGTAACGAGGGAAATTTGTGAACCTGGCTGTGGACAATACTATGCGCCTGACTGTGGAGGCTGAAACAAGAGAAGACCCAAGAAAATACCAGCAGCTCCTACAGGGGGGTCACTGCTCCCGATGACGTAATTCTGATGAAACGCGTAGAGCGTCATCGAGTCCTTTCGGCCTTATGCTTCCGGTCTGTGGAACGCATTGCGTTTTGGATACCGCACGCTGAGTGTTTGATCTGCATTGAAAGCCTGTATACTTTACTTGTTTGTAAGTGCAATATATTTTTTATACTAATTAAACTGGTTTATTTGCAATCACGCTACGAGATGCCTTCCTTTCCAAAAAAAAAAAACAGTGATGGGAGTCCCCAGAAACGTAGTGAACTGAAGTGGAAAAAGAGATAGTTCATGGGCTGACTGGTGTTCTCATTCCCTATTCTTGTGGCCCTGTGCAGGGGGGGGGGGGCAAAGGCGATATCCCGCTGTTTGGTGGCTACTTGTGACCCCCATCCACCTGGGGGGGGGGGGGGAGCACGAGTGGATCCACTAGAACGGATTGACACCACCAGTATGCGTTTGTTTGCACCTATTTTTGCATCTGTCACTTTATTTGGATTCATTGACTTTTTTAGTTTTTAGAATCATCTGATATTTGATGTACCATTTTTTTTGCACTTTTTAGAGCACTTTATATAATATTCATCTTGTCACATATTTTTGATTAGTATATTATATTTGTGTAACTTTATTATGCACTTAGAGCACTTTACATTATTATGGTGCAATGATATCTGGGTATTTGGATTACTGGATTACATATATGATTTTTATCTTCATAGGAGGTTTTGGTTTATTTTTATGACTTTATTTTGTGCTTTCACAGCACATTAAGCACCGTACACATTACACTTACACTATATACTTTTGATTTTTATATTTTTTCAAACAAATTCCAGCATTTCTCACAGTTCCAGGCAGCGCCACCTATCACTCTGTTTAAATTCTATGGGGGTGGCGCTACAGTGGTTTTAAAGAAAATACCTCAATACTAACTAAAATGTGCTTGCTGAATATATACAGTATTTACCTGTTAAAGTGGAACTTTTCAATGTAGGTATAAAAGGGAATACTCTCATTGTGAAGTATATCAAGATTTTATTATAAACCGTACTAAAAAAATTCACATTCAGAGTATACAAATGTTGGCGGTCCGAGCGTCCTGCTCGTCCTAGTGATAACGTCACTTCCGGTAATCTTCGTCTCTACCCAACGCGTTACGTCACGAACATGTGTCTTCTTCGTGGGATGGTCAAGTTTGTGACGTACCTACATTGATGAAATTACGAGGGAGAGCGAATAGGAAGACCTCTAAGGATACCTTTGCAGCGGCAGGGATTATACATTATAGGACACAGAGTTCAGATGATATCCAGGGGCAAGCAGTCTCTAGGACCCTGTAAAGAGTGATTTACCCATAAAAGGCTGATTACAAGCAAGAGTGAGGTGAGAGGCTAGTGAGCACTATGGTGACACTTGAAGAAAGAAGATCACTGCATACTACTTATCACTTTGGTGAAGGGACTTATTCATAACATATACTTCATTAATTTGTATTTTCTTTTTTTTTACAAGATTTATCCTATATCACTGCTGTTTTGCGTCTATTCCCAACATATTGGGATTTATTTGTATGTTTGTTGTTCAAGCACATTTATTACTTAATATACTTGTGTTGCACTTTATATGCCAAGTATTGATGATCACCTGTTCACAATTTATGGTCTACTGGTTTCATAGCTTTGCACCTTAATAATTATTAGTTTAGCTTTCACATGTGTCTGTTTTACTCTTTGAAGGGTAGCGCTACACTATTATATCTATTTTTACAAAATTTTTCGCTCAGGATAAGCAACACAGTGGCAGCAGCAACCCTACTCATACACAGAGATGTATAGTAACGAAGTAGAACTACTTCACTACTGTACTTAAGTACCGAAAGGCGGTATCTGTACTTTCCTAGAGTATAATTTTTTCTCCTACTTCCACTTTTACTTCACTTCATTTTTTCAATGATTTCAATAATTCTACTCCGATATTTTTTTTTTGTGCTGCATAGTTACTCGTTACAGTTATAAAAATCACCACTGCCAGAACAGTAGATGGCAGGTTTCATGAAGCTCAAAAAAATGTGTATAATGTCATGTGTACTTTTGACTTCTTTCTATAATAACTTTAACTTTAATAAACTTTTGACTTCTTTCTTTAATAACTACATAACACAGTACTTGTACTTTTACTTTCAGTACTTGAGTAGCAAAATTTAAAAAAAACTACTTGCAATACCTAAGTACATAAAATGTTGAATACTTTAGTACTTCTACTCAAGTCACTTTTTGATCGAGCACTTCCACTTCTACTCAAGTCACTTTTTGATCGAGCACTTGTACTTTTACTCAAGTATGGGTATCGAGTACTTTATACAACTCTGCTCATACACCTACCACCTTTGCTGTATCGTGATAGCGTGAGAAGTTAACACATTCAATTTTTAATATTTATTGATGCTGAAGGGGGAGCAAAGCAACAGGAATGACACAGACTGTGCAGAGGGAACATTTTAGGGAGAAAAGCAAAGCAGGAGAGGTGACATGACAAACTATACTGCCAGGGAGACACAAAATTGTTACATTTACAAGGCTAGTGTCTTATCCTACTCCTATTCTCTAATTTCTTCCTGGTAGTAGCACCCTGTGAACTTCAGCACTGTAAAGCTTCTGGTAGCCTTCCCCTCTATCTAAGCCAAGACATACAATCAAAGCTGGCAATGTACATATTTTGATTTTAGAAAGTTACATAGTTTTTGAGACCCAAGACAGGAGGAAAGTTCCAATAAGGAATCTGAGCTTTAACAAAATGGCCACCTCCAGCAAGAAGAAACAGGAGCAATGCTGGAGGGCTGAAGGCAATTTACAGAACACACTAATTTTGGTAGCATAATTATTAATGTGGATTGTATTTTTTTTTTTGGTTAAAGAACAATAATTCTTTTTAAACTTTTATGGATAAAGTTCCACTTAAAACAATAGACTTTCGTTCATTAAAATAACAGACCACACAAGTGCTTTTTAGAAAACCTTTAATTCATTTTTTTCCACAAAGAAGCAAAAAAAAAAAAGTTCCCCCATCGAAAAGGAGCACTGCGCTAATTACAGTTTCAAGGCGCTAACAATAATCTAATTAGTTCATAAATTACCTCTAAATGACAACATTTGCTCTTTTTTTTAAAAAAAGGATACCCATCCTAAAATTAAAATAATACAAAAAAGCTATTTTTGTTTAACCAAAAAATTTCTACAAAAAAGTGTAAAATATTTACATTTTTTTTTTCTCTTTTCTGAAGGGGGTTTTCACGGATGTCAAGGCAACGAGAACACTGTTTTCAAATGAATACAATATTTAATAAGGAATCATGGAGTCTCTGCAACTTTCGCATAATGAACACATGACAAACCTCAGGACGATTTCATTAGCTGGAAAGGATGGGCTGAATGAGTTTTGGCGTGAGGGCGGCCATTTTTTTGAGAGATAATGAAAACATGGTTGACATCTGTCTGACAGCGGCTGAACCTCCGCCAAGCTAGGTGGTTTCCCCGGAAGAAAGACCTGAGCTTAATGCATGTTACAGAATGGCGTTACGATGTAGGCTTTCAAGGGGAATAAGGCAAAAGGGTCATTATATAAGAATACACGGCCTAGATATCTGTGTCAAAGCCTGAGATTACAAAACATGAAGGGAAAAAGGAGGTCAAGTTCACCTCGGGCCTGATTATTTGCACAAAATAAGACATTTTTTTTCTGCCTTTCTTAGAAAATGTTCCAAAACAAAAAAAATGGTTTTCTGTTGTCTGGAGAAGTGGAGAAGGCGAGGGAGAATTTAGGTACGACTGGCAACAAAGAGAACAATAAATAAAGCCTTTAGACTAAAATACACAAACTACATAGAAGAAGACAAAGAAGACATTTTGCCATTTAGGCTAGAGGGGTATCAATTGCTTTAGGGATCCAGTTGAAGAGTTGGGTGTGCCCACAGAATGGGCAACAGTAGAATAACTATCATCAAGATAATGCATTGAGCATCTGTTAGGCTGGAGTAGGGGCCTGGTTGGAACTCCCTTACCCTTGTTATTGTTTGCATAGCTCCTACTGTTGACAACCGGTCAGAATTGAAAAAGCAGATTACTTTTTTTGCCCACTCCTTGATATGAATAGCAGCCTGGAACACCTAAATTTGACTAGGTGAAAGGGAGGACTAAATTACATGGAGAATGGAACTGAGTTATGAAGGGTGCAGAGGGAGGGCATCCAGGAGCAGTGCCAGGCAGTTCTGATGTGCACAAAAACCACCCTCAAGCTGTATCAGAGTAAGTGCCTACTGAATCAGCAGAGATAAAGAGGGGTTTACCAAGGGCTACAAGCCAATGACCATTAATGATCCACGACACTGGCTACCATGACTGGGGAGTAAATGAACAAGAAGCACCAGAAACCAATATATACGTAAGTCCAAACTCAAAGCCCATTTATTAGCATGTAGGAACTATAAGAGCCTGCAAGTTTTGGTGATTACTAAAGACTCCCCCTTCATCGGGGGTTTGAAAAAAGAGGCTCACACCCAAAAAGAGAATAGAAATGGAGATGTAGACAGGATTTCGACAGCAAGACTAGAGCCACTGTACTCACAAAATGATATCAACTTGAACAAAAAAGCTTTGTTTAGAATGCTTGGCCTCGCAGACCTTATCTACCATGATTAGGGGAAGCTTTGTAGCTTTAGGAGTAGCCAACCCATGATTTGTGTGCAACCACTCGGAGAGTGGTAAGTCAGGTCCAGGACTTGTATCCTTAGAGCTCTAGTTATCCTCTAATTACACAATGAGGTCATTATATATTATGTAATTATGTACATTACAGAAGGTGGATGATGCAACTGCCCCTGAACCCACAAGGGTAGATAGCTCATCTAGGACTACTCCTGCAGCTATATGCATTCTGTATAGAAGAAAGCAGCATGCCTGTCTTTTTCTCATCCATGTTCCTGATACTCTAGTAGACCTAAGGTTCGCCAAGGAAATATCAGAATTATGGTTGAGCAAGGTTAAAGAAAGATAATGCATCTCACAGCACTCTGCTGGCACCAGGCACCTGTGACTTTTAGTTACCCCTTATGAAACCAAACTAAATGAGATGGCAGTGCCATGGTGGAAATGGTCACCAACTGTAGGGCCTTTGTGATAGGCAGGTAGAATTAGCTTGTATGCCCCAAGGAATTTTGGTCTACTTGACAAAGCGACCATGATCACCCTTGTTTCTATGTTACTGGAAAAAGCCAACATTATTAAAAGTAACCCATTCAGTCACCCGGAGATGCAAAGATGTCTGAGGCACATGACACTTAGTACTCCTGGAGTACTCTCATTCTTGGTGCTATAGACCAGGGGGTCTCCAAACTTTCTAAACAGCGGGCCAGTTTTTTGTCCTTTAGATTTTAGGACGGACAGATTTTGACCATCAGGAGTACAAAATTTCCCAGCATCAGTGGGAGTAAACAACCCCCATAATTGGTGTCAGTGGAACAAATTGTGCACAATCCTTGTTGTCAATGGGAATAATTGTGCCTCATCATTGGTGTCATTGGGCCCCCGTTGTTGGTGTTATTGGGAGGAATTGTGCCCCTTTATTGGTGGTATTGGGAGAATTGTGCCCCTTATTGGAGTCAGTGAATAAAATAGCAACCCAAGGGCCAGATAAAAGCAAACGAAAGAGCCACAACCTGCCCCCCCCCGGCTGCAGTTTGGAGACCACTGCTACAGACAATATTGTTGGCTGCACTATCTTAAGTACAATGACATCATGCAAAATAGTTATATGATGTCTCTGTGGTACAAGCATTAGAAAGCACATCATGCCAAATTACAGGGGACAATGCAATGTTTACTTAAAAGGGCCAATGCACCCAAAAATATTTTTCAGTTTTAGGTAGATGCTGGAGAGTTAAATCCCATAACAGTTTCTTTAGTATTGAGGATGGCAGTGGTTGAGTCCCAGGTCCGCCAGAGCCGTTATCAAGGACTTATGGTTTGCCTGTTGTGTGTTTAATTTATTTATATATTTGGTCTATGTAAGAGTCGGTTCACACTAAGGTGACACGACTCTGCACGACTTTGGGGGCGACTTGTGCATTACCATGCACCACGACTTCGGAGCGACTTGCAGGGACTTCACATAATGGAAGTCTATGCAAGTCGCTCCGAGGTCGCCCCCCGAAGTAGTACAGGACCCTTTTTCTAAGTCGGAGCGACTTGTGTTGCTCCTATTAGAACGGGTCCTGTAGTGGTCAATGGACCGCGACTTGTCAGGCTGACAAGTCGCCTGACAAGTCGCGGCAATGTGAACTGGCTCTTACAGGAAAAGTGGGAACACCCCCAAGTAGGTGGAGCAGAGCCAAGAAACGTAACGGGGAGGTCTGGAATCCCCGAGACATGGAAGAAATCCTCCAGTGACTCAGCCCACCACAACCCACCAATTACTGAACAGTTCTACGCAGACTGACCTTCTAAAGTTTTGCTGGAATCCAAAAATTATACAATAGAATTTCTACATGACAAGAATCACTCGACCTCTACAAATGACTATTTTACTTCTGAGGAAGGAAAACCTCTAAAAAAAACAGGTATTTTAGGAAATAGGATTCTGTCCAGGTGGCATGACTATATATAATTTTACTGAAATAGAAAAATAAACCTAAAAATTATGCATTTTCATTGTAGCTTATACTGATAAAAAAAAAAAACACTCACTCACAAAAAACAAAAGGCTAAAACATAAAAACAAAATAAAAGACAAAAAAAATTAAAACAAATTACATAAAAGTTAAAATAAAATAAACTAGAACAAGAAAACAGGAAAGACAAAAAAATAAGAAAAAAA
This sequence comes from Pelophylax lessonae, assembly GCF_965119305.1. Taxonomy (NCBI): domain Eukaryota; kingdom Metazoa; phylum Chordata; class Amphibia; order Anura; family Ranidae; genus Pelophylax; species Pelophylax lessonae. The sequence goes on along the minus strand of NC_138771.1, from coordinate 634,752,562 downwards.
ATCTAAAACAAAAAACATAAAAGGCTTATACAAAGTTAAAATGTAGCAAAACTTTTCACAAAAATATAGCCTGAACACTAAAATAAAAGAAGCCAGGAGGATAAGAAACAATATTTTGCCATTCAACGTAAAACACAATAATAAAATATAAGAATTACGAACAAATACATAGGCACTGTATGGCAAAACAAAGTAGCTTAAACAAGGCAGCAAATATATGCTCCACAGGGCTTATTCAGATTAATGAGTTTAATGTGCGCTCTTGCATTCTTCATCTCACTGCACATAATTTGCTTTTTTTTTTCTCCGCATATTCAGTGCTAGCGTTAGAATCCCATGAGCAGAAAAAAATTCTGCCTTAAAATTAAAATCCCTAAATAATGCAAACGGTAAAAAAAAAAAAAAACAATAAAAAAATCCCAATTTATTTAAATTTTGAATGCAGCGCAAATAGGCGCACCAGCCTCGCCTGTCAGAAAAAAAGCCCTAAGGGTCACGCCGCTGCTAGGAAGAAAAAACGTTTTTTCTAGAAATAAAAAGGGGTTATTTTAAAAGCGTGATGCAAATTGCGACAATCTGCTGTAATATGTAGCCGCTAATAAAACGGTATCAGCTATTCCACTTGAAGGGTACCTACACGGCGATGGTAGTTTTGATGGATCTAACAGCATGGTAACACTTCTGAAAATAATTCCCGTTTTCTTCTTTCAGCTTATTAGTACTCACGAGAAGAATCCAGCGCGTTTTCCATTCTATTTTTTTTTTCCGTGGTCATCTCATGAGACCACGTTTTAATAGGGCTCTCGGCAAATGTGTCGTAAAGGCATCCGAAGTGAACGTAAAAGCGCTTGTGATGCATTTAACAAACGCACTGTGGGAAATTAAATGGCATGCTGGGAGCCAAACTGCTTTTTCTGATTTCAAATGCATGTGACTAAACCCACATGGGAAACATAAAAATGTATCCAAATGACAAACGCCTGTATGGACGCAATTCTGTGTTTTATAAAATCGCGTAACGCCGGTCAGATTTCGATCTGTCAGTGTCATGCGAGGGCTTGCCTGAACAATTCATTTTCAAGATATCTACTCATGTCCTCACTCTATGCTTGTTGATTAGTGTTTTCGACACCACAGTCTATGTGTGGCCAGAATAAGGAGTACCATACCTAACAAAGGTGGACCACTGCTTGTGAAAAATCTGTTCCCCATCACTGCAAAGTCTATGAGCAGTAGGGGAACGCATGGCATCTGATACAGTCCTGAATTTTGGCCCTCTGTCCTGCCGATGCTGTGTCCCAGGATCACAGCATCCACCTTATCTGAGTTGCTGCACGTTGTGGGGATCAGGCAGTGGTGTATTTTGGTTTTGTGCTGCCCTAGGCAAAACTAAAATTGGGCGCCCCCCTCCTTTGTAAATTTGCCCCACTCCTTTTTTTAACGGATGTGACTCCTTCCAAAATTTAAGGACTACAAGTCCCAGCATGAACCCCTGAGATCTCACAAGAGGGGGGGGGGGGTGAGAGGGGGGGGGGTGAGAGGGGGTGGGTGAGGGAGGGAGAGAGAGGGGGGGATGAGAGGGGTGAGGGAGGGAGAGAGAGAGGGGGGATGAAAGAGGGGGGTGAGAGAGAGGGGGGGATGAGAGAGAGGGAGGGGGTCAACGAGTGAGAGAGGGGGGATGAGAGAGAGAGGGAGGGATCAGAGAGAGAGAGTGAGAGAAGGGGGTGAGAGAGGAGGGATGAGAGAAAGAGGGGGGAGAGAGGGGGATGAGAGAGAGAGAGAGGGGGGATGAGAGAGAGGGGGGATGATAGAGAGAGGGGGGATAAGAGAGGGGGGATGAGAGAGAGGGGGGGATGATAGAGAGAGGGGGGATAAGAGAGGGGGGATGAGAGAGAGGGGGGATGATAGAGAGAGGGGGGATGAGAGAGAGTGAGAGAGAGAGAGAGAGAGGGGGATGAGAGAGAAAGAGAGAGGGGGTGAGAGAGAGAGAGGGGGGGATGAGAGAGAAAAAGAGAGGGGGATGAGAGAGAAAGAGAGAGGGGGTGAGAGAGAGAGGGGGTGAGAGAGGGAGGTGAGAGAGAGGGAGAGAGACAGGAGGGGTGTGAGAGAGAGAGAGAGAGAGAGAGAGAAAGAGAGAGGGGGTGAGAGAGGCGGCTCTAGCAACCAATGGCCAATAAAGTCTCAGGTGGAAGGGGGGGGGGTGAGTTTTTTGCTGCCCCCCTGCAAAGTGCCGCCCTAGGCCTGGGCCTTGTTGGCCTAGGCCAAAATACAGCACTGGGATCAGGGCCACGAGTAGGTGTTACTCAAATATTTAGAGATAAAGTCTGTGCAGGACCTTACCATAAAGTGGGTATGATGCTCGGTCCTTAAATATTTAGAGCCGAAGTCTGAGCAGAACCAGCTCACAAAGAGGGCATGGTGGGTGGTCCCTACATATTTAGAGCCGTGGTCTGGGCAGGACCAGCCAATAAAGTGGGCAAGATCGGTGGTCCTTACATATATTCAGAGACTGGTCAGGGCTGGACAAACCTATAAAGTGGGCTTGATGGGTGGTCCTTACATGAATAAAGCTGGGGTCTGGGCAAGATCAACCCATAAAGCTGGCATGGTGGGTATTGCTCACATAAATAGTGACAGGTATGGGTAGAACTAACCCATAAATTGGGCATGGTGGGTGGTCCCTACATATTAAGAGCCATGGTCTGGGCAGGACCAGCCCATAAAGTGAGCAAGATCGGTGGTCCTTAAATATTTAGAGACTGGTCAGGGCTGGACAAACCTATAAAGTGAGCTTGATGGGTGGTCCTTACATGATTAAAGCTGGGATCTGGGCAAGACCAACTAATAAAGCTGGCATGGTAGGTATTGCTCACATAAATAGTGACAGGTCTGGGTAGAACTAACCCATGAATTGGGCATGGTGGGTGGTCCCTACATATTTAGAGCCAAGGTCTGGGCAGGACCAACCCATGAAGTGGGCATGATGGGTGGTTCTTACATATTTAGAGACTGGTCAGGGCAGGACAAACCTATAAAATGTGCTTGATGGGTGGTCCTTACATGATTAAAGCTGGGGTCTGGGCAAGACCAACCCATAAAGCTGGCATGGTGGGTAATGCTAACATAAATAGTGACAGGTCTGGGTAGAACTAACTCATAAATTGGGCATGGTGGGTGGTCCCTACATATTTAGAGCCATGGTCTGGGCAGGACCAGCCCATAAGGTGTGCAAGATCAGTGGTCCTTACATATTTAGAGACTGGTCAGGGCTGGACAAACCTATAAAGTTGACTTGATGGGTGGTCCTTACATGATTAAAGCTGGGGTCTGGGCAGGACCAACCCATAAAGCTGGCATTGTGGTTAGTGCTCAAATACTGTAAACAGTGACAGGTCTGGGTAGAACTAACTCAGAAATTGGGCATGGTGGGTGGTCCCTACATATTTAGAGCCGTGGTCTGGGCAGGACCAGCCTATAAAGTGGGCATGATGGGTAGTCCTTACATATTTAGAGACTTAGAGACTGGTAAGGGCTGGACAAAGCTATAAATTGGGTTTGATTAAAGCCATAAGACCTAAATAGAGACAAGTCTGGGTAAGATTAACCCATAAAGTGGGCATGATGGCTGGTCCTTACATATTTAGACAGGATTGGGCAGGACCAACCCATAAAAAGGGCAAACGCTGGTAACTTTATTCATCTGGACAACGTCAACAGAATCACCACCTGGGACCTCCTCTTCTAACACGTTTCACTCTCAAGGTTGGTCTTAATTGTAGGTCTGGGTGAAATACGTCAGCAGAGGCAGTCTTAGAAGAGGACTCTGTTCATGTTGTCCGGATAAATAAAGTTACCAGATTTTTAATTTTTTTTTTTCAGTGTGCAGCTGGTCTTTTTCTTTGGATTTGTGCAGTATGGGGAGCATGGCATGACCCCCCTGCTGGTGTTCAGCACCAGATCTTCCATGAGGGTGACCAAATTCAGGGCTTGGGAGCCAAGCACCCCATACCTTTTGCCAAAACTCCTTTCTGTTTATTAGGGAGAAGTAATTTCTGAAAAGTATCACCGGCTTGGATGGAGAGGAAGAGACCTCATAGGTTAACAAAAGTTATTTTAGCAACTCTGTTGCAGGCAACACTTAATCTTAGGGCCCTTGCCCATAATACGTTTTACTGTACCCGTTTTACTGTAGTGCACTGCAGAACTAGGTGTTCATTGCCATTCAGTTTGAATGGCACTCCAAACACACCTAATCACCTGAGCTACAGCATACTACAATGCACCATGAATGGGCTGTAGGCTGCAGTAATGAATAGGCTATAGTAATGAATGGACTATAGTAATGAATTGGCTGCAGTAATGAATGGGCTGCAGTAATGAATGGGCTATAGTAATGAATGGGCTATAGTAATGAATTGGCTGCAGTAATGAATGGGCTGCAGTAATGGATGGGCTGCAGTAACGCAGCATGCTCACAACGCATTTCATTGCAAATAGTGTGAACAGGCCCTGGATTTTGGAAACAGTTTATATAGTTTTGGGGGGTTTTGGCTCATAATACCTGGATTAAGTGCTGTGGAATCTTTGTGAAGTCTAGTAAGTCTAGAACTAAAGTATGCTATTGGTCCCATTTTCAATGCGTATCACAACTGCAATTTGTATTAAATGTCAACACACATCATAATGCATTGATGCTTGTCATGATACATTTACATGCGCCATGACGCACATTGGTGCTTGTATTACTTATTTTAATGGAAAACCCATCAAGCAAAAATGCAAAGGTGTGACTCAAGGCTTAAAGAGAAACTGCAAAAATTAAAAAAAATCTATCCCTTTAGTGAGCCCCTCCCCTGTACTCCAAAAGTTAAATGCTTGCTTCATCTAAGAGTGCATTGATAAGGTCTGCTACTGCTGGTGGTCCTTCAGCGTCGCCACGTACAGTATTAATCCTGCACTGTACATGAGCATGTGACAACGGCTGAGAGCGTTGTAGATGGCAGTGCTGGACTGGTAGCATGGATGGACATATGGAAGGAAAATATTACACCTTATCATTGCTGGATCTAGGGGGGTGCCGGACTGTACACTGCCCTACTGACCCCCTGTACACTGCCCTACTGACCCTCTGTGCACTGCCCTACCAATTCCTGTACACTCCCCTGCAGACCCACTGTACACTGCCCTACTGACATCCTGTATACTGTGTTGCTGACCTCCCACTCTCTTCCCCCCTGCCATTTTTATTGCACCCCCATATCTGACATGCTAGATCTGGCCCTGCACCTTATCCCTGCAAACCTAGATTTGCAGGGAGGATGGGCCACTGCAAGGGTAGACTTTGTCTAATTGTTCAGCTTCAAGGAGGAAAGGCCACCTCCAAGGTAAACCTGCTCTTAATTTTATTCATATATATATATATATATATGTGTGTGAGAGTGCCCTCTAACAATGGGTGTCCCAATCAGAGTGCCTCCTTAAATCAGGTGTCCCCATCAAAGTGCCCCCTTAAATCCGGTGTCCCCACCAGAATGTCCCCTTACATCAACTGTCCCCATTAGAGTGTCACTTACATAGATTGTTCACAGGTAAAATCTGGGGACATAGCCTACCCCAGAAGACCCCCCCCCCCCCCTACCTAGATCCACCTGTGTCCCTAGTCCCAAGTTGGGAGCCCAGATAACTTAGGGACAACACTTCACAGAGTTGACTTGGAGTGGTAGTGGGGCTTCATACCTATTCGTTAATGTACCTGTTTTCAATCTACATGTTGGAAACCGTTCATAATGAGATGTTTTTTTGTGCTGGGTTAGAACGGCCCATCTAACACACAGCCAAGGCTCAAACTGCAGAGGTTTTTTTTTGGTCACAGGAACAGAAAATTACCCTCAAATACCCCTTAACTGTCATGATTAATGATGGTTATTCATTAGCAGAACAATCAATGAGCACCATTTTTTAACACCTTGATTTATGAGGCCAATCACAAATTGCATGACCACCATTTAGGGAGATCTTAAATTGCGCCACCAATACGTTGTAAATGTCCTAGGGGAGTCCTTTGTAAATAGCCACCTTGCACTAATTTTGGCTTTCTGAATCAACCATGCGGAAAAAAAGATGTTCTTCTAAGCTTAGTTATATTGATGGTGGCAGGTGCCTAACTACGAATCGTGGGGGCCCCAAAGCAAAATTTTGATAGGGCCCTCCTAGCTATATCTTGGTAGCAGCTGGCAGTGTCAACTGTGACAAGATGTGTTGTCGATCTTACGATAAAGTATGCCTAAATCAAGGACAGACAATGGGAGAGCTGTCAGCATAGCCAGTACACTACTGGGGACCAGAGTTTTGGAGAAAAGTTATAGTTGTAGTAGCAATAGTAATAATAATAAATAATAACCATAATGATATCAGCTATGCTATACATTTTTTTCATTGAGGTTCAGCTTTCTGTTTAGTTTTCCTTATCAGCCTCCCAAATGGGCCCCCCTCCTACCCCAGGCCCCATAGCAGCCCTGTGGAATGCTATGGCTATTGTTATGCAGCTAGACAGTGGTGGATTTAAAGCTGAACTACAGATATTAAAAAAATGTAATGAACGCAGTAAATTCATTGGTTAAAAAAAAAAAAAGATTAAATACATTTTTTAAGTGGGCCTACCGAACTCTGACTTGGGTTTCAGCTTTTCTGTAAAGAATGGGGGCCATAACTTGGGGCCAATCAGCTGGCAGAGGCATGATCTCAGCAGCATGTTACTGCTTTTCCACTAACCAGCCACAGCCTGAGCACAGGGAAGTTGACCAGGCTGTTTTGTTTAACCCATTCCTGTCCAGCCGTGGAGTCCCCCATATGTGGGTTTATTCGAGGTGGGGCTGACTTCCTGATCATGTGACCACTGTGAATCGCTGTCACAGTGGTCACATGATCGGGAACCCAAGGAAAATTCCCAACTCTAATCACCGACCAGTCTGCAAGTTTTTAACGCAGGTTAATTTAGTTGGTTACAGACTAGTCATTAAGTAGAGCTGAAAATTTCCTTTGGTTTTGTTTGACATGCATTGCCCTTCCATGTGCTCCTTGTTGCCATGGCCAGTTATAGGTGGGGGCAGTAGCCATTTGTTTGTACACATGTTCAGGAACCCATTCCGCTGACTCTGTATCAAATCGAGAGGCTGTGAGACTTGTCTATGACAGCTTGGTCACTGTGCCCGGAGCATGCTTTCTACATAGAAACCTTGGTTAGGCATGGACACGTATGTACGGTGTGGGGGTGTTAAAGTCCATTCTCTCTGCCGTCGCACATATTCGTTACTTGGGCAGCAAGAGAAAAGTCAAGTCACCAGGCTTTGCTTTCTATCAGGAATGGGTGGACGTAAATACAAATCTTTGGCGGGTAGAACCATTCTAATATATGGATGTCAATGATGTATTTAGCGGTGTACCTGGAGTTCATCATTAGAAGACAAGTCCACCCAAAACTGGTGAGCTAATTCTTCCATATCTCTCCAAGACTCCATTTGTGAAATGTCGTTACTGGTCTTCAAAGATTTTCCTCCCTTTGTTCCCCACTTCCACCAAGTCTCCTTTCTACTGTTGAATTCTAACATAAAAAAGGAGAGTGGATAAGGTCTTGTCACTGGACTCCTCAATAAGATAAAAGAAGCCAGCAGGGGAATCAACTTGGTGATGTCCATGCTAGGCTGAAATATTAATCTTGGGTGAAGTGATCCTTCAAATATCCAATTACTGCAGATCAAAGCTACGTGCAAAAAGTGAAAACTTGGTAGCTGGGTTCTGTCGGCACTTTTCAGACATTTATTAAAAAAATGAACAAGAAAAAAGCCCTTATGAGTCTGCAATATTTCTTCCACCTCATACACTTGGGGCCCATTTACACATCTGTGCCGCAATGTACAGTAACATACATAACGTACATTACTGCGTTGTGATGCCATTAATTTTAAATGGCACCCCAAGGCATGAAAAAAAAAAGCGCATGCTAAAGCACTGCAAAGAAGTATACGGGAATTGGAAGGTTTTTAGATGCGTCAGATTGAGGAACTACTTGCTTTATTTAGGTAGCCAGAGGCCAGAAAAACTGGGAGTGTTAAAGTTTAATTCAAATGTTCAGTTGACTATCTTATTAGGAAAAACTTTATTTAAATAGTGAATCGGTCAAGATGGGGGAAGGGGATGTACGACTGGACAAATGTCCCCAGGACGGGCCATACAACAATCTGGCTGGCCAAACTTGACCTTTGCAAAGTTGGTCGAACACCTATTAAATTTTGACCCATTCAGCAGGGCCATGGCCAAGTCAGCACCATTCATTTTGAAATGTAATTTTAAGGTTGACTTTATAACTGAAAAAAAAAAATTATTTGATTGGTGAATAGTTCAAGATGGGGGGAGGAGGATGGCATACTGGATAGTCGTCCCTAGAACGGACCTACCTGGTCAAAACTGACCTGCGCAAAGTTGGCCAAACACAGTCAAAATTTGGTAGGTGAGTGGCTCTGCCGGCACCACCCAGTTCAAATTTTAATTTTACCGTTGACTTTCTTATTATAAATCTTTATTTATTTATTTTTTTGAAAGGTGAATAGTTCAAGATGGGGGTGAAAAACGGGGCGATCGTCCCTAGAATAGACCTGCCTGGTCAAAATTGACCTGTGCAAAGCTGCAAAAACACAGTCCAAATTCATTCTATGGGTAGCCCTATTGGCACCACCCAGCTTGGCAAAAGTCAGTTCTTCATTCATCTTTTGTTGCGGTGGAACATTCTTGGCCAAACTGCATCCAATCAGATGCAGGCACCAACAGCTGTCGGAATACATTAGCTGGTACTGCACATCATCCATCCTCGCCGTTTAGCATGGATGGGGAGATGGTTGGAACGAGAGAAATCCTAACATGTATGCTCAGCTTAAGGTTTGACCTAGATGGGCTTTAGTAAATTAATAACATTATAAATTAAGTCTATTGTACCTTTTTTTGGGCAAATCGTCAGCTGTTAAAGTTTGCACTTAAGCGTGAAAAATTGCGATTAGGTAAAAAATAGGTAAGATCTACCTAATTCACCAGATTTGCTCTATTTGTGGACTGACTTGCTCAGCTTTGAATGGGGTAAAACCTCACCGTAAATGATCAAGGGGGAGATAAACTAGTGGAGGGAGACATCAACTCCTCCTTGAACACAATGCCAACAAGACCACCAGGCCAACATATATTAGGGATCTATGATTGTATGATTGCTAAAATACTCATTCTTTTCCCAAGTGTTGAAATTAATTGAAAGATTGCTATTTGGTAGAAAATAAATAAGATCCCCCTAATTCACCAGATTTACTCTAATTGTGGATTGACTTACTCAGCTTTGGATAGGGCAGAAACTCACCATAAATGATGGAGGGAGGCATCAACTCCTCCTTGAACACAATGCCAACAAGACCACCAGGCCAACATATATTGGCGATCTATGCTTGCTAAAATACTTATTCGTATTCTTTTCCCAAGTGTTGAAATGAATTGAAAGATTGCTATTAGGTAGAAAATAGGTAAGATCACCCTAATTCACCAGATTTGCTCTATTTGTGGATTGACTTACTTAGCTTTGGATAGGGCTGAAACTCACCATAAATGTCGGAGGGAGGCATCAACTCCTCCTTGAACACAATGCCAACAAGACCACCAGGCCAACATATATTGGCGATCTATGCTTGCTAATATACCTATTCTTTTCCCAAGTGTTGAAATCAATTGAAAGATTGCCATTAGGTAAAAAATAGGTAACGTCAACCTAATTCACCAGATTTGCTCTATTTGTGGATTGACTTACTTAGCTTTGGAGAGGGCAGAAGCTCACCATAAATGATGGAGGGAGACATCAACTCATCCTTGAACACAATGCCAACAAGACCACCGGGCCAACATACTGTATATTGGCGATATATGCTTGGTAAAATACTTATTCTTTTTCCCAAGTGTTGAAATGAATTGAAAGATTGCTATTCGGTAAAAAATAGGTAAGATCAACCTAATTCACCAGATTTGCTCTACTTGTGGATTGACTTACTCAGCTTTGGATAGGGCAGAAAGTCACCATAAATGATGGAGGGAGGCATCAACTCCTCCTTGAACACAATGCCAACAAGACCACCGGGCCAACATACTGTATATTGGCGATCTATGGTTGGTAAAATACTTATTCTTTTTCCCAAGTGTTGAAATGAATTGAAAGATTGCTATTCGGTAAAAAATAGGTAAGATCAACCTAATTCACCAGATTTGCTCTACTTGTGGATTGACTTACTCAGCTTTGGATAGGGCAGAAAGTCACCATAAATGATGGAGGGAGGCATCAACTCCTTGAACACAATGCCAACAAGACCACCGGGCCAACATACTGTATATTGGCGATCTATGGTTGGTAAAATACTTATTCTTTTTCCCAAGTGTTGAAATGAATTGAAAGATTGCTATTCGGTAAAAAAATAGGTAAGATCAACCTAATTCACCAGATTAGCTCTATTTGTGGATTGACTTACTCAGCTTTGGATGGGGCAGAACCTCGCCATAAATGATGGAGGGAGACATCAACTCATCCTTGAACACAATGCCAACAAGACCACCAGGACAACATATATAAGCGATCTATTCTTGCTAAAATATTCAGTTCACAAGCTCCAAGTCATATGAAAGGGCGTATTTATAAAACATCCAATAGTCAATTTGCCGCCTAATTCTCCATTGCGTTTAGTTGCACCTTCACAATTAATGACGTTCGGCAGCATCTGGATTGGGTCACTCGGAAAATCTAGGGTTCTGTAAAATTTGTCATATTCATAATGTACATGATAACGGCGTTTGAATGTAAAAGTAAACATTTGGTGAACTTTATATAAAGATTTTAGCCCTAATGCCGCCTTTGCTGGTGCTGATAAAAACCGTGTGAAAAAAGGGATAGGCAAAGTTTACAAATGCTACATATAGGTTTTCCTAGACAACCATTACCTGTCTGATCATATCAAACATGCTTGTTGTTTGCAAAGATCCCACCGTGTCTGGCCTCCCTTCACCCGGCGTTACAAATAAAAGAAAAGAACAATCTAAAAAACTAGAGTTCTATAAATGGCACAAGAGATTAGGCCCCATACATCGAGGGGCGAAGGCTACATCAAATAGATTACTCCCTATCTAAAACTGGCTTTAATGAAAAGGGTTTTAAGCTCGAGTCTGTCCCTCTTATCCCCCCCGCAGCAAGAACCGCGCCAAGACACCGAAATCCGAGGGAGACCTGTCACTTCCTATCAAAATAGTTCATGAGAGCGCAAACAAAAGAAGCTTTATTGAGCAAATGTAACATTTTCTTTAATATATTTTTAACAATAGCCGGCGCGGCTCAGGTTGGCGTGGGAGACAAAGACCCGCTCCTTTTTTTTTTTTCACAGACTTGTGATTTCATCTGGGACCGGTGCAGTTGGAGACCGTCGTCAAGTCGAAAAATGGGCCCCCCTACCCGGCATGGTCCATCTTTTATCAAGTGTATTTACTTGTTCAGCTGACATCTTCAAATATCTTTCTAATGTTGAGCCTTAAAAAAAAAAAAAAAAAAACCTAAATCTCCCCCCTTCGTTTTTTTTTATCGCTCATTTTCGTTCCCTGTCTCCCTGGCGACCGACACTTTAATGCCATAGCAGAGAGAGCGAGAGAGAGAGGCAGACACGAGAAAAAAAAATAGGGGGGGGGGAGAGAGAGAGACGCTAAGGGAGAGAGTAGTCCCAATCTGTCTCCATGGCAACGAGGCCTAGCTTAATTACGCTCGGTTTTCTCTGCCTCTTCATCCCCCCTCCATCCCCGTTCTTCTCTCCCGTGCCCCCAGCCGAGGTGCAATATTTTAACATGTCCCAGCGCGCACACCGTCGGGGCCCAATCTCTCTGCGTGGGGTTCTTGTTTTCTCATCTCCTTATACAACCTGGTTATTTTGCTTAGGATTTTACTCACGGTGGGGGGAAAACAAAAAAAAAGAAAAGAGGACAAAAAAAGGACTCACGGTGGGTAACGGTGACACAGGACAACGACGACGACGGCCGTTCAGAATGAGAAGCGTAACCAGCAGGGCGCCCCTTTGCCTATTTTCACAAGGCAGAAGGGACGAATACATCAAATGTTGTCTGTCAAGGAGGGGTAAATCTTGGTTTGAAGTCGTAAATTCAAAGAACATGACTTGACTTTTGTGCAAACATCAGTAGGGGGAAAGGGGGCAGAGATGGTATAGGCTATTGTTTAAGGCTTTGGGCTGGAGATTAAAAAAAGAAAAAGAAAATAAAAAAAAAAACACACACACCACATAAATCAGAGTGGCAGCCATTTTGTCTCCATGGCAGCTAACTTTTTCTTTCCTTCGTCTGTGCCTGCGCGAGGCGCCGTTGACTGGAGCACAATGCAGTTAGTGGGGGCAGCTTTACTGGCTTTGTTCCCTATGTCAGGATTAAAGGCTAGATCCACTCGAAATTGGTTTTAAGGAGAAATATGGATGCTGGCAGATTAAATCTTATTGGTTTTGCCTCCAAGATCTGGCTTTGGCAAAACGATAGCAAAACCAACAGTAAGAGCAAGACCCTTGGTGACCGCCATGAGGAGCGCATATCACAAGCTAGGGTGATTCAACCAGCAAGCATCCACCTTAAAACTGATTTCTGGTAATCTAATAAACCTTCAGAGCCGCCGTAACATGCTGGCGTCATTGGCAGCAGTTCAACCATTTTTGTTTTTTTTTGGCAACTTTTTTTTGCATGTCCTTCTCGATCAGTGATGCTGTTTGCTGGTCAAGTGCAACGGTTTGTGTTCAGGGTCCACACTGGTTGGCAACGGTCTGGAGCAGCTTGAGTCTATCTGCTCTCTACACCCTTCGTTTTCTCCAACCACGATGTGCTTCGCGTCCTGGGGAGTACGCAAGAAGGCATGCGGACGTGAAGTGCACACACAAAAGGGGCTTGGCCAGGCAACTTTCACTTTCGAATATGTCCTCCGTCCCTCCTACTCTGAGCCCCCAGCCTCCGTCAAAAAAAAAAAAAAAAAGAAAGAACAAAAAATTTAAAGGAAAAATAAACTAGGAGAAGTCGCAGATGGCGGGACTTTCATACTTTGTAATAGATATTGGCGGGGCTCTGGCTAGCCATGTCCTGTACAATGTACACCGGGTGTCCATAGTCTCCGCTGACCTTCTCGTAGTGGGGACAGAAGGCGCCACCTTCTGAAGGCCTCAGTGGCATGATGATGTCGCTGGGCTCGTGCCCGTTGTTGTTGCCCCCTCCTCTTTTAGGGGAGGTAATGGAGCCCAGTGAGAGGGGGGGATGCCGCGTGTCGCTGTGCTTGGCTTGCCGGCGTCTGTGGCAGGCCCATCCAACCACACCGAACACCAACAGGAGCAGGACAGCGCCCCCTGCTGCACCGGCCACTAGAGGAACGTGGGAATTAGGAAGGGGGCCATTTTCTCCTGTCTTGGTGGCATTGCCAGATGTGTCTCCTAGAAAAAGAAGAAAAACAGAAATTTAGTTGTAGGAATTAAACTGTTAGCTATAGCATAGATCCAAAACATATACAGGTTGCAAGTCAAATTCAGTGGCGGGAAAGGTTCCTCCAGTGGGCAAGAAAGGACACAGATCTGCAGCTCCCTCCCCTTTTGCAAATCTTTGGTATAGAGTGGGTGTACCATCCTGCTCCCATTCTCTGCCTCCTTGCTCTGGCTGCCCATGGTTGGCATGGAGTGTGCACTTCATATGAGTGGCCAGTCACTTGCTTTCTAGCAGCTAGAAGGTAGTTGCACATGCATGGTGTGTTTTTTATGTCAGCTGTGGGAGGAAGGTGTGGAGAATGGGCATGTTGGAGCATGGTGTGACAACAGAAGCTCTCAGGGTAGACATGAAGCTGCGGCCCACTGGTTGCCCGCCACTGATCTGTAGCGTGCAGTGAGGGTGCGCCCTAAAGAAAGTTATGAATATGTCCTTCTTCTGCAGGCTGATACAGGTAGAAGGGGGCTATGAGTCTGTCCTCCTCCTGCAGGGTGATACAGACAGAAGGGAGCTATGAGTCTGTCCTCCTCCTGCAGGGTGATACAGACAGAAGGGTGCTATGAGTCTGTCCTCCTCCTGCAGGGTGATACAGACAGAAGGGGCTATGAGTCTGTCCTCCTCCTGCAGGGTGATACAGACAGAAGGGGGCTATGAGTCTGTCCTCCTCCTGCAGGGTGATACAGACAGACGGGGGCTATGAGTCTGTCCTCCTCCTGCAGGGTGATACAGACAGAAGGGGGCTATGAGTCTGTCCTCCTCCTGCAGGGTGATACAGACAGAAGGGGGCTATGAGTCTGTCCTCCTGCAGGGTGATACAGACAGAAGGGGGCTATGAGTCTGTCCTCCTCCTGCAGGGTGATACAGACAGAAGGGAGCTACGAGTCTGTCCTCCTCCTGCAGGGTGATACAGACAGAAGGGAGCTATGAGTCTGTCCTCCTCCTGCAGGGTGATACAGACAGAAGGGAGCTACGAGTCTGTCCTCCTCCTGCAGGGTGGTACAGACAGAAGGGAGCTATGAGTCTGTCCTCCTCCTGCAGGGTGATACAGACAGAAGGGTGCTATGAGTCTGTCCTCCTCCTGCAGGGTGATACAGACAGAAGGGGGCTATGAGTCTGTTCTCCTCCTGCAGGGTGATACAGACAGAAGGGAGCTATGAGTCTGTCCTCCTCCTGCAGGGTGATACAGACAGAAGGGGGTATGAGTCTGTCCTCCTCCTGCATGGTGATACAGACAGAAGGGAGCTATGAGTCTGTCCTCCTCCTGCATGGTGATACAGACAGAAGGGGGCTATGAGTCTGTCCTCCTCCTGCAGGGTGATACAGACAGAAGGGGGCTATGAGTCTGTCCTCCTCCTGCAGGGTGATACAGACAGAAGGGGGCTATGAGTCTGTCCTCCTCCTGCAGGGTGATACAGACAGAAGGGAGCTATGAGTCTGTCCTCCTCCTGCAGGGTGATACAGACAGAAGGGAGCTATGAGTCTGTCCTCCTCCTGCAGGGTGATAAAGACAGAAGGGAGCTATGAGTCTGTCCTCCTCCTGCAGGGTGATACAGACAGGAGGGAGCTAGGAGTCTGTCCTCCTCCTGCATGATGATACAGACAGAAGGGAGCTATGAGTCTGTCCTCCTCCTGCAGGGTGATACAGACAGAAGGGGGCTATGAGTCTGTCCTCCTCCTGCATGATGATACAGACAGAAGGGGGCTATGAGTCTGTCCTCCTCCTGCAGGGTGATACAGACAGAAGGGAGCTATGAGTCTGTCCTCCTCCTGCAGGGTGATACAGACAGAAGCGAGCTATGAGTCTGTCCTCCTCCTGCAGGTTGACACCAATGGAAGAGGACTATAAATCTGTCCCTTCTCCTGCAGGGTGACACTGGTCTACACCCTGAAAACATGATGTGTGCGGTCGCAAAACCCCTGCGGTGCTCATATATTGTACTCGCCTTTCTCTCACTTGCCTCCAGGGCATATCAGCCGGATTTAAATAAACAGCTTTAATTAAGTCTAATTAAAAAGATCGAATCTGCACTTTAACTGGCGGAACGCATTAAATCAGCAAGATGCCGAGGGTGGCGGGAGGACGGGGCGGAGGGGCCGAGCCGTCCTAGAGCTTCCAGACGTAATATGTTGTCTCATTTCTCCTCTCTCATCCCCGCTGTCTCCCTTCTGTCCAAATTGCTGAGTTTATTAAAGGAGATCTTTCATAGTGACAGCTCAGTGACTCCCAGTACAGTGCTGTAGGAAACCACTGTGCCACCATCACCCCACTTATTTCCACCCCCTATTTATCTGCAGTGTCTGTTAACCCTCCCCTTCCCGCACTTCACTGCAGTACAGCATCTTTTCTGTTGTCCAGCTGTAGGACCCTTGTGTACAATAAACAGATATATACTGCGCTCATAGACTATATTGTCAAAAGTATTGGAACGCCTGCCTTTACTCGTACATTAACTTTAATGGCATCCCAGTCTTAGTCCGTAGGGTTCAATATTGAGTTGGCCCAACCTTTGCAGCTATACCAGCTTCAACTCTTCTGGGAAGGCTGTCCACAAGGTTTAGGAGTGTGACTATGGGAATGTTTGACCATTCTTCCAGAAGAACATTTGCGTGGTCAGGCACTGATGTTGGACGCAAAGGCCTGGCTCGCAGTCTCTGCTCTAATTTATTCCCAAAGGAGTTCTATCGGGTTGAGGTCAGAACTCTGTGCAAGCCAGTTCCTCCACCCCAAAGTCGCTCATCCATGTCTTAATGGACCTTGCTTTGTGCAGTCATGTTGGAACAGGAAGGGGACATCCTTAAACTGTTCCCACAAAGTTGGGAGCATTAAATTGTCCAAAATGTCTTGGTATGCTGAC
Source organism: Pelophylax lessonae (assembly GCF_965119305.1). NCBI lineage: Eukaryota > Metazoa > Chordata > Amphibia > Anura > Ranidae > Pelophylax > Pelophylax lessonae. The sequence goes on along the minus strand of NC_138771.1, from coordinate 634,736,132 downwards.
GCCTTAAGAGTTCCCTTCACTGGAACTAAGGGGCCAAGCCCAACCCCTGAAAAACAAAACCCCACCCCATAATCCCCCCTCCACCAAATGAATTGGACCAGTGGTCCATAAAGACATGGATGAGCGAGTTTGGGGTGGAGTTCTGACCTCAACCAGATAGAACACCTTTGGGATGAATTAGAGCGGAGACTGTGAGCCAGGCCTTCTCGTCCAATATCATTTCCTGACCTGACAAATGCGCTTCTGGAAGAATGGTGAAACATTCCCATAGACACTCCTAAACCTTGTGGACAGCCTTCCCAGAAGAGTTGAAGCTGTTATAGCTGCAAAGGGTGGGCCAACTCAATATTGAACCCTACGGACTAAGACTGGGATGCCATTAAAGTTCATGTGCGTGTAAAGGCAGGCGTCCCAATACTTTTGACAATATAGTGTATGTATCTCTTTATTCAACTGCCATTCAACGGCAGCTGGAGGACTTGGAGAAAGCAAGGATAACATGTGTCATCTCATCTATATTCAACCACCATCATGGGCTACTGCAATACCGTGGCTATTTTGGTGTGGACATTTTCAGGGTATTTTGGACCGGTCATGTTCAAGGCCTGCTCTTGTGAGAAGGAAACACAGACTTGGTCTTGGGGGTTGGGGGGTTACAAGATTTTAGGGCAATGCTGACGTCCCCTTTTTACATACGTTTTTCAATGTTTCCAGCCACCATAGTTTGGAACTCTCCAGGCTATGCATTTTAAATACTGGAGCTCTGGACTCTCGGGAGTTTCCTCCAGCTTAGTTGCCACTGCCGCTTCTCCCCACACTACTTCAAGATCATTTTTTATTACGTGCTTTTATTTTTTTTTATTACATAAAATATGTATTTTGCAAATAAGCATTACATATTAGGTGCTTCAGTGACATTAGGTTTGCAAAGGTCAGCACTGCCTGCTTGCTTGTTGACTGCCTCTAACTAATTGACAATCTATACAGGTCCCTATCCATACATCCCAACCTTTTAAGAAGGGAAAAAGGGACACCTATATGCAAAAGTATGTCGACATTGGACACAACCCCTGCCACGCCCCCTAAAAGGAGAATTATACAAAATAAGTTATTAGTTAACCACTTGTACCTGTACAGCGATCCACGGTAACGATCCTGGGTGTGCGCATGCCCCCATTCACGATTCACGGGGGCCAGCGGCTGCGATTGCTGCTGGGTACCCGTGATTGCTCCCCATGGAGAGAGAATTGTAAACACAGCAGACCGTTATTCTCTCAGGAATCAATGCAGAGCTCCTGTGTTCCTCCTATTTAGGATCACAGGTCTCTGTGTTGATTCCACAAACCCATCCCCCTCACAGTTAGAAAACACCCCCTAGGCATACACTTAACCCTTTGATCACCCCTAAGTTAACCCCTTCCCTGCCAGTGTCATTATTACAGGACAGGGCCTATTTTTAGCACTGATTACTGCAGTAATCTCACTGGTCCCCCCAAAAGTGTCAAAAATGTCAGTCAGGTTTCTGATCTGTGCGCTGCAATGTCGCAGTCCCGCTAAAAATTGCAGATCGCTGCCATTACTAGTAAAAAAAACAATAAAAATGACATCTTTCCCGTAGTTCGTAGACGCAATAACCTTTGCGCAAACCAATCAAAATACCCTTATTGCGATTTTTTTTTCTTACCAAAAATATGTAGCAGACAACAAATTGGCCTAAAATGTTAAAAAAAATGTGATTTTTAATTTTTTTTTGGGGAATGATAGATAGCAGAATGTGAAAAATATTGTTTTTATTTTTTCAGAATTGTCGCTCTTTTTTTGTTTATAGCGCAAAAAAATTGAAAATTGCACAGGTGATCAAATACCACCGAAAGAAAGCTCTATGTGTGGAGAAAAAAAAGGACATCGATTTTATTTGGGTACAGAGTTGCACGACCGCGCAGTTGTTCGTTAAATTATCGCAGAGCCAAATCGCAAAAAATGGGCTGGTCATTAAGGGGGCAAATCCTTTCCGGGCCAGAAGTGGTTAAAAGAAACATAAGGATTACACCGAAAGCAAGCAGGTAAGAAGCGATAAAAACATAGCAAACAGTACTATAGGCTGCACTTTAATGGATTTGGTGGGAATGGGTTTACTAGCGCTTTAACAAATCCAGGACTAGCAATGTGGAAAGTCGCTATTCATCCTATTGAACGTACCTGCAAAATTGGGGGAGTCCGGGTTTGGTGCAGATGGAGAAAGACTTGAATCTTTATCTCTAAGTGAAGGCCTCCGCGGGTGAGTCCCTCCATCCGGACCTGCGAGGGGGAGGAGTTTATAGAGACTGGTTAGCTGCAGCTGCAAAGGAGATACAGGCACTTATTTGAGAAAGCAAAAATAAAGGAATTTCTGGCCTTAAAGCTAAACTCCATGCAGATATAAAAGACACAAATTATTGCAGCTCTGTAATGGTTTATACATCCTTCAATATATTTTTAAATGCAAGCAGTGGGTCTGAATGTGACCTTGCCTCAGCTGTTTATGTAAAGCAGAGCTCATATTGGGAGAGGATGAAGCAGAGGAAGCAGCCTATCAGTTTTTGTGGGAGAGGATGAAGCAGAGCAAGCAGCCTATCAGTTTGTGCGGGAGAGGATGAAGCAGAGCAAGCAGCCTATCAGTTTTTGTGGGAGAGGATGAAGCAGAGCAAGCAGCCTATCAGATTGTGCGGGAGAGGATGAAGCAGAGCAAGCAGCCTATCAGTTTGTGTGGGGGGGGGGGGGTGAAGCAGAGCAAGCAGCCTATCAGTTTGTGCGGGAGAGGATGAAGCATAGCAAGCAGCCTATCAGTTTGTGTGGGAGAGGATGAAGCAGAGCAAGCAGCCTATCAGTTTGTGCGGGAGAGGATGAAGCAGAGCAAGCAGCCTATCAGTTTGTGTGTGAGAGGATGAAGCAGAGCAAGCAGCCTATCAGTTTGTGTGGGGGGGGGGGGGTGAAGCATAGCAAGCAGCCTATCAGTTTGTGTGGGAGAGGATGAAGCAGAGCAAGCAGCCTATCAGTTTGTGTGCTGACAAGAAGCATGTGGATAGGAGAAGAAAGCAGAGTGACAGGTGATTTGGCTGCTTTTCCATATACTGTCCACTTACAGGCTGAGGATCAGCACATGGCCAGCTGAGCTCAAAAGAAGTGGGTTGAATTATGCTGCTTATTATTCAACCCTGAGGACATCTAGTGGCAGAAAGAAGTACTGTGGGGTACAACATTGCAGAGCAGGTAAGTATTGCAGCAAAAGTTTTTTCTCTTTTCATTTCAATTTTTTATTTTATATATTATTTTGGCTGGTGTTCTGCTTAAAGTGGTTGTAACCCCACTTTGTTGACATTTACCTATAGGTAAGCCTATATTAAGGCTTACCTATAGGTGTTATAAATATCTCCTAAACATGCACCATTTAGGAGATATTTACAGTGCATGCAGCCGATGACGTCATCGGCACATGCGCTCTGAAGGAACGGCCACGCGCAGGTACATTGTCATGTATTGATGTTCACTGCCATTCCCATCTATTGGCCTTTTAATGCTTGTTGGCGCATCAAAAAACAGAAACAGACTTTTTGAGCCAATGCAAGTAAAAAATCTGCACCATTAAAAACAGCAGTAATCTAAGCACACGCACATGGGGCCAAAATATATCTAAAACCAAAGCTATATTTTGTTTTAGATGGGTTAGGGAAAAATTAGAACCTCTGTTGTGTTTGTATTATTCTCTAGGGAGAGCCCCCTGTCTGTCTTGGTGACTAGGGCAGAACATGAAAATGCAAAATGTGTCACCAGAGCTGGAATTGAGGGGAAATCTTCCAATGGGGACACCTGTTCTGGTGATATATCTAAGGAATAAATACATCTTCCCTGGAGGTGCACATAGTATTGGGATGCCTGCCTTTACACACACAGAACACCTTTGGCTTGGCACTTTGGAACTTGGAGTCCTGACCCCAACCGGATAGAACACCTTTGGGATGAATTAGAGCGGAGACTGCCAGCCAGGCCTTCTCTCCAACATCAGTGCCTGACCTCACTAATGTGCTTCTGGAAGAATGGTCAAACATTCCCATAGACAAACTCCTAAACCTTGTGGACAGCCTTCCCAGAAGAGTTGAAGCTGTTATAGCTGCAAAGGATGGGCCAGTTCAATATTGAACTCTACAGACTAAGACTGGGATGCCATTAAAGCTCATGTGCGTGTAAAGGCAGGTGTCCCAATACTTTTGACATTATAGTGTATCTGTAGCAGTGTGCAAATCCTGACTGCTACACCTTGCATTTTTCTCAATGAATGGACAGCATTTTCTGATTGGATGAGGTGGAGAGTGTGATGTCACCCACCCACCTCGTTCAATCATAAAACGCCTTAACTGAGAAAAATGCAAGGCGTTCTGTGAATGGCGCCTCTGACAAGCAAGCGAGCCCATGTGTTCACTATTGATGGGGAAATTTCCCACTTCTGTATTAAAATTAACTCACAATATGTAAGAATTAACTCTAAGCCTGGTTACCTTAACTGACTTGACACCAAAGGAATGTCATTACAAACTGACCAAGTCCTTAAAAGGTAATGTTGCTTTCAGGGGGGGGGGGTGGCCATTTCCTTACACTAGTTCAATATACAACAGCCAAAACAGCCAAAACCAGGTGCATGCTAAAACAAAGTTTTAGCATGCACCTGGGTCTGATCATCTGTGCCACGCCGAATAAGACAGGGGACTCCGTGGCGAAAAAGGCATCTATAGCTAAGTATTCTTGTTACATTTCCCAATATTATTACATTTGTGATCTGTATCTGTCATCACTTAATTAAATGTTATACCCACAATCTCTCTTTGCACATCTTGAATAGAAACCCCAAAATGTAAACTATTACGCAACCGCTAAAAAACTATGCAGCAGGGAGCAGCTTGGGCACGAAACCCGGAAGATAGCAGTACTCACTGTAGTAGTACGACACTGAAATCCAGCTACCACAAGGACCCCACAGATATGGCATATACCTACTTACATTGGTCAAAGCTGCAATGTAACTATGCCATAAAATCCATACCTGGAACTCAGTTTAAGGATTAAGGAGGGTTTAGGTTCTAGGGGTATTTTTAGTAGCTAAACACACACTAAATGTTAGTTTTAGTGGAATCTTTGGATTAAGGCTCTGGATTAAGAGTTAAATTAAGGATAAAGGTCATAGGGATAAAGGATAAAGGTTTTGGAGCCCAGCTTATATTAAGGTTTAAGGAAAACAGGTGTAAAGGCACTACAACCTTCCCACATAACAGCTTCGCCTGGCGCTCAGACCTCGAGGCTGCCGACACCTCCAGCGTACCAGAATAAGGAAAGGGATGGTCCGCATTCAGGATGACATCCAAAAAATTGTATTCCTTTATTGAAAAGATACATAAAATGCTGTAAACACAGCCTTTGTGCTTCAGACGTTAGTCCTTAGTCAAAGCTAAGAACTAACTATCCAAAATGCGTAGGTTGTTTTTTAAGGGCTGTACATGTCTTTTTAAAAAGGGAATATCATTTTTTGGATGTCATCCTGAGTGCCGGTCATCCCTTTTCCTATTCTAATATTAAGGCTTAGGTTCAAAGGTATCTTTAGATTAAGAATCATTTGTAAGCTTTTTATCATGGTAAAAGGCTAAGTTTAGAGGGTTAGGTTAGATTTTAAGGTTAAGTTTTCTTTGGTCCAATCCATACTAAGGTTTAACGGTTTCTTTAGCGTAAGGCTTGTGTTAAGGAATTAGATCAAGGTTTAAGGTCAGGTTTGTGGGTTAGGTAAGCCTTAAGGGTTAGGTTTTTGGGTATAGCTTATATTAGGGGAAAGATGTAAAGGTACCTTTAGATTAAGGATCAGGTTTAAGACTTGGTCAAGTTTAAGGGGTAGGATTTTAGAGTTAGGTTTTTGGGGTCCATATTAAATTAAGGGATAGTCTTAAAAGTATAAAAGTTCAAGGTTGGATGTGATGAGGTTTGGAGATTAGATTTCACTTTTTGGTTAAGTTTTTTAAGTCAATCTCATGGGTTGGGTTTAAGAATTCGGTCAAAGTTGAAGGTCAGGTTTAGGGGCTAGGTTAAACTTTATGGCTACAACTTAAGTGTTAGGTTTAAGGTTAGCTTTAGATTTAGAGTGAGGGTAAAATGGTTAGGTCAAAGCTAAAGTTCAGGTTGAGAATTTGGGTTAGCCCCAGGGTTATGTTTTGAGGCTTCAGCTCATTTTTGGATCTTAGGTTTAGGCGGAGGTTAAGGTTGGTGCTTAGGTGCATTTGAAATTAGGACCTCATTCACAGTGGCACTCCTGAGTTTCAAAATGTAAGAGAAGTAATCTGGGAAGTATACACAAATTTTATGCCTCCCAGATAATTTTTTCCTGCGTTTAGATGTTCCTGCTTTAAAGCGGGTTTAGATGCATTTAGAGTGTCTAAATGGATCCTGGATGCACAGAATTATATTTTCTCTAAGACCGCTAAACTGACCACACACAAGAAAATGCACAGTGTGAATGGCACAATTGAAAAATCATTACATACATTTTTGGAAATGTCCTCTAAACACGTATAAATGCAGGTTTGAGAGTGCCAATGTGAATGAGGTCTGAAAGTGACTCTAGGTTTGCTTTGAGGCTGGCCCCTGTGGCAGTTTGTACTTATTTTCCTTTCACTCCCCCATAGCTTCAGTCACTGATGAAAGCAAACTGAGCTAGCCAGTAGAGAAGCAATTGACTAATTCGCTTCCCTTCTGTCCTGATAGGCAACTGGCCCAGTAGGCACCCAGTGTTGTCACCTAGGAGTACTCGACTTTGTGTAAACTCTGGCTAGGAGCTTATATACGGCATTTACCCCCTTTTTTTTTCTAGTGGCAAAAAAATCATCAAGGTAATAAAGGGAAGGTGACTATAAGCTGTGGCTGTGCACTGCAAGGGTTAATTGCTCGTTTAGGTCTAGGGGACTTACTAAAGTAGATTTATTTACCTGAACCTCTGCTCCTCCATGATGCTAGACTAGTCCTGTCAGGACCTGGATCACCTGCTGGTGTCCCTGTGATTCCATTGGCAGAGGGTTGTAATTCCAATGTCCACCAGCAGGTGTCTCCCAGCACACACCAGACACCCAGTAATCAGTTTCCAGCTGATGCTGGCTGCTGGGAGGGTATTTAGGTCCTCCCCTACTAAGTGCCTCCCGTTCCCATGTTTTGCTTGCAACCAGATACTGCTAGCTGTTATCCTGTTCCTGCTTTGTATCCTGCTGTCTTGTACCCGCTCCCCTTTGTTCCTGATCCCAGTTTTGGTTCTCCCTTCCCATCTGCTCCCTGCACCTCCAGCGTTCTGCTTTTTGGAGTTCCCTATTTTGTATATATTGTATATAGTTAGTTGTTATTTAGGCTTTTGTTTGTTAGTTGTTAGTCAGGTATTCTGGCACTGTGCTTTTGATTGACTTATATTTTCATGTTTACTGCATGCTGGTGTTTGGAAGGATTTAGTTTTACTGTAAATAAATCTCACTTAAATCATAGCTTCCAACTGTCCCCGATTTTGCTGAACTGTCACTGATTTGGAACAAAGTCCCTTTGTCCCTCTTTCCTCCTCATTTTTCCCTCTTTTTGGTCTGATCTATATAGTGGTATATAAAATGCACTTTGTATCTTTCAACAAGTGTTTCCCAGAGCTAAACCTTTCATCCAATTTCCAAATTGCTGCATTTGTACATTTTAAAAGCCAGTGTAATGGTAAAAAAAGCACTTGTGGGTTTACCTAATCTTTTTTTTTTTTTTGTATAATTCTCCTTTAAGGGGGCGTGGCAGGGAGGGGTGTCTTATGCCTACATACTTTTGCTAATAGGTGTGCCTTGTTCCCATCTCAAAAGGTTGGGAGGTATGCTTAAAGCATAGACAGTCTGGTCCCAGTTTCTTGAGTGTAGCTATGCAGATCTGACCACCTCTGCTGCTGATTCCGAACAGATCCACACAACATCTTCTCACCTTTGATCCAGCGGTCTAAGGCTAATCTTAAGGTGGCATCAAGACCAATGCAGGGTCCATAGCCCTGCACTGGAGTTGATGATGTCTAGGGACAGTCCATTCCTGGAGCATAGGGGGAGAGCCATATGCTGGAGGAGTGGAGGTCTAGGTAAACAAATGTGCTTTTCCTCTCCCCTAGACCAGGGGTCCCCAAATTACGGCCCGTGGGCCACATCCAACCCGCTAGGCCATTTTTTCCAGCCCGCAGCTAGAGTCATCAGACTCACTGCAGGGACGTTCTCTGTCGGTTGCGGACCCTGCAGCGCATATTCACCCCAGCAGTATGCAACAAAGGTCCTGCAACCTTGCCGGCGTCTCATTGTGTTGGATGCTAGGACTGCCGGTATCCTAGGAACCAATGGAGTGCTTTAGTGCAGACCTGTTGCCACCTCCCTGCTAGTGCCTCCTGCCTCGCTAACGAGTGCTTAGTGTCCTTTAGTGATGTCATATCACATACAGTGCTTGTGTAATAACAGTGGAGCCTGGAGGTGCAGCAGGTCCACACAGCCAGTCTAATCACTGTCTGAGATGCATTGTACAGTGCTAAAGCACACATGCAAGGGGGAACTGTGAGATGGGGGGGGGGGGGGATTTTAATGGCTCGGATGGGACCACAAATATGTGTGGGGGGAGGGAGATGATGGTTCTGATGTGGACAGATATTTAGGGGGGTGGCTGATGGCTCTGATGGGGACACAAATATGTGGGGGGGGGAGCTGATGACTCTAATGGGGACCCTAATTTGTAAAGGGGGGGGGGTGGTGGCTCTGATGGGGACACAGATATGTAGGTGGGCGTGGGCTGCGATGAAACACAAATGTGCAGGGGGACTCTAGTGACACTGATATATGGAGAGACTCTGATGGGGACACAGATGTATGGGAAGACTCTGATGGGGACACAGATGTATGGAGAGACTCTGATGGGGACACAGATGTATGGAGAGACTCTGATGGGGACACCGATGTATGGAGAGACTCTGATAGGGACACAGATGTATGGAGAGACGCTGATGGGGACACAGATGCATGGAGAGACTCTAAAGGGGACGCAGATATATGGACTGATTCTGATGGGGACACAGATGTATAGAGAGACTCTGATGGAGACACAGATGTATGGAGAGACTCTGATGGGGACACAGATGTATGGAAAGACTCTGATGGGGACACGGATGTATGGAGAGACTCTGATGGGGACATAGATGTATGGAGAGACTCTGATGGGGACATAGATATATAGAGAGACTCTGTTGGGGACACAGATGTATGGAGAGACTCTGATGGGGACACAGAAGTATGGGAAGACTCTGTTGGGGACACAGATGTATGGAGAGACTCTAACACAGATGTATGGAGAGACTCTTATATGGACACAGATGTATGGAGAGACTCTGATGGGGACACAGATTTATAGAGAGACTCTGATGGGGACACAGATGTATGGAGAGACTCTGATGGGGACAGAGATGTATTGACAGACTCTGATGCAGGCATGGATGTATGGAGAGACTCTGATGGGCACACGGGTGTATGGAGAGATTCTGATAGGGACACAGATGTATGGAGAGACTCTGATGGGGACACAGATGTATGGAGAGACTCTGATGGGGACACAGAAGTATGGGAAGACTCTGTTGGGGACAAAGATGTATGGAGAGACTCTAACACAGATGTAAGGCCCCATGCACAGTGTAAGGTTATCCCCGCTGTATGATGCTCCAGCATTTAGGTGCAGGCTAAGGATAGAGGCACACCATCCAGCCCCACTGCCAGCCAGCAGTCTGTCTAATTCTATTCTATTCTACTGCTGCTGGTGATTTTTGTCGGCCCTGGAATATGTGTAAAATATAGGATGTGGCCCTGGAAGTGAAAAGTTTGGAGACCCCCCTGCCCTAGAGTGCAAACATAAAAATAAAAATATCTGTTCATCTTGTCAGACGTGTTTAAGTAGTTAGAAAGACAACTGGGCAGGGCTGACACCACTCAATCCGTGTTGTCAGCCCACAGTGCATTTTTTTTGCATTTCAACAGGTATTTTTCTCTACATGCCGGCTCTCTAAAGGTATAATACATGGGGGAAGTGTCTGCAGAGATGTACTGTGTGTATATATATATATATATATATATATATTTTTTTTTTTTTTTGGCCTGAAATTAACTTAAAAGCTAGGACATAGACTCAGAGAGCGCCGGCAGAGCCATTATTCCTCCACGGACCGGCTTCCACCCACGGCAGACAGATGACTATGTAAGGAAGGAATACATTCTGAGATTACCACTTACAATACACATCAACAAAGTGCAGTAATCAAAAAGCCAGGGAAAATAATTGTCTCCATTATCTCCTGTCACTTCACCCTCCCGCTATTTCTGGATATCTGTCAAGGAAAATGCTCCCTTCTCTCCTCTATTGTGTACCGCCGTCCCTTTAAGTCTGTCCCTCTTTAATCCCTCACCCTCCCCATACAGTACAATGGCGTTCCCCCGGCCTCGGCGTATCGCCCGCAGATGCCAGCTCTTCAATACTTACTCTGTCCAACCTTTAAAGTGACCTTCATTCCTTTGGTCTTACAGACACCCCCACTGAGATTCTCCAGCCCCTCCAGAGTACCGTCCGACGTGGCTGAAAATATAAAAGTCAAAGTCAATGAAATGGATTGCTATAAAAGAATATTATTTTATATACAGTATATATATATATATATATATATATATATATATATATATATACATACAGTGCTTTTGTGAAAGTATTCGGCCCCCTTGAACTTTGTGACCTTTTGCCACATTTCAGGCTTCAAACATAAATATATAAAACTGTAATTTTTTTGTGAAGAATCAACAAATGGGACACAATCATGAAGTGGAACGAAATTTATTGGATATTTCAAACTTTTTTAACAAATAAAAAACTGAAAAATATGGCGTGCAAAACTATTCAGCCCCCTTAAGTTAATACTTTGTAGCGCCACCTTTTGCTGCGATTACAGCTGTAAGTCGCTTGGGGTATGTCTCTATCAGTTTTGCACATCGAGAGACTGAAATTTTTGCCCATTCCTCCTTGCAAAACAGCTCGAGCTCAGTGAGGTTGGATGGAGAGCGTTTGTGAACAGCAGTTTTCAGTTCTTTCCACAGATTCTCGATTGGATTCAGGTCTGGACTTTGACTTGGCCATTCTAACACCTGGATATGTTTATTTGTGAACCATTCCATTGTAGATTTTGCTTTATGTTTTGGATCATTGTCTTGTTGGAAGACAAATCTCCGTCCCAGTCTCAGGTCTTTTGCAGACTCCATCAGGTTTTCTTCCAGAATGGTCCTGTATTTGGCTCCATCCATCTTCCCATAAATTTTAACCATCTTCCCTGTCCCTGCTGAAGAAAAGCAGGCCCAAACCATGATGCTGCCACCACCATGTATGACAGTGGGGATGTTGTGTTCAGGGTGATGAGCTGTGTTGCTTTTATGCCAAACATAACGTTTTGCATTGTTGCCAAAAAGTTTGATTTTGGTTTCATCTGACCAGAGCACCTTCTTCCACATGTTTGGTGTCTCCCAGGTGGCTTGTGGCAAACTTTAAACAACACTTTTTATGGATATCTTTAAGAAATGGCTTTCTTCTTGCCACTCTTACATAAAGGCCAGATTTGTGCAGTATACGACTGATTGTTGTCCTATGGACAGAGTCTCCCACCTCAGCTGTAGATCTCTGCCGTTCATCCAGAGTGATCATGGGCCTCTTGGCTGCATCTCCTTGTATGAGCTGAAAGTTTAGAGGGACGGCCAGGTCTTCGTAGATTTGCAGTGGTCTGATACTCCTTCCATTTCAATATTATCGCTTGCACAGTGCTCCTTGGGAGGTTTAAAGGTTGGGAAATCTTTTTGTATCCAAATCCGGCTTTAAACTTCTCCACAACAGTATCTCGGACCTGCCTGGTGTGTTCCTTGTTCTTCATGATGCTCTCTGCGCTTTAAACGGACCTCTGAGACTATCACAGTGCAGGTGCATTTATACGGAGACTTGATTACACACAGGTGGATTCTATTTATCATCATTAGTCATTTAGGCCAACATTGGATCATTCAGAGATCCTCACTGAACTTCTGGAGAGAGTTTGCTGCACTGAAAGTAAAGGGGCTGAATCATTTTGCACGCCCAATTTTTCAGTTTTTTATTTGTTAACAAAGTTTGAAATATCCAATAAATTTCGTTCCACTTCATGATTGTGTCCCATTGTTGATTCTTCACAAAAAAATTTCAGTTTTATATCTTTATGTTTGAAGCCTGAAATGTGGCAAAAGGTTGCAAAGTTCAAGGAGGCCGAATACTTTCGCAAGGCACTGTATATATATATATATATATTTACACAGGGCTTTTTTTCTCAGAAATATATATATACAGGGCAGAATAAAATGCTGCCCCCCCCCCCTTAAAAAGAAAAATCATGCCCACCTAAAGGCCCCCACATCTATTATTTTATATGAATTTAACATGTAGAAAATATTATATACACTGTTCTCTCCTTCCATAACTCACCACCAGACCGGTCCACCCAACACCCACTGTCTGTCCTCGGTCCTCCTGTCACTCCTGTGTCTGCTGCGACCACCGACTTAAAAGATCCACCCTGCTCTCCCTGAGATGGAGTGGGCTGATGTCTGACGTCATTGCGCACATCACGGTCACGTGAGGGACGTTCCTTGGAGGAGACACTCCGCCTCCTCATACTCATCAGTTTGCTCTATGGCGGCAGAATGAGATTGAGAAATTCCGCCCGTATCGCCGCAAAATGATAACACACAAAACTGCTGGAAAAACCATATGGCCATGTCGTGCTTAAGCCCACCACTGCGTCAAAGTACCCCATTATCAGTGGGTCCTACACTATCCATAAAATGGTAAAAAAAATAAAAGTTGCCTACTTACTGTATACATGGCATACAACATGTCACAGTACATAATACACAGAGTGCAAGACTCAGGAGTACGTAACGTTCAGAGTACAGGGGTCAGGAGTGAAAAACACATGGATTGCAGGGCTCAGGAGTGCATAACAGACAGAATGCAGGGCTCAGGAGTGAAAAACACACAGAATGCAGGGCTCAGGATTCCATAATGCACAGAATGCAGAGCTCAGGAGTGCATAACACACAGAATGCAGGGCTCAGGAGTGCATAACACACAGAGTGTAGGGCTCTAGAGTGCGCAAAATATAGTGTACAATAAACAGGAGTGCCTAGCGTACAGATTGCAGGGGACAGGAGTGTGCAACATACTGAGTGCAATAGACAGGACTGTATAACATACAGAGTGCAAGGCTCAGGAGTGCTTAATATACAGGAAGCAAGGCCGCAGAGTGCGTAATGCCGAGAGTGAAGCACTCAGGAGTGAATAACATGCAAATTGCAGGGCTCAGGAGTGGATAACACACACAGTTCATGTGACAGAAGTGCATAACATACACAATGCAGGGCTCAGGAGTGGATAACACACACAGTTCATGGGACAGAAGTGCATAACATACAGAGTGCAGGGCTCAGAAGTGTGTAACATACAGAGTGCAGGGCTCAGGAGTGTGTAACATACAGAGTGCAGGGCTCAGAAGTGTGTCATATACAGAGTGCAGGGCTCAGGAGTGTAGAATATATAGTAGAGTATATGGTTCAGGAGTAAGTAAAACTGAGTGCAAAGGTCTGTAGTATGTAATGCACATAGTGCAGGGGTCAGCAGCACACAACACACAGAATGCAGGGTAAAGGAGTGATTATCACACAGAGTACAGGGGTCAGGAGTACTTAAGGAAAAGGCCAGTGTACAGAATACAATATAAAATTACCCCAAACAGCCCCAATCATCCCCCAGTACAGATTCCCCCTCAGCTCAAATACACCCCCCTCAGAAACCCCCCAGAACAGATATACTCTGATAATGATCACACCGCACTGTATAATAATACCGAGTATACTCCGATAATGATTACACCACTCTGTATAATAATACCAAGTATACTCCGATAATGATCACACCGCACTGTATAATAATACAGAGTATACTCCGATAATAATCACACCTCACTGTATAATAATACCAAGTATACTCCGATAATGATTACACCACTCTGTATAATAATACCAAGTATACTCCGATAATGATCACACCGCACTGTATAATAATACTGAGTATACTCCGATAATGATCACACCGCACTGTATAATAATACAGAGTATACTCCGATAATAATCACACCTCACTGTATAATAATACCGAGTATACTCCGATAATGATCACACTGCACTGTATAATAATACCGAGTATACTCCGATAATGATCATACCGCTCTGTATAATAATACCGAGTATACTCCGATAATAATCACACCTCACTGTATAATAATACCGAGTATACTCCGATAATGATCACACCGCTCTGTATAATAATACCGAGTATACTCCGATAATGATCAAACCTCACTGTATAATAATACTGAGTATACTCCGATAATGATCACACCGCACTGTATAATAATACCGAGTATACTCCGATAATGATCACACTGCACTGTATAATAATACCGAGTATACTCCGATAATGATCACACCACTCTGTATAATAATACCAAGTATACTCTGATAATGATCACACCGCACTGTATAATAATACAGAGTATACTCCGATAATGATCACACCACACTGTATAATAATACCGAGTATACTCCGATAATGATCACACCGCACTGTATAATAATACAGAGTATACTCCGATAATGATCACACTGCACTGTATAATAATACCGAGTATACTCCGATAATGATCACACCGCACTGTATAATAATACAGAGTATACTCCGATAATAATCACACCTCACTGTATAATAATACCGAGTATACTCCGATAATGATCACACTGCACTGTATAATAATACCGAGTATACTCCGATAATGATCACACCACTCTGTATAATAATACCAAGTATACTCTGATAATGATCACACCGCACTGTATAATAATACAGAGTATACTCCGATAATGATCACACCACACTGTATAATAATACCGAGTATACTCCGATAATGATCACACCGCACTGTATAATAATACAGAGTATACTCCGATAATAATCACACCTCACTGTATAATAATACCGAGTATACTCCGATAATGATCACACCGCACTGTATAATAATACAGAGTATACTCCGATAATGATTACACCACTCTGTATAATAATACCAAGTATACTCCGATAATGATCACACCGCACTGTATAATAATACAGAGTATACTCCGATAATAATCACACCTCACTGTATAATAATACTGAGTATACTCCGATAATGATTACACCACTCTGTATAATAATACCAAGTATACTCCGATAATGATCACACCGCACTGTATAATAATACAGAGTATACTCCGATAATAATCACACCTCACTGTATAATAATACCGAGTATACTCCGATAATGATCACACTGCACTGTATAATAATACCGAGTATACTCCGATAATGATTACACCACTCTGTATAATAATACCAAGTATACTCCGATAATGATCACACCGCACTGTATAATAATACCGAGTATACTCCGATAATGATCACACCACACTGTATAATAATACCGAGTATACTCCGATAATGATCACACCGCACTGTATAATAATACCGAGTATACTCCGATAATGATCACACCGCTCTGTATAATAATACCGAGTATACTCCGATAATGATCACACCGCTCTGTATAATAATACCGAGTATACTCCGATAATGATCACACCACTCTGTATAATAATACCAAGTATACTCCGATAATGATCACACCGCACTGTATAATAATACAGAGTATACTCCGATAATAATCACACCTCACTGTATAATAATACCGAGTATACTCCGATAATGATCACACCGCTCTGTATAATAATACCGAGTATACTCCGATAATGATCAAACCTCACTGTATAATAATACAGAGTATACTCCGATAATAATCACACCTCACTGTATAATAATACCGAGTATACTCCGATAATGATCACACCGCTCTGTATAATAATACCGAGTATACACCGATAATGATCACACTGCACTGTATACTCGGTATTATTATACAGAGCGGTGTGATCATTATCGGCGTATACTCGGTAATATTATACAGTGAGGTGTGATCATTATCGGAGTATACTCGGTATTATTATACAGTGGGGTGTGATCATTATCGGTGTATACTCGGTATTATTATACAGTGCGGTGTGATCATTATCGGAGTATACTCGGTATTATTGTACAGTACGGTGTGATCATTATCGGAGTATACTCGGTATTATTATACAGAGCGGTGTGATCATTATCGGAGTATACTCTGTATTATTATACAGTGAGGTGTGATCATTATCGGAGTATACTCGGTATTATTATACAGTGCGGTGTGATCATTATCGGAGTATACTCGGTATTATTATACAGAGCGGTGTGATCAGTATCGGAGTATACTCGGTATTATTATACAGTGAGGTGTGATCATTATCGGAGTATACTCGGTATTATTATACAGAGCGGTGTGATCATTATCGGAGTATACTCGGTATTATTATACAGTGAGGTGTGATCATTATCGGAGTATACTCGGTATTATTATACAGAGCGGTGTGATCATTATCGGAGTATACTCGGTATTATTATACAGTGAGGTGTGATCATTATCGGAGTATACTCGGTATTATTATACAGTGCGGTGTGATCATTATCGGAGTATACTCGGTATTATTATACAGTGCGGTGTGATCATTATCGGAGTATACTCGGTATTATTATACAGAGCAGTGTGATCATTTTCGGTGTATACTCAGTATTATTATATGGATGTATACTAATATATCTAGTTGCAGCTCTCCAGACTTGCAGTCCAGGTTCTTCCCTGCACAGTAAAGGAGGCCACTTGTTAACAGACTGTGACAGCCATCTTGGGTCCTGTTCTATTGAATCATGTCCCGTAGCATCCCTTGTCACGGAAGGGAGAGACTGCAGCCAATCAGGGGGCAGGAGAGCGGTACGCAGGCGAGACGGAGGGGCGTTGGATGATATGCCTGCTGGGGACAGGGGTGGGAAGGGTGGAGGTTGGGAGGAAGCTCAGACATAGATATAATGAGAGAGGAAAAGAGGACAAAGTCACCCAGCGCAGACGTATTACACGTTTCTGGAGGTTACAAATTGTCTTGTGTGGTGAACCGCCAAACCCGCCACCGCCGGGCCCTGGGGGGCCATGTTTGGCCCTCTGACAATGCCAGCAAATTAGAAGGACAATCCAGTGAAAGAAATAAAAAATAAACCCTCCCTTCTAGATTGTAAGCTCTAACGAGCAGGGCCCTCTAATGGGACGGCAGGCAGGAATTTATAGAAACACTAAGAGAACTAGCATACCTACTCACCCAAATATACATTAACTATTATTATTATAATATATATTTTTTTTCTTTTCTTTTTTTGTAAAAAAACACAAGACATTGGGTTGGAATGAATAAGGCTGCGGCTGTTTATTACTGGTTTCAAAAATGAATAAATAGCATAAATTATTCATAAAACACTAAAATCAACCTAGCCACTACGACTCAGGTTGTAAAAAAATCAGATTTGTTCCAAAATATTTTTACAACAATAAATAATAATAAAGATAGCAATTCTAAGAGCCGGTTCACATATGAGCGACCCGACTTTCGGTGGCGACCTGTGAAGTCGCGGTGCACAGCGCGCACCACGACCTCGGAGCGGCCGGCACGGACTTCATAACATTGAAGTCAATGCAGGTTGCTCCGGGTCGCCCCAAAGAAGCTCCGGACCCTTTTTCTAAGTCGGAGTGACTTGTGTCGCTCCTATTAGAACGGGTCCACAGATTCTCTATGGCAGGCGACCTACGGCGACCTGTCAAGCGACCAGGTCACCTGACAGGTCGCCCCAGTGTGAACCGGCTCTAACACTCAATTCTTTGCATCAAACAAAGGTGACACTACCACATAATTTGGCCGCGAAAAACCAAGGGGGAAGGAGGGAGGGGAACACCACAGCTCCGTTTCTGAGGCGATTGAATTTTAGCTGTTGAGGCACCCCCCTTAACCACTTGCCGACCACCGCAAGTACATTTACTGCGGCGGTCAGCCCCGTGCAGGCAATGTGACATACGGTAGTACTACGTCGCTCGCCTGAGAGCCTCTAGGGGGCGAGCGTGCGCTCTCGGAGGCGCTCTCCCGCCCCCGCTCGTTCCCTGACATGTCCGCACGAGTGACCGGCGGCTCCGATGTCCGCCGGTCTCTCGCGATCTCCCGTTGGAGAGGGAGAAAGGCAGGCGGCTGATGTAAACAAAGCCGCCTGTCATTCTCCCTGGTGTAACTGCAGAGATCATACGATCCTGCTATGTAGGATCGTATGTCTCTGTGGTTACATCACTAGCCACACCCCTTACCAGTTAGAAGCACGCCCCTAGGGACACACTTAACCCCTGCATCACCTATAAAGTTAACCCCTTCCCTGCCAGTGTCATTTTTACAGTAACAGTGCATATGTATAGCACTGATTACTGCAGTAATGTCACTGGTACCCCCAAAAGTGTCAAAAATGTCAGTCAAGGGTCCGATCTGTCCGCCGCAATGTCACAGCCCCGCAAAAAAAAAATCGCAGATCGCCGCCATTACTAGTTAAAAAAAAAAAAAAACAATAAAAATGACAAAAATCTTTCCCTTTGTTAGTAAACGCAATAACTTTTGCGCAAACCAATCAAAATACGCTTATTGCGATTTTTTTTTTTTTTTACCAAACATGTGTAGCAGAAAACAAATTGGCCTAAAATGTTAAAAAATTTTGATTTTTACATTTTTTTGGGGAATTTCATATACAAAAATGTGAAAAATATTGTTATTTTTTCAAAATTGTCTCTATTTTTTTTGTTTATAGCGCATGATCAAAAAATCACACAGGTGATCAAATACCACCAAAAGAAAGCTCTGTTTGTGGGGAAAAAAAAGGACATCAATTTCTTTTGGGTGCAGCGTCGCACGACTGCGCAATTGTCCGTTAAAGTCACGCAGTGCCGAATCCCAAAATAGGGCATGGTCAGGAAGGGGGTAAAATCTTTCGGTGGTTAAATACCCCTAAAACAGGGTAAAACGGGCTATTAAGGCGGGAGAAAAGAGCGGGAAGAAGTTATCTGACCCCAGGAGAGAGGTCAGCTACCTATTCTCCCCAGATACAGGGATAAATTGAGCGGGAATTTTGAGCGGGAAATGAGTCCACTTGACCTTCCCAGGAAAAGGTCAGCCAACCCTTTCCTCAGAGGCAGCGCGTCGTTCCCCTCACCAACTAATCAAGGCCAATAATGGACTTTAATCAGCCTGTTCCTGCCGCCATCCCGTGAGGAAAAGGGGTGCTAAAAGCTCCCCTTTCCCCCCCCCCCATTCCTCCTGTATGGGGGTACAGCACTGCAGTATATGTCAGAGCTAGTACACTTTATTACCAAAAGTATTGGGACGCCCGCCTTTACACACACGTGAACTTTAATGGCATCCTAGTCTTAGTCCGTGGGTTCAATATTGAGTTGGCCTGCCCTTTGCAGCTATAACGGCTTCAACTCTTCTGGGAATGCTGTCCACAAGGTTTAGGAGTGTCTATGGGAATGTTTGACCGTTCTTCCAGAAGTGCATTTGATGATGTGGATGAGAAGGCCTGGCTCACAGTCTCTGCCCTAACTCATCCCAAAGGTGTTCTATTGGGTTGAGGTCGGGACATTCAACAAAGCTCCCAACTGTCCCGGATTTCAAGGGACTGTCCTTAATTTGGAACAAAGTCCCTCTGTCCCTCTTTCCTCCTCATTTGTCCCTCATTTTGTTCTGATCTATATAGTTGTATATAAAATGCCCTGTTTATCTTTCAAAAAGTGTTTCCCAGTGCTAATCCTTTCATCCAAGTTCTAAATTGCTGCATTTGTAAATGTTAAAAGTAGGGATCGACCGATTATTGGCAACACCGATATATTGAGGGGCGATGCACTTTCCCAGATATATTGGAATTGGCCTTTGGATTTACCGATATTGCCAATATTTCAGGGAAAGTGCTGTAACGGAGTGATGCCTGCAGCTAGAGGTATCACCCTGGTACCAGCCTCCATAGCCGACGGTAGGCTGACTTGTAATGACAACCGATGTGGCTGAGAAGCCGCTCGGCTGTCATTACAAGGAGCGGGAGGGGACGTCCCCCCCATTACAAGGAGCAGGAGGGGACGCCCCCCCCCCTCCCACTGCCTTCCGCAGCTCACTCCCATCCTACCAGGAGACCCAGGCATCCTGCCTGCACCGCCGCCATCTGACCGGGTCTCCATTTTTTTAAATTCGGCGCTGAGTACCCGGAAGTGATGTCATGACAAGACATCACTTCCTGGTACTGGCGGCGCCAAATTAAAAAAACTTACAGCATTCAAAACAGCCAAACTTGGCGTTTTGAATGCTTTTAAGTGCAGAGGAGGGGTTTGGGGTCTTTTAGACCCCCAGATCCCTTCACCACAGTACCTGTAGACATTAAAAAAAAAAAAAAAAAATTTAATGTCAGAAAATATCGGCCGATACTGATATCCGATGACCAAAATATCGGTATCGGTATTGGCGTTAAAAAAACGATATCGGTCGATCACTAGTTAAAAGCCAATATAAAGGAATAATAGTGGTAAAAAGAAAAAAAAAATCACTTGTGGGTTTAAAGCGGTTTTATCCTCACATAAGAAAAAAAAAAAAACCCCTGGAAGACAAAGCTATTATTTCATAATAGCTCATTATGAAATACTTACCTTAGAATGAAGCCCCGACACGGTCGACAACGCTGAGGCAGCTGACATCTTCCCTCTGCGTCTCTTCCGCGATGACGTCACTCCCACGGGAGTTCACTTTCCGGTAAGGAGCTCACTTTCCACCGGACCTTCAGAGCGCATGCGCCACTGGTGTCAGCGGCTGCATGCAAGGCGAATATCTCCTAAACAGTGCAGGTTTAGGAGATATTAATTTTACCTACAGGTAAGCTTGATTATAGGCCTTATTATAGGCTTACCTGTAGGTAAAAGTCAAATAGTGAAATATACTACCGCTTTAACTAATACATTTTTTGTACAATTCTCCTTTAAGGGGGCGTGACAGGGGGTGTGTCCTATGCCTGCATACTTTTGCTAATAGGTGTTCCTCGTTTCCATCTCAAAAAGTTGGGAGGTATGCAATCATGTTCCTGCACCCCAAACTCACTCATCCATGTCTTTATGGACCTTGCTTTGTGCACTGGTGCGCAGTCATGTTGGAACAGGAAGGGGCCATCCCCAAACTCCTCCCACAAAGTTGGGAGCATGAAATTGTGCAAAATGTCTTGGTATGCTGATGCCTTAAGAGTTCCCTTCACTGGAACTAAAGGGCTAAACTCAACCCCTGAAAAACAACCTCACACCATAACCCCCCATCTCCACCGAATGATATGGACCAGTGCACAAAGCAAGGCCCATAAAGACATGGAGGAGCAAATTTGGGATGGAGGACCTTGACTGGCCTGCACAGAGTCCTGACCTCAACCCAATAGAACAGCTTTGGGATGAATTAGAGAGTAGACTGCGAGCCAGGCCTTCTCATCCACATCAGTGCCTGACCTCACAAATGTGGTCAAACCTTCCCATAGACACACTCCTAAACCTTGTGGACAGCCTTCCCCATTGAGAATCTTTGGGATGTGCTGGAAAAGGCTTTGTGCAGTGGTCCGACTCCCATCAATACAAGACCTTGGTGAAAAATGAATGCAACACTGGACGGAAATAAATCTTGTGACATTGCAGAAGCTGATCGAAACAATGCCACAGCGAATGTGTGCCGTAATCAAAGCTAAAGGTGGTCCAACGTGTGGACAATCACTTTACCGGTCAGCTCTGGCCCTAGAATTATTGCTCTTACTCTTTGTGGCGATACATTACATGTGTGCTGCAGTCACCGGTTACATTTGTGTGCTGGACGTACGTGTTGCGGTGCGCGTCAGCACGAAGGATGGGGGGCGCTATTGCATTTTCTTTACAATATTTCTATTTATTTACACTTTTTTCATTGAACTTTATTGCTAACACAAAGAGGTGAACAAGCCCCCTTTGTGATAGCTTTGGGCTGACTACTCTTCATGGAAACATTAGGGTTCTATTAGACCCCTGATGTCTCCCCCAGCCCTCCAAGGCAGCTGATCAAACAGAGATCTTGTTTGATCAGCTGCTGGCCTGGCTGTAATGGAAAGGGAATGACGGCTTTGAAACTGGAAGTGTTTAAAATCCTTATTGCTTCCGGCTTCATTCATCACTGGAGAGATGGGGGAACAGATGTTCCTCCATCTCCTCTGTGGACAGCCCATCTGACCACTTACTGCTGTCCTGAGCTCCCTGGTGGAACGGGGATGATCTCTACCAATTTACTGAGATTTGGGTAATTCTAAATGGAGACAGGTGAAATCCAACCCAGGCCTGGATATCAGCTGCTACACTTACATTGGATCACTCCAGATGTGATTAACCACTTTAAGACCGGAGGATTTGGCTGCTCAATGACCAGGCCCTATTTTGGCGATTCGGCACTGCGTTACTTTAACTGACAATTGCACGGTCGTGCGACACTGTACCCAAATTAAATTACGTCCTTTTTTTTTCTCACAAATAGAGCTTTCTTTTGGTGGTGTTTCATCACCTGTGTGATTTTTATTTTTTGTGCTATAAACAGAAAAAGAGCGACAATTCTGAAAAAAAACAATATTTTTCACATTCTGTTATATAACATTCTAAAAAAAAAAATGTAAAAATAATTTTTTTTTAACATTTTAGGCCAATTTGTTTTCTGCTACATATTTTTGGTAAAAAAAAAAAAAATCGCAATAAGCGTATTTTGATTGGTTTGCGCAAAAGTTATCCCGTCTACTAACTACGGGAAGGATTTATGTCATTGTTATTGTTTTTTTTTGTTTTTTTTTTACTAGTAATGGCGGCGATCTGCGATTTTTTGTGAGACTTCGACATTGCGGCGCACAGATCGGACACCTAACTGACATTTTTGACACTTTTGGGGGTACCAGTGACATCACTACAGTAATCAGTGCTAAAAATATGCACT
This sequence comes from Pelophylax lessonae, assembly GCF_965119305.1. Classification (NCBI taxonomy): domain Eukaryota; kingdom Metazoa; phylum Chordata; class Amphibia; order Anura; family Ranidae; genus Pelophylax; species Pelophylax lessonae. Next base: position 634,712,925 of record NC_138771.1, on the reverse strand, counting down.
GTTACTGTAATAATGACACTGGCAGGGAAGGGGGTTAACCCTATGGGTGATCAATGGATTACATGTTAGCCTAAGGGAGTGAGTCTAACTGTGAGGGGGATGGGCTTGTGAAATGACCATAGAGACATGTGATCCTGAATAAAAGTATCACAGGCGCTCTGTGATCATTCCAGAGAGAAGAACGGTCCGCTGTGTTGGGAGGACCAGTGACATTACTACAGTAATCAGTGCTAAAAATATGCACTGTTACTGTAATAATGACACTTGCAAGGAAGGGGTTAACACTGTGGGTGATCAAGGGATTAAATGTGTACCTAGGGGAGTGTTTACTAACTGTGGGGGGGCGTGGCTTGTGAAATGATCATAGAGACCTGTGATCCTATATAGAAGGATCACAGGCACTCTGTGATCATTTCAGAGAGAAGAACGGTCAGATGTGTTTACAACAGCTGACCGTTCTTCTCTCTCAGAGGGGAACGATCGCGGTTGTCAGGCGGCAAACGGAGCCGCCTGCCCCATGCATCGGAGTCCCCGCTGCCGAGTGGGGGCGGCGGCGCGCTTGCCCCCTAGCTACAGGCGTGCGACCGACGTAGACCTACTGTCGGTTCGCACAGGAGGGCCGCCCTGCCGCAGTAAAGCGGTGGTGGGTGGTCCGGAAGCAGTTAAATCCTCGTTGGGTTAAATCCTCGTTGCTTCCGGCTTCATTCTTCAACGGGGAGATGGAGGAACAGATGTTCCTCCATCTCCTGTATGGAAAGCCCATCCAACCACTTACTGCCGTCCTGAGCTCCCTGGAGGAACGGGGATGATCCCTACCAATTTACTGAGATCTGGGTAATCCTAACTAAAGACAGGTGAATACCATCCCAGGCCTAGACATTGGATCCCTCCAGATGCGATTCATCTGTACGACAAGCAAGCAACAAACTCACAAAATCTGCTTAAGCAACCTTTACCCCGAATTTAACTCAATTAACCTTTAAAGCGAAATGTTTCCGATCGTTTATCTGTCTCCACGTCTGCCTTTGTTTTATAGGAACCTTGATATCAAGTGAAACTTCCCTCTCTCAATCACCGTAGTCTCTTTTGAATCCTCATTGCTGCTTGCATTAGTAAATAGATACTAAAGTATATCATAGTTAGGCCCCTTTCACACTTGTGCCACTTAACGATTTTACTGCCGCAATTTTGACTGGACTTGAAGCAATGCCTATGTCTTTGAACCTCAAAACGCATTAAAATCGTTCAAAAGTAGTGCAGGGACTACTTTAAAGTTGTTGCCACTTGAAGTCATACAGATCTGAATCGTACTCATTGGAAATCACGGAGAACGACTTGTCATGCGACTTTGCAGTCCCAAAAATCGCAGGACAAGTGTGAAAGGGGCCTAAGTGCCGGTTCACACATATGCAATGTCAGACATCGCATGTATATTGCAGTGCACTGCTGTGCAAATCACATGCGATGTCTGTGCGATGTGAATGGCTGAATTTGCATCGCATTTGGACCAAAGTCGCACAGGACACTTTTTTTGGGATCAGAATCGGGTCGCATGGGTGTTCACAGCTGATTCCTGTCCGAACTGACAGTTCGCACTGCCTATATGTGACCTAATCTGGGGGTGTTGTAAGCCGTCTTTATTACAGGAGGGGGCGGAGACAAGACCAGTCACCCTACACAAGCAGAGAGAGCAGCAGTGAGCGGTCTTTATTACAGGAGGGGTGGAGACAAGACCAGTCACCCTGCACAAGCAGAGAGAGCAGCAGTGAGCGGTCTTTATTACAGGAGGGGGTGGAGACAAGACCAGTCACCCTACACAAGTAGAGAGAGCAGCAGTGAGCGGTCTTTATTACAGGAGGGGCGGAGACAAGACCAGTCACCCTACACAAGCAGAGAGAGCAGCAGTGAGCGGTCTGTATTACAGGAGGGTCGGAGACAAGACCAGTCACCCTGCACAAGCAGAGAGAGCAGCAGTGAGCGGTCTGTATTACAGGAGGGCAGAGACAAGACCAGTCACCCTACACAAGCAGAGAGAGCAGCAGTGAGTGGTCTGTATTACAGGAGGGCAGAGACAAGACCAGTCACCCTACACAAGCAGGGAGAGCAGCAGTGACTGGTCTGTATTGAAGGAGGGCAGAGACAAGACCAGTCACCCTACACAAGCAGAGAGAGCAGCAGTGAGCTGTCTGTATTACAGGAGGGCAGAGACAAGACCCGTCACCCTGCACAAGCAGAGAGAGCAGCAGTGAGCGGTCTGTATTACAGGAGGGCGGAGACAAGACCCGTCACCCTGCACAAGCAGAGAGAGCAGCCTTTATTTATTCATGTAAAACCTTTATCTCCAAAGGAAAAAGACAGTTTGTTGCAACTGATTATAAAGTGTTAGCTGGAGTTTGACTTCCATTTATTTGTGTATTTAAAGTGGACGGAAACTTCCAACATTAAATTGTAATTATAGGTGATCCTATGATAAGGCTTACCTATAGGTAATATGTAACTATCTCCTAAACTTGCACCGTTTAGGAGAGTTTGTACTGTACATGCAGCCGGTGACATCACTGGTTCATGCGCTCTAAAAGAATGGCCGCTTGTGCCGTTCTCTCAGAGCCCTGTGCCACGAAAGGCAGCTCCTGGCCGCATGCGCGGGAGTGACATCATCGCAGCTCCCGCCAATCACAGAGCGGGAATCCGTGAACTCAGAAGCAAGACGGGTGAAGATGGAAGCGGCCTCCAGCGATGACATGGAATGCTTAGATTTTAGGTAAGTTTTACATAATGTGCTATTATGTGATGCATACTAGCACATTATGACTTTACCTTGCAGGTAAGAAAAAAAAAGTCCAGCGGTTTGCAACCGCCTTAAATCTGCTAGTCTAAATCTCCACCCCTCCCCCCCCACACACACTGAAAATGCTGCTGTCCAAATGCATAGCTCCCAACTGTCCCGGATTTCGAGGGACTGTCCTGGATATCAAGAGACTGCCCTGGATTTTGAGGGACTGTCCTGGATTTCAAGAGACTGCCCCGGATTTTGAGGGACTTTCTCGGATCTCGAGGAACTGTCCCAGATTTGGAGGGACTGTCCCGGATTTCGAGGGACTGTCACAGATTTTAAGGGACTGTACCGGATTTCGAGGGACTGTCCCGATCTCGAGGGACTGTCCCGGATCTCGAGGGACTGTCCCGGATTTCCAGGGACTGTCCCGGATTTCCAGGGACTGTCCCGGATTTCGAGGGACTGTCCCGGATTTCGAGGGACTGTCCCGGATTTCGAATTCCTGATTTGGAACAAAGTCCCTTTGTCCCTCTTTCCTCCTCATTTGTCCCTCATTTTGGTCTGATCCATATAGTTGTATATAAAATGCACTAATTATCTTTCAGAAAGTGTTTCCCAGTGCTAAACCTTTCATCCAATTTCTGAATTGCTGCATTTGTAAATTTCAAAAGCCAACATAAAGTAATACTGGTGGTATAAGAAAAAAGGCACTTAGGAATTTAACTAATCATTTTTTTCTAGAGTTTTCCTTTAATGGGGGCGTGGCAGGGGGTGTGTCCTATGCCTACATATGTTTGCTAATAGATGTCCCTCATTCTCATCTCAAAAAGTTGGCCCCTGTGCTCCTTCATCCAGAGGGTGGGGTGGGGGATGCTATAGTAGAGGAGGTGTGTTACTGGCCAGATCACCAGGTGAAGCCAAAAAAAAGAAAACAGAATAAAAAGTAAGAGCCCTGCACGAGTTTGGTCCGAATGCGATGCAAATTCAGCCATACATTTTGTACAGACATCGCATGTGATCAATGCGGAAGTGTGAGCCCACGTACGGACCGCTCCCACCGCGTATTTACGTCGCTTCTTTGACGTTAAATGCGGGGGTTAGGGCAGCAGAGAGCGGCCATAACCCCAGAATTTTTTTAAACGTCGGGCGGTCCGCTTTGAAGGTGGTCCCAGCGGCGGATTCGCAGCGGGATCACCTTTATGGGCGGTGGGAGAGGTGCCGCCTCCCCCCCAGTCATTTTCCCCGCTTACTGGAGCCGTCAGTAACGAATCCGGTCCACTCTCCTCCTAGGCAGGAGGGCAAGCTAGCCCCCATTCCACTCTATGGCCTTGGAGGACCAGAGCGACGTCATACGTCGCTTCCTCCCAACGGCCTTGAGGCTACGTTCACATGTGGGCGCAGCGAATCGCGGGCAGAATCACCGCGATTCTGCCCGCGATCTGGAAATCATTGCAAATCGCGGGACGCCTGTGCGATGCCCGTGATTTGCAATGGCACCCCAAACGCTGTGCGACGTTGCCACGATTTCCTCCTGCCGAATCGCGGTAACATCGCGCAAACAGAATCGCGGGACGCATGACGCACAAAAGAAGCTCCTGTACCTTTTTTGGGGGCGTCATGCGACCCGCGATTCTGTTTGCGCGATGTTACCGCGATTCGGCAGGCGGAAATCGCAGCAACATCGCACAGGGTTTGGGGTGCCATTGCAAATCACGGGCAACGCACAGGCGTCCCGCCATTTGCAATGATTTTTCAGATCGCAGCCAGAATCGCAGTGATTCTGCCTGTGATCCGCTGCGCCCACATGTGAACATAGCCTAAGGCGCTTTTGGGGAGTTTTTCTGCTCTAGGATAAGCTCATAAAACGCCCAACAAGACAAATCCTATTCATTTCAATGGCCCCTGTTCACATCTGAGCGTTTTTTGATGCCCTAAGCTCAAAAAAGTACATGAGCTACTTTTTGGGCAGATTACAGGCATTTTTATTGTTTTCTTTTGGTCACTTGTCAACCTAAAAACGCCTGTAAAAACAACGCCTGTAAAACGCCCATAAAAACGCCTAAAAACGCCTGTAAAAACAACGCCCGTAAAACGCCCATAAAAACGCCTGAAAAAACGCCTAAAAACGCCTGTAAATAGCAACGCCAAGATGTGAACGAAGCCTTAAGAGCCCATTTTGTTTTTCATCGTGAAAAAAAATGACTTTTTTTTGCTTTTTAGTGTAGATGTGAGATGTGAGGTCTTTTTGACCCCAGATCTTACATTAAAGAGGCCCTGTCCTGCTTATTTCTATTACAAGGGATGTTTACATTCCTTGTAATAGGAATAAAAATGATCAATTTATTTTTTTTTATTTTAAAAGGACAGTGTAAAAAAAAAAAAAAAATGAAAGATAAAATAAATTGGAAAAAAAAAAATTAAAGCGCCCTGCCCCCATTAGCTTGCGCACGGAAGCGAACGCATACGCAATATGTAAACGGTGTTCAAACCACACATGTGAGGTATCGCTGCGATCGTTAGAGTGAGAGCAATAATTCAAGCCCTAGACCTCCTCTATATCTCTAAACTGGTAACCTGTAGAAATCTTTAAAATGTCGCCTGTGGATAATTTTAAGTACCAATGTTTGTCGCCATTCCGCGAGCGTGCGCAATTTTGAAGCATGACATGTTGGGTATCTATTTACTCGGCGTAACATTATCTTTCACATTATCAAAAAAATTGGGCTAACTTTACTGTTTTCTTATCTTTTAATTCCAAAAAGTGTATTTTTTCCAAAAAATTGCGATTAGAAGACCGCTGCGCAAATACGGTGTGATAAAAAAATATTGCAACGGTCTCCATTTTATTCTCTAGGGTCTCTGCTAAAAAAATATATATAATGTTTGGGGGTTCTAAGTAATTTTTTAGTCAAAGCAACTGATTTTAACTTGTAAACAACAAGTGTCAGAAATAGGCCCGGTCCTTAGGTGGCTAACCAAATTAATGCTACATTTACACTCTGTACGCGCCCAGAATGTGCGCAAAATCGTGTGCTTTTTCAACGCGCACAGAAACGTGCTGCCCTTTAGCAGACATGGCGTGGTGCCATTCATTCCTAACGGCACCCCCACACCCCCTTTTTGCGCGTGCTTTAACACGGTGCGTGGAATTTCTTTTGCGCACTTTCTGCACGTAGGGCACCCCATTGAAATGAATGGGCTCCCCTACACGTAAATTCCGGCACTCTGTTGCACCTGCATGGCGGGAACAGTACCTAAGCAGTCCTTTCATAATGTTTCTAAATGGCGCGTCGCATGGTTCTCCATTGTGCAATCTCTCTGCCGCAGAGCGCGGAGGGGGGGGCGGAGTTCAGAACCAGGGAACACGCCTCCTCTATTTCCCCAGGTTCATCAGAAATGGATGCAGGGCAGCCAGGTGCAGAAGACAAGGTTGGAATTTACAGCGGCTTAGCGAATCGGCGGCGTAACGCGCGTCAGATTAATCATTTCTGAAACGCAAACAAATATTTTCTGTCTGTCAAGACTATCCGGTCCCAGAAGAGCGCGGATAGATGAGGTTCTAATCCTCCAGTTCTGCTGAGACCAGGACGTCCGGATAATCTGCCCTGTCACGGGGGAGAAGATATATAACCGTTTCTGGCAAGGCGACCGCCGCGGGCGATGCGCTCTATAATATCTCATTCCTCTTCTAATCCTCTGACCCGTGTTTTAATTAACAGCAGGTAAGCGAGTCTGGTGAGGACGCGGCAGTCTCGGAAGGTTGTGGCGCTCGCTCCAGCCCAGGCTCCCCTCCCCACGCCGTCTCCCTCCCCTGCTCGCTTTGACCTAAATGTCAGAGCGCGTTATTTCTGCTGAGCGGCGGAGGAGAGGAAAGCGTGCCCCGAGGGGGGAGAGGAGAAAATGGAGGGACAATGGATTCTAGGAACCCAGAATTAGCGCTGGGTGCTGGGAGGACGACGGCGAAAAGGTGGGGGAGGGTAGGGAAAATCTGTCAAAAGGAGAAAGGTGCTTGGACGTGCAGCAGTTCCCTTACAAGATAAAGCGCCATGATTGTCGCCATCTGTAATGCTAGGAACCCCTTTAGCGCGGCCATGGCAAACAATTGCCAGTTAAAGTGCTATGATTGTCGCCATCTGTAATGCTAAGTACACCTTTAGCGCGGCCATGGCAAACAATTGCCAGTTAAAGCGCTATGATTGCCGCCATCTGTAATGCTAAGAACCCTTTTAGTGTGGCCATGGCAAACAATTGCCAGTTAAAGCATCATGATTGCCGCCATCTGTAATGCTAAATACACCTTTTGCGCGGCCATGGCAAACAAAAGCGCCATGATTGTTGCCATCTGTAATTATAAGAACATCTTTAGCGCGGCTATGGCAAACGTTTGCCAGTTAAAGCGCCATGATGGTCGCCATCTGTAATGCTAAGTACACCTTTAGCGCGGCCATGGCAAACAATTGCCAGTTAAAGCGCTATGATTGTCGCCATCTGTAATGCTAAGTACACCTTTAGCGCGGCCATGGCAAACAAAAGCGCAATGATTGTTGCCATCTTTAATACAAAGCACCCCTTTAGCGCGGCCATGGGAAACAATTGCCAGTTAAAGCGCCATGATTGCCGCCATCTGTAATACCGAATACACCTTTTGCACGGCCATGGCAAACAAAAGCACCATGATTGTTGCCATCTGTAATTATAAGAACATCTTTAGCACGGCCGTGGCAAACATTTGCCCGTTAAAGCGCCATGATTTTCGCCATCTGTAATGCTAAGTACACCTTTAGCGCGGCCATGGCAAACAATTGCCAGTTAAAGCGCTATGATTGTCGCCATCTGTAATGCTAAGTACACCTTTAGCGCGGCCATGGCAAACAATTGCCAGTTAAAGCGCTATGATTGCCGCCATCTGTAATGCTAAGAACCCCTTTAGTGCGGCCATGGCAAACAATTGCCAGTTAAAGCATCATGATTGTCGCCATCTGTAATGCTAAATACACCTTTTGCGTGGCCATGGCAAACAAAAGCGCCATGAATGTTGCCATCTGTAATTATAAGAACATCTTTAGCGCGGCCTTGGCAAACATTTGCCAGTTAAAGCGCCATGATTTTCACCATCTGTAATGCTAAGTACACCTGTAGTGCGTCCATGGCAAACAAAAGCGCAATGATTGTTGCCATCTTTAATACAAAGTACCCCTTTAGCCCGGCCATGGCAAACAATTGCCAGTTAAAGCGCCATGATTGCCACCATCTGTAATGCTAAGCACACCTTTAGCACGGCCATGGCAAACAAAAGCGCCATGATTGTTGCCATCTGTGATGCAAAGTACCCCTTTAGGGGCAAACAGTTGGCAGTTAAAGCGCCGTTATTGTTGCCATCTGTAATGATAAGTACACCTTTAGCGTGGCCAAGCGCCATGATCGCCGCCATCTGTAATGCTATATACACCTTTTGCGTGGCCATGGCAAACAAAAGCGCCATGATTGTTGCCATCTGTAATGCAAAGTACCCCTTTAGGGGCAAACAGTTGGCAGTTAAAGCGCCGTTATTGTTGCCATCTGTAATGATAAGTACACCTTTAGCGTGGCCAAGCGCCATGATCGCCGCCATCTGTAATGCTATATACACCTTTTGCGTGGCCATGGCAAACAAAAGCGCCATGATTGTTGCCATCTGTAATGCAAAGTACCCCTTTAGGGGCAAACAATTGCCAGTTAAAGCGCCATGATTGTCACCATCAGTAATGCTAAATACACCTTTTGCGCGCCCATGGCAAACAAAAGCGCCATGATTGTTGCCATCTGTAATGCAAAGTACCCTTTAGTGCGGTCATGGCAAACAATTGCCAGTTAAAGCGCCATGATTGTCGCCATCTGAACCTCTAAGTACATCTTTAGCAAGGCCAATGCAAACAATTGCCAGTTCCAGATTGACCATTAAGCATAGTAGACCTTTCTTTATTTTCTATAATGTGAAAGATGATGTTGTGCAGAGTAAATAGATACCTACCATGTCATGCTTTAGGCTGCATTCACATGTCAGCGTATGATCGCGGGCAGAACCGCCGCGGTTCCGCCCGCGATTCGGAGATTTATTGCAACGCTAGGGACGCCTAGCGTTGCCCGTTGATTTGCAATAGCCCCCCAAACGCCGAGCGATGTTGCCGCGATTTATGCCCGCCGAATCGCGGCAACATCGCGCAAACAAAATCGCGGGACGCAATACGCTCCAAAGAAGCTCTTGTACTTTTTACTTGTTTACTCGGAGGCTAACGGCGCCGAGTTTAAAAAACTGTCAGTATTCAAAAATGCAGATTTCGACATTTTGAATACTTTGAAGTGCAGAGGAGGGATTTGGGGTCCCTCTATAAAGAGTACCTGTCACCGCCTATTACTCTCACAAGGGATGTTTACATTCCTTGTGACAGCAATAAAAGTGATCAGATTTTTTTTAAAAAAACAGTGCTAAAAATAAAAAATAAAATAAAATAAATAAGAATTCTTTTTTTTTTTTTAAACGCATACATAAGTCACTCTCGCAAATGAAAACAGTGTTCAAACCACACATGTGAGGTATCGCCACGATCGCCAGAGCGAGAGCAATAATTCTAAAAATGACCTCCTCTGTAACTCTAAACTGGTAACCGTTAAAAATGTTTAAACTTCTCCTATGGAGATTTTTAAGTACTGCAGTTTGTCGTCATTTCATGAGTGTGCACAATTTTAAACTGTAAGATGTTGGGTATCTATTTACTCAGCGTGACATCATCTTTCACAATATACAAAAAAATTAGGGCCAACTTTACTGTTTATTTATTTTAAAATGCAGGGAATTTTTTTTTTTTTTCAAAAGAAATTGTGTTTGAAAGACCGCTGCGCAAATACCGCGTGACAAAAAATATTGCAATAACTGCCATTTTATTCTCCAGAGTCTTTGCTAAAAAAAAAAAAATATATATATATATATATATATATATATATATATATATATATATATATATATATTAAATTTTTCACTCTTTGTTATATTGCAGCCATTTGCTAAAATCATTTAGGTTCATTCTTCTTCCTCATGAATGTACACATAGCACCCCATACTGACAGAAAAACACAGAATTGTTGACATTGTTGCAGATTTTTAAAAAAAGAAAAACTGAAATATCACATGGTCCTAAGTATTCAGACCCTTTGCTGTGACACTCATATATTTAACTCAGGTGCTTTCCATTTCTTCTGATCATCCTTGAGATGGTTCTAAACCTTCATTTGAGTCCAGCTGTGTTTGATTATACTGATTGGACTTGATTAGGAAAGCCACACACCTGTCTATATAAGACCTTCCAGATCACAATGCATGTCAGAGCAAATGAGAATCATGAGGTCAAAGGAACTGCCTGAAGAGCTCAGAGACAGAATTGTGGCAAGGCACAGATCTGGCCAAGGTTACAAAAAGATTTCTGCTGCACTTAAGGTTCCTAAGAGCACAGTGGCCTCCATAATCCTCAAATGGAAGACGTTTGGGATTACCAGAACCCTTCCTAGAGCTGGCCGTCCGGCCAAACTGAGCTATCGGGGGAGAAGAGCCTTGGTGAGAGAGGTAAAGAAGAACCCAAAGATCACTGTGGCTGAGCTCCAGAGATGCAGTCAGGAGATGGGAGAAAGTTGTAGAAAGTCAACCATCACTGCAGCCCTCCACCAGTCGGGGCTTTATGGCAGAGTGGCCCGACGGAAGCCTCTCCTCAGTGTAAGACACATGAAAGCCCGCATGGAGTTTGCTAAAAAACACCTGAAGGACTCCAAGATGGTGAGAAATAAGATTCTCTGGTCTGATGAGACCAAAATAGAACTTTTTGGCCTTAATTCTAAGCGGTATGTGTGGAGAAAACCAGGCACTGCTCATCACCTGTCCAATACAGTCCCAACAGTGAAGCATGTTGGTGGCAGCATCATGCTGTGGGGGTGTTTTTCAGCTGCAGGGACAGGACGACTGGTTGCAATCGAGGGAAAGATGAATGCGGCCAAGTACAGGGATATCCTGGACAAAAACCTTCTCCAGAGTACTCTGGACCTCAGACTGGGCCAAAGGTTTACCTTCCAACAAGACAATGACCCTAAGCACACAGCTAAAATAACGAAGGAGTGGCTTCACAACAACTCCGTGACTGTTCTTGAATGGCCCAGCCAGAGCCCTGACTTAAACCCAATTGAGCATCTCTGGAGAGACCTAAAAATGGCTGTCGACCAACGTTTACCATCCAACCTGACAGAACTGGAGAGGATCTGCAAGGAGGAATGGCAGAGGATCCCCAAATCCAGGTGTGAAAGACTTGTTGCATCTTTCCCAAAAAGACTCCTGGCTGTATTAGATCAAAAGGGGGCTTCTACTAAATACTGAGCAAAGGGTCTGAATACTTAGGACCATGTGATATTTCAGTTTTTCTTTTTTAATAAATCTGCAACAATGTCAACAATTCTGTGTTTTTCTGTCAGTATGGGGTGCTATGTGTACATTCATGAGGAAGAAGAATGAACCTAAATGATTTTAGTAAATGGCTGCAATATAACAAAGAGTGAAAAATTTAAGGGGGTTTGAATACTTTCCGTACCCCCTGTATATATATTTATAATATTTGGGGGTTCTAAGTAATTTTCTAGCTAAAAATACTGATTTTAACTTGAAAACAACATGTGTCAGAAATAGGTTTGGTCCCTAACTGGTTAAGCTGCCTTGGTCATTCCTTTCCTGCCTTTGCCTGGTCAACATATCTGGAGTTTCTCTGCTGTGTTCCTGTGAAAGACTTTGCCAGGCTGATGTCCCTTCTGGTTCCTGATCCTGTTCCTCTGCCTCCGACTACGCTGATTTCTGGTTTCCTGGTCACTGGCTCATCTTACTTCCCGTTTTTTGCTTCCAACCCCTGGCTTATGTTTTGACTACGTTTACTGTTCTGTACCATACAATGAAGGTGTGATTTTACCGCATTTTCTGTCTCAGTCTGATTCATGGTTCCTGACACAGATGATGACAATACGCAGTATGAGGAAGCATGCGTGTTAATCTCACGTTACAGTGCTTGGATTTTGCAGCCAATCACTAGAACCGTGTACTGTCACATGACTGCCCCTTTAGCCAACACCTTGGGTTTCAATGCTGGCTGCAGTGTCTCTTAAAACTATCTTGATTTTGCCAATGCATTTATCCAGATAGTGAAATATCTCCATATTTTTCAAAATTTTTCCCAAATTTTGGTAAATGTTGGTAAATCAAAAAGTCCCTGAGACAGCCAATCTTATGTCCCCTATAATCATCCATCTCTTGTAAGACTATTTACACATTGTCACAATATCCTATGCCAGGTAAAGCAGAAAATTTCAGAGGAGGAGGTGATCCCAGAAAAGGGGTGTGGCTGTGGGCACCAAAGATTGACTCCAGTTATTCTAAGAAGCACCTGACTCTAGGCAGCTTAGTGTTTTAGAGTCCGTTTTTTTTTTTTTTTTGTAAAAAGGCAGATGATTTTCCACTGCTGATTACTCAGCATTGCGAGCATGAATGTACATTTGTGATTTCTAAGGCTACGTTCACATCTTGGCGTTGCTATTTACAGGCGTTTTTATGGGCGTTTTTCTCAGGCATTTTACAGGCGTTTTTTTTGGGAAGGCGTTATTAAAGGCCTTTAATCCGCCCAAAAAAGAAGCTCGTGTACTTTTTTGAGCGTTGGGCATTTTGCTTAAAACGTCAAAATGCTCAGATGTGAACAGGGGCCATTGAAATGAATAGGATTTGTCTTGTTGGGCGTTTTTTGAGCTGATCCTAGAGCAGAAAAACTCCCCAAAACGCCCCAAAATGCCTACATGTGAACTTAGCCTTAAATGTGCCACTCCGCAGGGCTGAATTTGCCTAAAATGGGACAGGCTCACTTAAATGTAAACAACCTTCTCAAATTGCTGACCTCATTTATTTATTATTGGTATTTATACAGTGCCGACAATTTACGTAGCGTGTTACATTCAGGGCTCATTAAGACGTGCAAACAAATTTGAGTGCGCATTAACACACCTAATGCATTAGGATGCATTAAAAGCGTGTTTCTGACGCATTTGCATCGCCCACTCTGTGTTCGTTTTTTATTGTATGTTTTTTTGTCGGCTAGTAATGCTTTCTAAAAGCATCTCAAACGCGCTGTAAACGCCATATAGAGTGTTTCTGATGTGTTTGTAGAGCGTTTGCAGCGCATTTACATTGACATCCATGAAAGCATTTGGGGAGCGGCAAAGCCTGGCAAACACCGCATGTCGGGTCCACTTTGACGTGACGCAACCCTGTGAGCAACACTGGACGCTGCAACGCACAACATTTTCACAGGCGTTCCTGAAGCTTCAAAAACGCTCATGAAACAACTGCTTTTGATGCTAGTGTGCACTTATAGCCATATATTGGACATCTTGTCCTGTCTTACTTATAAATATAATACGTGTTTGCCTTTTTCCCTAGTTTAGGTTCACACCTATGGGTGTTGCAATTGATGCATTTTTCCACAGCATTTTTGCGATGCAATTTTGAACACACATTTTTGATGCATTTTGTGTTTTGCTTTTTTTTTGGCCAAGTGGAAAATAATACTACCTTGATAACCCTAACTGTAACCCTAACTCTAATTGTAACCCTAACTGTAACTCTAACTCTAACCCCTAACTCTAACCCCTAACTCTAACCCCTAACTCTAACCCCTAACTCTAACCCCTAACTCTAACCCCTAACTCTAACCCCTAACTCTAACTCTAACCCCTAACTCTAACCCCTAACTCTAACTCTAACCCCTAACTCTAACCCCTAGCTCTAACTCTAACCCCTAACTCTAACCCCTAACTCTAACTCTAACTCTAACCCCTAACTCTAACTCTAACTCTAACCCCTAACTCTAACTCTAACCCCTAACTCTAACCCCTAACTCTAACCCCTAACTCTAACTCTAACCCCTAACTCTAACTCTAACCCCTAACTCTAACTCTAACCCCTAACTCTAACTCTAACCCCTAACTCTAACCCCTAACTCTAACTCTAACCCCTAACTCTAACCCCTAACTCTAACCCCTAACTCTAACCCCTAACTCTAACCCCTAGCTCTAACTCTAACCCCTAACTCTAACCCCTAACTCTAACCCCTAACTCTAACCCCTAACTCTAACCCCTAACTCTAACCCCTAACTCTAACTCTAACCCCTAACTCTAACTCTAACCCCTAACTCTAACCCCTAACTCTAACTCTAACCCCTAACTCTAACTCTAACCCCTAGCTCTAACTCTAACCCCTAGCTCTAACTCTAACCCCTAACTCTAACTCTAACCCCTAGCTCTAACTCTAACCCCTAACTCTAACCCCTAACTCTAACTCTAACCCCTAACTCTAACTCTAACCCCTAGCTCTAACTCTAACCCCTAGCTCTAACTCTAACCCCTAGCTCTAACTCTAACCCCTAACTCTAACCCCTAACTCTAACCCCTAACTCTAACGCCTAGCTCTAACTCTAACCCCTAGCTCTAACTCTAACCCCTAACTCTAACGCCTAGCTCTAACTCTAACCCCTAACTCTAACCCCTAGCTCTAACTCTAACCCCTAGCTCTAACCCCTAACTCTAACCCCTAACGCTAACCCCTAACGCTAACCCCTAACGCTAACCCCTAACGCTAACCCCTAACTCTAACTCTAACCCCTAACTCTAACCCCTAGCTCTAACTCTAACCCCTAACTCTAACCCCTAACTCTAACCCCTAACGCTAACCCCTAACACTAACCCCTAACTCTAACTCTAACCCCTAGCTCTAACTGTAACCCTAACTCTAACTATAACCCTAAGGGTAACAGTTAGGGTTATGGTTACAGTTAAATTTAGGCCCCTTTTACACATACGGTCTGATCAGATCCGCCTGTCAGTTTTTCAGGCAGATCTGATCGGATACTCCATGCATCTCTATGGGGGCAGCGGATGTCAGAAGAGACATCTCCACTGACACCCGCTGCCATCCGCATCCGATCCGGTCTGTGAAATCCAGACAGATGGAAACCCTATTTTCCATCCGTCTGGCATATAGGATGAGAACGGACAGGCGGTCCGTTCTCATCCGATTTCCCCATAGAGGACAGCGGGGACCTGACAACTCCATCTCTGCACACAGAGCAGAGACGGAGCCATCATCTGCCTGCTCAGCGGGGGATCGGCGGATCGATCCCCCGCTGAGCAGAACGGAGTAGGTCGGTGGAACGGACAGTGTGAAAGGGGCCTTAGGGTTACAGTTAGTGTTAGGGTTATCAAGACAGTGATATTTTCCAATTGGCCAAAAAAAAAAACCTGCAATACTTGCATTTTTGATGCGGTTCCATTGAAGTCTATGGAACCAAAAACGCAACCTGCTGTGGGAAAAAAAAAGTCCCAAACTCTTTCCAAAAACCTCACTGCTCCAAAACGCACAGATGTGAACTAGATCCATAGGAAATCCTGCTGGGCTCCATTCACACCTTTGTAGTTTGCTTTTGAGCATTTCTGCAGTGC
The DNA here is from genome assembly GCF_965119305.1 of Pelophylax lessonae. Lineage (NCBI taxonomy): Eukaryota > Metazoa > Chordata > Amphibia > Anura > Ranidae > Pelophylax > Pelophylax lessonae. The sequence continues at coordinate 634,697,602 of NC_138771.1, read as the reverse complement.
TTTTTGCATTTTACTGTGTCTTTGCTGCGTTTTGCAATTTTTATGTTTTTTTTGTTTTTGTTTTTTTTGTGTGCCAAATTTGTTGCTGGGCAGATTAAAAAACACAAATCGTGGCAACATCCCTGTAAAAACTTGGTAAGAACGTGGTAAAAAAGGAACCACATGCTCTTCTGCAGCTTCTCCATTGAAGTCGAATAAACCAAAAAAAGCACAGTTTTCCGTTTTAAAAAATCCCTGACCCTTTCTCAAAATGCAGAGCCACAAAAATGCATTGATGTGAATGTGTTCTATAGGGACCCATGTCACAGGCGTGCGCAGAGGGTGTGCCAGGTGTGCCTGGGCACACCCTAATCACCCCCTGTGGTGCAGATTCCCCCTGTTTAGACCCCTGATATTTCACCAAAGCTCCCTAAATGTGCTAACCAAAAAAAATAAAATTGTAAAAAAAGAATAAAAAATAACAATAGACACCGATCTCTACCCCTCTGACACCATCAGTATATACATATGGATGTGTGTTTGGGCTTTGGGGTGCACACCCTAATACAATAGGCTGCGCACGCCTATGGCCCATGTTAAAAATAATGTACTACTTTTCTGTAAAAAGCAAAAAGCATGAAAAAAACTCATTGGTGTGAATGGAGCCTTAAATGGACCGTAGTGCGTTTTTGGAAAACGTACTTAAAACACATAGGTGTAAAGCAAGGCTTAAGGCCCGTACCGATTGTCGGCCGAAAATGTTCGGCCCCTGAACGATCGGCCGATTTTCGGCTTGTTAGTATGATGCTTCCGACAGCCGACAGCGCACTTTCGGCCGAAAAGAATCTGTCGTGCAAGCATTAAAATTTTTGTTGGCCAACACCAGAACGGCCGATTGTTCGCCAGTCAGTACAGAATTCGGCCGACAATCAGCAGATTTGCAAGACTGGGCATGCTCAGAAAAGAAAAAACACACGGAAAGTTAACCATCACATGACATCACTTCTGCAGTCGGCTGTTGTTGGCCGACAAAATTCGTGTGCAGTCTTTTGCAGTTTTCAACAGACACGACAGCCCTGGACAAAAGACGGCCGATCGTTCGGCAGACGATCGGTACGTGTGTATGGGGCTTTACACTGGATCTGACTCCCCAGCTTGAGAGTCGATGGTCTCTCTTCACTCCCTGACCTGACATGTGTCTCCCAGCTCTTTTTTGCACACAACAGATCTCTGTAGTAAAATGGAATGTAAACTACAAATGGGTTCTGTTATGCACACTCAGGAGCTGGTGAACAGGGCCTGAATTTGCTAAGTTATTGGGTCAGAAATCCGTTAAACCTTGACTCTTTCTCAAAATGAAGATGCAAGGTGGGCAAAGGTATGGCAGCTAGGAGGAGTTTTCTATAGGTAGTTTTCCATAAGTAAGCCGGCAGTGTTATTTAAAGGAGAAGTCCACATTTTTCTAGCATTAGAAATGGGACAAAACGAACCTAATTCTTCTTGCTGCCCTATAATTCTCACATTATATTAGTTTGTATGTTGATTTTCTTACTGTATGGTCTCCCTCCGGGTCACAGTTTGCTCCCTTTTGGGGTGTCTTGGAGGAGATCCTGACCTCGCTCCCTCATTCCTTTACCCCGATTGAACTCCACCTTTGTAATATAGTTCTATACTTCAACTTGATAGATATATTTTGTTCCTGTTTGGACCCTGTGCTATGCAATTTTCATGTATCTGGGAAATGACTTCCATATCCTTATCTATTTGTTATATGCGCTTTAACTAATAAAATATTTTGAAAAAAAAAAAAAAAGAAATGGGACAAAACGTGAAATGAGTTTGGATTTTTTTTTTTTTTTTTTACAGAAAACTATTGGTCAACCAAAAAAAGCATATTTTTAAAAATGTTTATTTTAACCGGTTGCCGACTGCGCACAGTATATTTACTGCGGCAGTCAGCCCCGGCCAGGCAGAGTGACGTAGATCTACGTCGCTCGCCTGTCACTGCTATTAGAGCCAATAGCGGGCGAGCGCGCGCCCGCCTCGGCTCATTCAGGGAGGAGTGCGGGCGTGTGACCGGCGGACCCGATGTCCGCCGGTCACTCGCCGCTCGTCGGTAGAGCGGGAGAAAGGCGGAGCGGCTTATGTAAACAAGCCGCCTGTCATTCTCCCCTGTGTAAAAATGAAGATCAGACGGTTCTACTATGTAGGACCGTTGATCTTTGTTTTTACACCAATAGCATTGTCCCACTACAGTTAGAATCACGCCCCTAGGACACACTTAACCCCTCCCTCTCCAATACAGTTAACCCCTTCCCTGCCAGTGTAATTTATGCAGTAACAGTGCATATATATATAGCACTGATTACTGCAGTAATGTCACTGGTACCCCCAAAAGTGTCAAAAATGTCAGTCAAGGGTCCGATCTGTCCGCCGCAATGTCGCAGTACCGCAAAAAAAAAAAAAATCGCAGATCGCCGCCATTACTCGTTAAAAAAAAACCATCAAAAATGACAAAAATCTTTCCCTTTGTTAGTAAACGCGATAACTTTTGCGCAAACCAATCAAAATACGCTTTTTGCGATTTTTTTTACCAAACATATGTAGCATAAAACAATTTGGCCAAAAATGTTAAAAAATTTTGATTTTTACATTTTTTTTGGGGGGGAATTTCATATAAAAAAAAGTGAAAAATATTGTTATTTTTGCAAAAATTGACGCTCTTTTTTTGTTTATAGCGCATGATCAAAAAATCGCACAGGTGATCAAATACCACCAAAAGAAAGCTCTGTTTGTGGGGAAAAAAAAAGGATGTGAAATTAGTTTAGGTACAGCGTCGCACGATCGCGCAATGGTCCGTTAAAGTCACGCAGTAAAAAATCGCAAAAAAAACCCTGGTCAGGAAGGGGGTAAAATCTTCCGGGGCTTAAGTGGTTAAATCTTAAATATTTTTTTTTTTTTTAAATAAAATATTTTTTTCAAGGCAGTCATGGCGGTTGAAGGATCCCGAAAGGTTAAAATATTTACAACCACCTCTCTGCTACAAGTTTGTAGTTTTTAGGCCCTGTTCACACCTGAGCGTATTTCAGCTTGTAAAACGCTCATCTCTTAAGCTTCAAAACGCTCAACAAGGAAAATCCTGTTCATTCCAATGGCCCCTGTTCACATATGAGCGTTTTATCTCATGAAGCAAAACGCCTGAAGCTCAAAAAAGTACATGAGCTTCTTTTTTTGGCAGATTACAAGCGTTTTTGTTAGATGTCAATGCCTGCCTCCAAACACCTGCAAAAAATGCCTGAAAAAAAGCCAGAAAAAACACCTGTAAAAAGCCCCCAAAAAACGCCTAAAAAAAGCCCAAAAAAAAACGCCTGAAAAAAACACTAAAAAACTGCCTGGAAAAAAAAAGCCTGAAAAAAACGTCTGTAAAAAGCCCAAAAAAACGCCCGAAAAAAGCCAAAAAAAAAACGCCTGAAAACGATATGCTCAGGTGTGAATGGAGCCTTAACTTCCCCGCTAGCGACCATTGTAGTAGAGTGGCTGTTAGGGTATAGTTAGCATTTGTTCTCGTTACCCTTGGAAAGTCCCCATTCCGTGGGGACTGTCTAGACCAGTGATGGTGAACCTTGGCACCCCAGATGTTTTGGAACTACATTACCCATGATGCTCATTCACTCTTCAGTGTAGTTGAGCCTTATGGGTAATGTAGTTCCAAAACATCTGGGGTGCCAAGGTTCACCATCACTGGTCTACACAGTCTCCACGGAATGGGGACTTTCCCAGGGTAACTAGAACAAATACTATACCCTATGCTTGTCTCCGCCATTACTGGAGAACAAACATCACTGGCAATTGGCGTTGGACCTGGCTGCCCGCACAATGCTCAGCCCCCCCCTCCACCAGCAGTTTCCAAAGGGTCCCCCCAGGCCAGCATGAAGAGGATGGGGGGGGGGGGGGGGGAAGGAACGCTATATCTGTTTCGGCTCCCAAATCCCAGGCACTCCGTCTACCAAACTCTACCATGTTCTGCTGAAAGCCACCTTCCACCAACAGCGTTTACCTAAGTTAGTTAGCCAAGAATTCTGACTTTCCTCTCCCACATGTAAAAATCAGCAATTGTTTGCTAAAAAATGACTTAGGACCTCTAAACATTATAGATTTTTTTTTTTTTTAAGCAGAGACCCTAGAGAATAAAATGGTCAGTGTTGTAATTTTGTTTAATCACATGGTGGTTTTTGAAACACAATTTTCTTGGAAGAAAATACACTTTAATGAATTTTAATGCAGGAAAACTCATTTTTTTTTGTATGATATAAAATATGATGTTACGTCGAGTGAATAAATACCAAACACGTCACACTTTAAAATTGCGTATGCTTGCGGAATGGTGACAAACTACTTAAAAAGCTCCATAGGTGATGATTTAAACGCCTTTACAGGTTACCCATTTAGAGTTAGACAGGAAATCTGGTGCTAGAGTTATTGCCCTCACTAGAACACCTCAAATGTGTAGTGCGGACATCAGTCACATATGTGTGTGCAACCTACGTATGCATTCGCCTTCGAGTGTGAGCACGGGGGGAGCAGGGGCGCTTTCATTTTTTACAATTATTATTTATTATTATTTTTTTTTTAAAACACTTTTATTGCTTTCAGAAGGGATGAACAACATCTCGCGTGATAGCATGAGCCGTGAGAGGTCCTCTTTATGCAGAGATCCTGGGTCTTTGGAACCCCATATCTCTCCTTTGGCCTCCAAAGTATCTGATCAAGCCAGGATTGGTTTGATCAGAAACTTTCACAAGCCAGTAACAGCTTTTTTACATTTTAACAAAACCGAAAATGACAAAATCCTCATCGCTCCTGGTTTCTTATACCATAGAGATGATTGGGGGACTAGTCCTCGGTCATCTCTATGGTAAGCTAGTCCTGAACTCCCTGGTGGAACGGGAGAGCCTGGGAAGTCAGTGCAGGGGGGGGGGGGGCTTCCACCACATGTAAAAGCAATCCAGCAGCTATTTAGCCGCTCGAATCGCTTTTACTTTATTCAGAATTACTAGCTGGAAAAAAAGCTATAAGGTTCATGACTGCAGCCATGGTCCCAGTATAGCCACTGAACCCCCATAGGAGGAGCGGGAGAGCCTGGGAAGGATTGCTTTTACCACATGTAAAAGGATGTAGTAAAAGCAACACCACACGTGGATTGCTTTTACCACATGTAAAAGCAATCCAGCAGCTATTAAGCTGCTCCGATCGCTGTTACTTTATTCAGAATCAACAGCTGAAAAAAAAGCTATTAGGGTTATGACTGCAGCCAAGGCCCCAGTATAACCACTGAACACCCATAGGTGGAATAAGATAGCCTGGGAAGGCAGCAGGGGGAGGGGTGGGGTGGAGACCCCCTTTCCCCACCTGTAAAAGCAATCCAGCAGCTACTTAGCCACCCAGATCGCTGTTACTTTATTCAGAATCACCAGCTGCAAAAAAAGCTATTAGGGTTATGACTGCAGCCAAGGCCCCAGTATAACCGCTGAACACCCATAGGTGGAATAAGAGAGCCTGGGAAGGTAACGGGGGTGGGGGGGTAGACCCCCGAGACCCCCTTCCCCCACCTGTTAAAGCAATCCAGCAGCTACTTAGCCACCCAGATCGCTGTTGCTTTATTCAGAATCACCAGCTGCAAAAAAAGCTATTAGGGTCATGACTGCAGCCATGGCCCCAGTATAACAACCGAACACCCATAGGATGTCCCTGTAGTGGTTAAAGTGCCACTGACCACAAATAATGGTATGGGGGGGGGGGGGGTGTTTAAAAGCCACCAATGAATGTGGGATTGTTTTGAAACATTTTAAAGTGCAGGTGACCACCGATGATTGTAGGATTACTGGGGGGGGGGGTGAAGAGTTTTGGATTTATCCATGATAACTAGCTATTGCACACAATGCAATTTCATCCTCCAGTGATGTGGGTGAAGTGTGGGTGACTTTTAAAGGCCAAGTCCTCCTCAATACCAGCACGTGTCTTCATTTCCAAAAAATGTGGCAAAAAAAATAATCATTTTGAGGGTCTTGGCTTTTTATTTGATAAGTTTATTACTAGCAATGTATAAAAAAAAAAATTAAAAAAAATCAGTGGTTATTTACAAGTACCTAAAGAAATCTTATTTATGTGGGGACAGTGTTGCATGAATGAATAATTGTCAGTCAAACTATCACAGTGCTGAAAACTGAAAAATGGCCTGGACAGGAAGGGGGTGTAACATTCCGGTATTGGGGGGTGGTTAAGTGAACTTTTTATTTGTTTGTTAAGTGATAACCTTTTGGGACCCCTTAGGTCCATTTTTAAAGAGTTTTTAAGTTCCCCCAAAAAAGTCAGCTGGTCATTGGCTACCACAGGTCCACTTCTGAGCAGACAATGGCCAGTTTTAGGGTCCATTCGTGTAATGCAGCGGCTGGCGTGCTGTGCGGTCCGGTGGGATCACTTCATTGATCACTTTTTTTTGTGAACTTTATTGAAATGTCACTGTGACATTTTATGAAGTTCAATTGGCTGACATGTGGTGGAAGGAGGTGCACGGCGCACAAAACAAAAGCGCACATTGCCCGTGCACCAACGAGGCGGTGTGAACCCGGGCACACAGGAGACAAGGCAGTTTGCTTTGTCATACGGTGAAATTTTGCTGGAATATTCGCCAAATGCAGTCCCACTGCATCTGGTGTGAATGGACCCTAAGGTATCTGAAGCGGTCCTGTCTCAAAAGCTTTGCAGCAGCCAAATTAATTTGATGAATGCGTCCCATTTACCTCTCGTCCATATCGCTACAAGATCCAGTTCATGTAATGTTGGGGGCTCCCATAGTTTAGAATAGCCCGTGCCTACAGGCAGCATGTGGCTTCTACATATAAGGGTATGGTACTGAGACCTTTGTTTTTATTGCAATAAAGGTTCTCAGAACTTTTGACCCCTTAAAACAGATGTCCCTATCAGAGTCCCCATTTACATCATGACTACTCATCACAGTGCCCCCTTAAATCAAGTGTCCTCATCAGTGTGCCCCCTTACATCATGTCTCCCCATAAAGAGTGCCCCTTACATCAGGTGTCCCCATCAAGAGTGCCCCCTTACATCAGGTGTTCCCATCAAGAGTGCCCCCTTACATCAGGTGTTCCCATCAAGAGTGCCCCCTTACATCAGGTGTTCCCATCAAGAGTGCCCCCTTACAACAGGTGTTCCCATCAAGAGTGCCCCCTTACAACAGGTGTTCCCATCAAGAGTGCCCCCTTACATCAGGTGTTCCCATCAAGAGTGCCCCCTTACATCAGGTATCCCCATCAAGAGTGCCCCTTACATAATGTATCCCCATCAAGAGTCCCCCCTTACATCAGGTATCCCCATCAAGAGTGCCCCCCTACATCAGGTATCCCCATCAAGAGTGCTCCCTTACATTAGGTGTCCTCATCAAGAGTGCCACCTTACATCAGGTGTCACCATGAAGAGTGCTCCCTTACATCATGTGTCCCCATCAAGAGTGTCCCCTTACATTAGGTTGTCCACATCAAGACTGCCCCCTTACATCACGTGTCTCCATCAGAGTGGCCACTTACATCAGGTGTCCCCATCAAGAGTGCCCCTTACATCAGGTGTTCCCATCAAGAGTGTCCCCTTACATCAGGTGTTCCCATCAAGAGTGCCCCCTTACATAATGTGTCCCCCTCAAGAGTGCCCCCTTACATCAGGTATCCCCATCAAGAGTGCCCCCTTACATCAGGTATCCCCATAAAGAGTGCTCCCTTACATTAGGTGTCACCATGAAGAGTGCTCCCATACATCAGGTGTCACCATCAAGAGTGCCCTCTTACATCATGTGTCCCCATCAAGAGTGCCCCCTTACATCATGTTTCTCCATCAAGAGTACCCTCTTACATCAGGTGTCCCCATCAAGAGTGCCCCCTTACATCAGGTGTTCCCATCAAGAGTGCCCCCTTACATCAGATATCCCCATCAAGAGTGCCCCCTTACATCAGATGTCCCCATCAGGGTGCCCCCTTACATCAAGTGTCCCCTTCAAGAGTGCCCCCTTACATATGGTGTTACCATCAAGATTGCCCCCTTACATCAGATGTCCCCATCAGAGTGCCTCCTTACATCAAATGTCCCCTTCAGAGTGCCCCCTTACATCATGTATCCCCATCAGAGTGCCCTCTTACATCAGGTGTCCCCATCAGAGTGCCCTCTTACATCAGGTGTCCCCATCAGAGTGCCCTCTTACATCAGGTGTCCCCATCAGAGTGCCCTCTTACACCAGGTGTCCCCATCAAGAGTGCCCTCTTACATATGGTGTCCCCATCAAGAGTGCCCCCCTTACATCAGGTGTCCCCATCAAGAGTGCCCCCCTACATCATGTGTCCCCATCAAGAGTGCACCTTACATCTGGTGTCCCCATCAGAGTGTTCCCCTTACATCACATGTCCCCATCAGAGTGTTCCCCTTACATCACATGTCCCCATCAGGGTGCCCCATTACATCAGGTGTCCCCATCAAGAGTGCCCCCTACATCAGGTGTCCCCATCAGAGTGCCCCCCTTACATCAGGTGTCCCCATCAGAGTGCCCCCCTTACATCAGGTGTCCCCATCAGAGTGCCCCCCTTACATCAGATGTCCCCATCAAGAGTGCCCCCTTACATCAGATGTCCCCATCAGGGTGACCCCTTACATCATGTGTCCCCATCAGGGTGCCCCATTACATCAGGTGTTCCCATCAAGAGTGCCCCCTTACATCAGGTGTCCCCATCAGAGTTCCCCATTACATCAGGTGTCCCCCATCAAGAGTGCCACCCTACATCAGGTGTCCCCATCAGAGTGCCCCCTTACATCAGATGTCCCCATCAGGGTGACCCCTTACATCATGTGTCCCCATCATGAGTGCCCCCTTACATCAGGTGTCTCCATCAGAGTGCCCCCTTACATGATGTTGCAGTCTGATCACGTGAGGGAACTAAGGAAATTCCTCATCCTGCCTGCAGCAGACTGATGATATCATCTCGGCCTAGGCAAAGTCATTGTACTGGAGGCCAAGGATGACTTGATAATGATGAAAGGTGGCACTGTATATTGTGACATGTCAGGCGTGTATTTATGTAAATTTGTAGATATACTGACAGGTCCACTTTAAGGACCTAAGTCATTGAGGACTTATATGACCTGCACATTAGAGGAGCAGCAAATTGCAGGATTTTTTGTTTCTTTAGTCTATAAGATTAACTCGCAGGAGATTATTTCCAGGGAAAACACAAAGTCACGTTATGTCATTTTACAATGTTAATCGCTGAAGATTAACCTGGGGCTTCCATGTAATAAAACAGAAAAAGTGCTCTTTTATAGTGTAACCCTTTTACTGACTCTCCTTATATTACATTGGTGCTGCGGTTACCATTGTGGCCACACAGCGCCGAATCCAGGGTTCAATTCCCACCAGGGAAGCCGACTATACAGAGTCTTAACTTCTTTCTAAGTTTACTGATTGCTGCAGTTTTATCACAAAATCCAAAACCAACTGGCATCATTATCATTAACCAACGAACGGGCACAGCTGGCAAGGTACATTGTACACTAGTGTTTCCACCAGCGAGGGAGCAACGCCATAGAAACAGCAACCCTGTCACTGGAAAGATTGTGACAAAAGACTAAGACGCCTTTCAGAGGGCAACATGCGGTTCCACGCAACGTGTGTAGAGAAGCCCTTTTTATCTCTAATGGGCTGCCCTAAGCGTGAGAAATGCTCAAAAGAGGTCCCTGACCCTTACAGATGTGTGTGGGTGCCCAATGCTGGGACAAGGTAATCTAGTGGCCAGGACAAAGATGACAAACGGCACCCACTTCCCCCCAAAATATATGAGCATTATATGTCAGAAAACATCCCCCCAACAAGAGTTTCTGGGTCTGCAGACCTGCTGGACCCATTATAAGGGGTTCCCACCATCCCTGTGTTGAGTTCTTGGGTCTGCAGACCTGCTGGGCCCATTATGAGGAGTTCCTATCTTCCCTGTGCTGAGTTCCTAGGTCTGAAGACTTGCTGGGCCCATTATGGGGGGGGTTCCACCATCCCTGTGTTGAGTTATTGGGTCTGCAAACCTGCTGTACCCATTATAAGGTATTCCCATCATTCCTGTGCTGAGTTCCTAGGTCTGCAAACCCGCTGTGCCCATTATGGGGGGTTCCCACCATCCCTGTGCTGAGTTCCTGGGTCTGCAGACCTGCTGTGCCGATTATGAGAGGTCCATACCATCCCTGTGTTGAGTTATTGGGTCTGCAGACCTGCTGGACCCATTATAAGGGGTTCCCACCATCCCTGTGTTGAGTTCTTGGGTCTGCACACCTGCTGTACCCATTATGAGGTGTTCCCATCATCTCTGTGTTGAGTTTCCAGGTCTGCACACCTGCTGTGCCCATTTTGAGGGGTTCCTACCATCCCTATGTTGCATTCCCGGGGTCAGCAGACCTGCTGTGCCCATTGTGAGGGGTTCACATCATCCCTGTGTTGAGTTCCTGGGTCTGCAGACCCGCTGTGCCCATTATGAATCATTCCTATCATCCTTGTGCTGAGTTCCTAGGCCAGAAGACCTGCTGGTTCCATTATGAGGGGTTCCCACCATCCCAGTGTTGAGTTCTTGGGTCTGCAGTCTTGCTGTGCCCATTATGAGGTGTTCCCACCATCCCAGGTCTGCAAACCTGCTGGGCCGTTAATAGTGAGATTACCACTTTTCCCGTGTTGCATTCCCGGTTCTGCAAACCTGCTGTGCCCATTATGAGGAGTTCCCACCATCCCTCTACTGAGTTCCCAGGTCTGCAGACCTTCTGTGCCTATTATGCCATTATGTCCCTATGCTGAGTTCACAGGTCTAAAGATCTGCTGTGCCCCTTATGAGGGGTTCGCATCATTCCTGTGCTGAGTTCCCAGGTCTGCAAACCCGCTGGACCCATAATAGAAAAGGCTCCCACTATTCCTGTGTTGAATTCCCAGGTCTGCAAACCTGCTGTGGCCATTATGAGTTTTTTTTTTACCATCCCTGTGTTGAGCTCCTGGGTCTGCAGACCCACTGTGCCCTTTATGTGGGGTTCCCATCAGCCTTGTGCTGAGTTCCTGGGTCTGCAGACCTGCTGTGCCCATTATGAAAGGTTCTAACCATCCCTGTGCTGTGTTTCCGGATCTGCTGTGCCCATTATTAGGGGTTCTGACCATCCCTGTGATTAGTTCCTGGGTCTTTACACCTGCTGTGCCCATTATGAGGGGTTCCCACTATCCCTGTTGAATGTTTATTAGTATTATGGAGCAAGTAACATGAATAGATGGAACATACAACAGGGGTAACAGTCAGAACCACCAGGAAGATAGGAACAGAGTTGGGAATTATGGAAGGTAGATCTCACTGTTGGATCATCAATACCAAGGCTCAGTCCTGGGACCAACCCTGTTCAATTTATCCATAAACAGCATTGAGGACGGGATCAGTAGTTCAATATCAGTTTTTGCAGATGACACAAAATTAGGCAGGGCAATAACTGCACAGCATGAAGCAAATATCCTACAGAATGACCTGGACAAAATTACAGAGTGGGCAACGACATGGCAAATTAGGTTTAATGTGGAGAAGTGTAAGGTTTTGCACTTGGGGACTGGAAACATAAAAGCACAATACACGTTAGGAGGGGAACCCTTGGGGGAATCAAAAATGGAGAAAGATCTGGCAGTCCTGGTTGATGATAGATTAGGCAACAGCATGCAATGTCAAGCGGCAGCTGCCAAAGCCAGCAGAATATTAGCATGCATAAAGAAAGGGATGTATTCCAGAGATAAGACTATAATCCTTCCACTTTATAAAACTCTGGTCCGACCGCATCTGGAGTATTCTGTCCAGTTCTGGTCGCCAGTCCTCAGGAGGGATGTGTTGGAGCTGGAGAGAGTCCAGAGAAGGGCAACTAAACTGATTAGGGGATTGGAGGACCTTGATTATGAAGAGCGTCTGCAATCGCTTGATTTATTCTCCCTGGAGAAAAGACGCCTGAGAGGGGACATGATAGCAATTTATAAATATCTCAATGGTGATCTCAGCATAGAAAAAAAGCTATTCAGTCGAAGGAATTGCATGAGGACAAGAGGGCATACAATGCGATCAGAGGAGAAGCGTTTTAACCTCAGGCAACGTGAGGGGTTCTTTACTGTTAGGGCTTCAAGATTGTGGAATTCTCTACCACAAGAGGTGGTTTCTGCGGGTAGTATGGTGGCTTTCAAAAGACTCTTAGACGTACATCTCAAGGATCAGAACATTCAGGGGTATGTGAGATGATTACGGCCACACACACCTACACAGGTTGAATTGGATGGACTATTGTCTTTATTCAACCTCACCTACTATGTAACTATTTAAGAAGCCAGGGGTTGGCCCGAACCTACCCAGCCTCATTTATATTTAAACTATTAGGTGAACTGACCCTTAGAACAATTCATAGAAGAAAGACAAGGTGCTGACTGTAGAAGCCAAACCAGCAAAATACAGATTGTAATTGGGTGTTGTACCTTGTCTTACTGCCAAGCAGTGCTTTGAGATAATGGAAGCGGTTCCTTACCTATAATGTAGTAATCTCTATGGGATTTAAACTCATGGCCCCACAAGTTCGGACTGTACTCTTGGAACTTGATGGTGAAGCGAAGGTCTTGTCCCGGCCGGTCACAGGTGAGGAGGAGGTTGGGCGTCCGCAGGACAGAGCAGGTAACTACCTCGTCCTCCGTGCCCACCAGATAAAGCTTGTAGTATTCATAGGGAGATGAGGAGAAAGGTCCACGAGGTTCTGAACGTGGGCAAAGTAAATCCAATCGGTCTCCAATTTGTGGATATAAGACATAACCCTCTGCATCCTGAAACCTGGAAAAAAAAACACAGAAGAGGATTATTGACCATATTCTCAACAGATACCCAGTAAAGGAGTTATTCACAAAGTAAAGCAGTGTTGAACCCAAAACCAAAAATGTATTATATTGCAGCCAAGGCTGGGACAGGGGGTGGGAAGAAGGGACAACCGCCCAGGGCAGAGCAGTAAGGAGGGCACCTCTCTACCACCTCCAATCTCCAGATCAGTGGCTAGCAACCAGCAGGGTGCAGATTTAGGTCTACTCTTATAGCTATTGATGTCACACATATTCCAACCCCATCTGCCCACTGCTGACACAGAAAACTCACCGGGCATATGCAACTACCTTCTATATGCTGGAAAGTGTAGTGTAGTGAATACTCCAGGGCAACCATGGACAGCCAGTTCAAAGGGGACTGAGACATGGCGGTACACCCATTCTCCTACATGCATGAACAGCACTGTAGGGGGCGCAGTTACGCATCCTTGTCCCGGGCACTGAACAAACCTGTCCCGGTACTGAGTGAAGCTTACCATCCATTAGATGTGGTGGCTGCATGAGTTTTCTTTTTTTAAAGCTTTTTTCCCTTTGTTTTCACCTGGTGGCTCTGGCCAGTAACACACCTCCTGTATTAGATCACCCCCCCCACTCTGGATGAAGGAGCACAAGGGGCACCTTTGGACAGCAGCATTGTCAGTCTGGAGGGAGGGGAGTGTTTTATGGGCTAGCAGATTTAAATACACTAACAAACTGAAGCCAAACTCCAGCTCACACTTTATAAGCTATTACAGCAAACTGTTTGGGATAAAGGTTTTACATGAATAAATAAAAGTTGATTGTTGTAAGAACTTCTGTAAATGTTAAATGTTTTATCTCATCCCTGTAATCTGATACATTCTGCTGGAGAGCTTGTGCTTTTGAAAAATTATAGACTTACTGGCCGGATCAAAAGATGAAAATACACTATATTACCAAAAGTATTGGGACGCCTACCTTTACACGCACATGAACTTTAATGGCATCCCAGTCTTAGTCTGTAGGGTTTAATATTGAGTTGGGCCACCCTTTGCAGCTATAACAGCTTCAACTCTTCTGGGAAGGCTGTCCACAAGGTTTAGGAGTGTCTATAGGAATGTTTGACCATTCTTCCAGAAGTAAATTTGTGAGATCAGGCACTGATGTTGGACGAAAAGCCCTGGCTCGCAGTTTCCACTCTAATTCATCCCAAAGGTGTTCTATCAGGTTGAAGTCAGACCAGTCAAGCATCCCAGTCTTAGTCCATTGAGTTGGCCCACCCTTTGCAGCTATAACAGCTTCAACTCTTCTGGGAAGGCTGTCCAGAAGGTTTAGGAGTGTCTATGGGAATGTTTGACCATTCTTCCAGAAGCGCATTTGTGAGGTCAGGCACTGGTCTGGTTCGCAGTCTCTTCTCTAATTCATCCCAAAGCTGTTCTATCAGGTTGAGGTCAGGACTCTGTGCAGGCCAGCCAAGTTCCTCCACCCCAAACTCACTCATCCACGTCTTTATGGACCTTGCTTTGTGCACTGGTCCAAATCATTTGGTGGAGGGGGGATTATGGTGTGGGGTTGTTCTTCAGGGGTTGGGCTTGGCCCCTTAGTTCCAGTAAAGGGAACTCTTAAGGCGTTGGCATACCAAGACATTTTCGACAATTTCATGCTCCCAACTTTGTGGGAGGAGTTTGGGGATGGTCCCTTCCTGTTCCAACATGACTGCGCACCAGTGCACAAAGCAAGGTCCATAAAGACATGGATGAGCGAGTTTGGGGTGGAGGAACTTGACTGGCCTTACCTCAACCTGATGGAACAGCTTTGGAATGAATTAGAGAAGAGACTGCGAACCAGACCTGTGCCTGACCCCACAAATGCTCTTCTGGAAGAATGGTGAAACATTCCCATAGACACTCCTAAACCTTGTAGACAGCCTTCCCAGAAGAGTTGAAGCTGTTATAGCTGTAAAGGGTGGGCCAACTCAATATTGAACCCTACGGACCAAGACTGGGATGCCATTAAAGTTCATGTGCGTGTAAAGGCAGGCGTCCCAATACTTTTGACAATATAGTGTAGAAGTAAGAAAACCTAAAAAATAAAACGAATGCAGCCACCACATCTAAGAATTGGTAAGCTGCAAAATAAGAAATGTTTGCTTTAGGGAATAACACTACTTTGATTGTACTAATCACCAAAATTCTTTAAACTGAACATGTAAGAAGTCAAAGTGACCCAAAAGAACTCTCAGGGGAAAAAAAACACAATAATCACGATAAATATTCACCCGAATTCCGAGAACTAAAACTTAGCAGTAAATCCTATTAACCCTTTCACTGTCGGAGGCGTTTTTTGCATTATTTTGCACACGTTTAAAAAATAATTTTAGCACTGAAGATTACAAAACATGATATATTTTCTGATAGCAGACACCCTAGAGCATTGATGGCGAACCTTGGCACCCCAGATGTTTTGGAACTACATTTCCCATGATGCTCAACTACACTGCAGAGTACATGAGCATCATGGGAAATGTAGTTCCAAAACATCTGGGGTGCCAAGGTTTGCCATTACTGCCCTAGAGAATTACTGTAATAGTGGTAGGTACAATTTTTTTATGTCACATTAGCGCAACGGCGCTTATAAAATGCACAATTTCAGTAAAAAATCCAATAACCAGTCCTGTACCGGAAGATTTTCCTGCTTAATGACCAGGCCATTTTTTGCGATTCGTCACTGCGATACTTTAACTTACAATTGCGCAGTCGTGCGACACTGTACCCAAATAAAATTGATGTCCTTTTTTCCCCAAAAATAGAGCTTTCTTTTGGTGGTATTTGATCACCTGTGCGATTTTTATTTTTTTGCGCTATAAACAAAAAAAAAAAAAAAAAACAATTCTGAAAAAAAAAAAAAGAATTTTTACTTTCTGCTATATAACATTCCCAATAAAAAACAAATCATTAAAAAAATATAATTTTTTTCATCATTTTAGGCCAATTTTTATTTGGTTACATATTTTTGGTAAAAAAAAAAAAAAAAAAAATCACAATAAGCGTATTTTGATTGCTATCGCATCTACAAACTAGAGGAAAGATTTATGTCATTTTTATTTATTTTTTTACTAGTAACGGCGGCGATCAGCAATTTTTAGCGGGACTGCGACATTGCGGTGTACAGATCAGACCAATAAATTACATTTGTGAAACTTTTGGGGGGACCAGTGACCTTAGTACAGTGATCAGTGCTAAAAATATGCACAGTTACTGTAATAATGACACTGGGGTTACCACCAGTGGCAAGCAAAGGGTTAAATGCTTCCCTAGGGGGTGCTATCTAACTGTAAGGGGATGGGCTTATGGAATGAACACAGAGACCTGTGTTCCTAAATGGGAGGAACACAGGATCCATGTGTTCATTGCTGACAGAACAGCAGTCTGCTGTGTTTACTACGGCAGATCGCTGTTCTGTCTCTACGGGGAGCGATGGCGTGTGCCCGGCGGCAATCGCGGCCATTGGCCCCGCAGATCAGCCTCCCCCCCCTGGCAAATGGGTGCATGCGCGCACCCCTGCGCAGCGACGTACGGATACGTCGTTTCGCAGGAACCTGCTTCTGTATATGTACAGAGGCTGGTCAGCAAGTGGTTAAAGGTAACATAGTGGGCACATAAACGCAAAATATTTCACATTTTGTTTTTTTGTAAAATATAAAAGGTGAGGTTGTGCCGAGTAAAAAGATATTCAACATGTCAAACCTTTAAATTACATGCGCACGTGAAAAGGTGGCAAACTCCTGTACCTTATATTTTCCATAGGCCCCTACAGGACATAAAAAAACAAGAGAAGGGCGCCGACCTCGTGCAATACCACAAAATATTTATTGGAAAATTGTTAAAACCACATCATGCAGTATACTCACAAGAGTACGCTATGTAAAAGCAAAAACCAAAAGAGTTCCTTCGGCTGTTCAGAGACCACAGGACCATGATCCTTAGTAATGACAAGACGAACTTGAAGGTGTTCATAGGGCTAACGTGTTTCGAGGGGGAACCCTCTTCCTCAGAGCCATCTCTATGGACACCTTCAAGTTTGTTTGTCATTGGTCCTGCGGTCTCTGGACAGCCGAAGGAACTATTTTGGTTTTTGCTTTTACATAGCAGCAAGACTTCGGATGCTAACTATATAGCCATTGCCTCTTTGGCCTTTATGTAACATTTGAGCGCAGGAGACATTTACTTGCCTACAGGACATCAGTTCAGAGTTACCCGTGAATAATGGGCCTAGAATTATTGCTCTCACTCTGCAACATGTGTAGCGCAATCAAAATTGTTGTGCGCAGACACCCCCACTGTGGCGTTCTCTGATTTCCCTCCCCTCTTCTGGACATCACCTGCCATTTTGGTCTTGGGTCTGCTAATGGGGATGGGGGGGGGGGCTTTCTGTTTGAGGGCCAGTGGGTAATAAAGAAAACAACAATTTTCCCATAGTGAAAGGTATAAGAGCCCATTCACACTAGCGCGACTTGTGAGGCAACTTGTGTTGCCCCAGGTAGCTTGACATAACAAAAGCAATGTTAATCAATCAGTACCGTCTTAATTGGCACTACTGAAGTTGCTCCGACTTCAGAAAAGGGTCCTGTACTACTTTGAGGCGACCTGTGATCCGACTGTCCCATATACTTCAATGGGAGTCGCCTCCTTATCTTAATTGACACGACTTGTTATCAGACTTTCCAGGAAGAAGAAAGAGATTAGCCAGGCATTCCCCACAGACAAAGTCGCCTGTCTCTTCAAAGTAGTACACAAGTCTCTTCCAAGTCTCTTCCAAGTCTCTAAACAAGTCTCTTCAAGTCACGGGGCGACTTTCTGGTAGTGGTAGTGTGAACCAGCTCTTAGAGGTTTATTCATAAAAGTAACAAGTAAAAAGTAAATATTAGGAAGTACAGTCATTGACTCATGCTGGACATAAGCGTACCAAGGACTTAACATCTTCATCAAAGAGTAAGCATTACATCTCCAGTACTAGACTTCTGCCATGTAGGACCACCTAAGCAAAAACATTTTACGTACTAACTCCTTTACGTACAAATTTGCACAAGAAGAACGTCAACAATCACAAGAGACATTAATTTCAGATATTTTGGAACACCTTGTTATCTTTACCGCTAGTCTAGTTAGAAAACGCTGAATGGGACTTTTACCATTCTGTTGTGCAGGATCAACCATTGCTATTTAAAACATGTGCACCTGGATAATTAACCTGCAGATATGTCAACTTCATTGCTTAATAAATTTGCCCCTAATTTTCAGTACAGGCTCCACAACAAAATATTCCAAGGATGGTGAATAACTTGTTCTAATAACATCTTTCTGCAATGCCATCTTAGCAAGTGAACCTATTATTATTGAAAGAACCCAAAGTTAGCATATAAGCACCTAATATTGTCATTCAATCAATCATATGTAAAACATATATATATTTTTTTTTTTTTTCTTTATCAAAAGCAAAGTGTTATAAAAATGGCATTAGCTTCTGGGCACTGCCATGAGGGACATGTACCAATGGCAATACACAGAAAATGAAAATGGTGTACAGCAGGGAGAGGATAATTTTCATGTTTCAAGGGTGGCATAACCACTTCTGGACCGGAAGGATTTTCCACCTTAATGTCCAGGCCATTTTTTGCCTTTCGGCACTGCTTTATTTTAACTGACAATTGCGCGGTCATGCGTTGCTGTACCCAAATAAAATTGATGTGTTTTTTTTTTTATCCCCCTCAAATAGAGCTTTCTTTTGGTGGTATTTGATCACCTCTGCGATTTTTATTTTTTGCACTATAAACAAAAAAGTGACAATTCTGAAAAAAAAAAAAAAAAAAAAAATTTTTCACTTTCTGCTATACAACATTCCCCCAAAAAAATGTAAAAATCGGATTTTTTCATAATTTTAGGCCAATTTGTATTCTTCTACATATTTTTGGTAAAAAAAAAAAAAATCGCAATGAGCGTATTTTGATTGGTTTGCGCAAAAGTTATCGCGTCTACAAACCAGGGGAAAGATTTATGTTGTTTTAATTTATTTGGTTTTTTTTACTAGTAATGGCGGCGATCTGCAATTTTTAGCGGGACTGCGACATTGCAGCGGACCGATCGGACTCCTAACTGACATTTGTGACACTTTTGGGGGGACCAGTGACATTACTACAGTAATCAGTGCTAATAACATGCACTGGTAATGTAATAATGACATTGGCAGGGAAGGGGTTAACATTGGGGTGATCAAAGGGTTAATTGCGAGCCTAGGGGAGTATTTCTAACTGTATGAGGGAGGGGCTTGTGAAAAAATCATAGAGACATGTGATCCTATATAGAAGGATCGCAGGCGCTCTGTGATCATTCCAGGGAGAAGAACGTTCGACTGTGTTTACAATAGCTGACCGTCCTTCTCTCTCAGCGGGGAGCGATCGCGAGAGCCCATCGGCAATCGCGGCCGCTGGCCCCATAAATCGGCCTAGTGGGGGCGGGAGCGCATGGCCATCGGCGCACGCTCGCCCCACAGCACCCTGCACGTGACCGACCGTAGAGCTACGTCGGTTCGCGCAGGAGAGCCAGCCTGCCGCAGTAAAACTGCGACGGGCGGTCAGGAACCAGAAAAATATACAAAACCTTTGGATAGATTTAGCAGCAACACATGCTTTTTCTTTAAGTGGTACTACAAGTCCATGCAGACATTGTGAACACTACATATCCCATCTTCCATTGGGTGCACAGAGTGCCAACAGCAGGGAGGTGATGTCACTGTACTTGTAGTCCATTGAATACCTCCTCCAGTCCCATAACAGAAGGCCTGGGCTGAAGATAAAAAAAAATGCTGTATATTGCACCCACAACGCATTGATTGTGGGTGCGATGCTCTGCAGGCTTGAATGCAAAAAAATCATGGTACATTTTTGTTCATTTATTGTTGGGATAGATAGATTAGATAGATAGATAGATAGATAGATAGATAGATAGATAGATAGATAGATAGATAGATAGATAGATAGATAGATAGATAGATAGATAGATAGATAGATAGATAGATAGATAGATAGATAGATAGATAGATAGATAGATAGATAGATAGATAGATAGATAGATAGATAGATAGATAGATAGATAGATAGATAGATAGATAGATAGATAGATAGATAGATAGATAATATGGTAGGGACTAAAAGTAAAATTTTAAATATTATTCAGCTAGGTGAAAATTTATTATTACTTATATTTTCTTTTGATTTTATTTTAAGTGATTATGCAGTTAACATTTAAGAGTGGCTGCAGCATTTAGCCAATAAGGTTAATAGTTAATAGTCACGTTAACGTAGTAATACATTTAAATATTATGCATTCTCATTTCCCACCACTAGGTGGAGCCCTTTGGTTCCTTTGAACATTTTCCAATTTCTTTTTATTTTCTGTTGTTGCAAAGAGTCAGACCAATAACTCATCTCATCTGTCTGATCTATAATCAGAGACCGCCTGCCTGAAAGGCGACTGCTACTGTAGTAATATGTTCTCATTTTTTAGCTAAACCTTAGTCCTCTAGGAATCCTCTTTAAATACTGTGCATGTATATATATATATATATATATATATATATATATATATATACACACACACACACATATATATATGTATATATATATACACACATATATGTATATATATATATATATATATATAAACACACACAGTATATCCTGGTGGTGCATCATGGCAGAACACAATGGATTAACACTCCATTCCTTAACCACATCGGACAAGTTATCTATAAAATTAACTCCAGCCAACCCTGACTCATTCTTTTTCCCGTCCTCGCCATGCGCGGGTTATCTGTTTATCTGGTTTTAATTTTTGCTCTTACCTGCCTATTTCCTGCAGCCATCCAACCAGGATTAATCTCCGTTAGTCTAAGATCTCTGCTATCGACTCTTAATGAGGCCAGCAGCAGGGAGTCCCATTTTGAGTATCTCAGGACAAAGAGATCTCAGACTAATTGCCTAAAGTGGAACTAAACCTATTGATCTGTTTCCAAAAACAGTGGCATTCAAGACATGCCTTAAGATATAACTGCCACAGTTGCTTGTGCTCTCAACCAAATTGTCAAGACATGCAAAAGTCTCCATGGCATCTGTCCATTATGATGCTTTCCCCGCCTTTTCTTTGTGTTTCAAGTAACTGAGAACACTAACAATTTTTCCTCCAAGTTCTTGCCTTTTTATACATCTTGCTTCTTTCTGTGCCCCATCCAAGATGCCACCGGTATGTCTGAGGGCCTCCTGTGCATATGTGGGTGATGTTTCTGTCTTGGGCGTTATCCATCCAGTTCAAAGATGACTCCTGCAGTCCCTGGTGCCTCTCCTCATGCTCGGTGGTGGGGCTCCCAGTCTGGGCATCCACAGCAGTACTTGCCCTGTTGTATGATGTCTCCCACAGTTGCACTTCAGCGCATGCACAGGCAAAACACACGCCCATGGGCATCCTCCTTGGGCACCAGTTTTTAGGAAAGCGTATCACTTATAGCAGTGAATTCTTCAGTTCCTCTCTTTTGAGTTACCCTTTCATATGAGTGAGTGTTTCAACAGTCCTTCACGTCATTTGACCCATAAATTCCATTCTCATACTACCCTATCTAATTTTTTCTTTCAGTATCATGATGCCACTAAAGACACTGTCTCCACTGTCTCCCTCCAGCCCACCTCATGTAGCCCACTTCATGAAGAGTACCTAGAGGATCGTCCTATCAGATGCAGATCTCCTGCCCACCATTTATAGAGATGCAGTACCAGGTCATTGCTCTAATTCAGGCTTACATCAAAATATCTATGTTCATGACTGCAAGGAAGCCGTATACTGACGGAAGACCACAAGTACAGTGTGGGTCTGAGGTTCCGTCACAATAGGCATCCTGATAAGAACACCTGTTGGGTCTGTGGCCAGCTAGCTCCTCCAGGGAACTTGGATTATTATCAGTCGGGTCTGCTTGAAGCCACTCAAGACCAGATGGTGACAACTCTGTAAGTAATCTCTATCATTAAACAGTCAGTTAAGGACTGCATGTGAGAACTCAAAGAGTTCCCAGGTGATATCAGGTTCTTCTTATCAAGTCACTGAGAAAGTCTCATATGGAGATGATAGTCTTCTTGAGAATCCGAGGATATGGGTCCTTGAGGTTTCGACTTCTTTCTGGTAGACCCATTTATAGGGTATGGTAAACAGGCCATTCAGTAAGATGATCTCATCAAGAAACTCTAAAGCAACCTTTCTCAACCAGGGTTCTGTGGAATCCTAGGGTTCCTCCAGAGGTTGCAAGGGGTTCCCTGACCAGTGATGGTTAAATCTCTTTCCTGATGGCATCCCCATAGTTCCTGCACCAACACCACTCAACAGAACCTCTGGAATGGGACCAGCGGAACATCTCCTCTTCTTTTGTCAGGTCAATACCCACTGGCAGAAGATTTTTCCCACTGACAATGTGAGGGGCATTCCTCCCACTGCCCCCCCAATATAAGGGGCCCTACACTGACCAACATTAACATGGAGATTTTTCTCATAGAGTAACATAGTGATGGGCATTCTTCTTACCAACCACCAGTGAAAAAGGACATTTTCACTACACCAGTGCAAGCAGACCCTTCTCTCATTGATCACCAATGTGGTGTGGCTAAAGATGGCCATAGATGGATCTCAATTCAGCTGGTTCAGCAGGGAATGGATGAATTTTGATACATCTGTGACTGTTTCTGTTTGAGAGGAGTCGATCGAATGACGGGATGTTGGTAAATTGCCATTCGATCAGTGTATGCTGACAGAGGAGGAGTCATTGCTGTCAGAATACTATAGCATAGCGGGGAGGATTCCTTTATCCACCTTGCTTGTGTGGATGGGGGAATATGCAAGTTTTTTCAATCAGCCTGCTGGCTGATCAACAAATAAATATATTTATGACCAGCTTTATGTACCATGAGCTGTAGATAAAATAATTTTTAGCAGGGGTTCTCCTGAGACCTTATTAGGGTTCCTCCATGATAAAAAGGTTTAGAAAGGATGCACTAAAGCAGGGGTGGGGAACCTTTTTTCTGCCAAGGGCCATTTGAGTATTTATAAAATTATTCGGGGGCCGTACAAAATTATCAACTTAAAAATGTGCATGTTATATTTTGTCAAACATTTAATTAACTCACCCCTATTGTGATGGCTGCAACTGCTTCTCTTTGGTGAGGTGTGTGATGTTAGCTGGTATTGATGATGTTGGTTAGTCTGGAGCGCAGTTGACTCTTTGTGGTGGTAAGTTTTGATAGGAACTACTGGTGGGTACAGCTGGCTGGTACAGCTGGATGGTACTGTTGGTGGGTACTGCTGGCTGGCACTACTAGTGGGTACTGCTGGCAGGTACTGCTGGCGGGAAATGTTGGCTGGTACTGCTGGCTGGTACTGCTGGTGGGTACAGCTGGCTGGTACTGCTGTGAGTACTGCTGGCTCTGGCTGGTACTGCTGTGTGTGCTGCTGGCGGGAAATGCTGGCTAGCAGCGGCGCCACGCAGGAGGAAGAGGCGATGTTTCCTGTATTGGTCACAGGCGGAGTGCATTTGCTTGCTTTTATCTAGCCCTTGGGGTGCTGTATTATTCACTAACACCAATAAAGGGCACAATTTTTCCCAATGACACCAACAATGGGGCCCAGTGACATCGATGATGGAGCACAATTCCTTCCAATGACACCAATGATAAGGGCATTGGTTTACTCCCACTGATGCTGGGACATTGTATACTTCCGATGGCCCCTAAAGTCTGAAAACAGTAAACTGGTCCTTTGTTTAGAAGGTTTGGAGACTCCTGCCTTACATAGATATTTGTAATTTTATATAGAACAATGATTCCTAACCTTGGTCCTCAAGTACCCCAACAGGCAATATTTCCAGGACTTCCTTCACCTTAAACAAGTGCTAAACATCAATATCAATTGCTTGGTATTTTATCCAAGAGAAATTCCCAAAACATGGCCTTTTAAAGGTACTTGAGGACTGAGGTTGAGAACCACTAATATTAAATATGCTGTATATCAGTCTTTCTCAACCTTTTTACCCCAGGGGAACCCTTGAAATATTTTTGAAGTTTCAGGGAACCCCTGCGAAAACCATTTCATTGGAGGCCAGTGTAAAAAAATGCCCCTTATATTGGTAGTTAGTGTGAAGAATACGCGCCCGCGCCCCCCCCCCAAAAAAAAGTGGTAGATAAAATTGTGCCTTTACATACAGCTGGAACTATGTAGTCCCCAACAAATGGTACGGCAATCAGTTGCAGCTCAAGGAACCTCAAACCTCAAGAGGAACTCTAGGGTTCCATGGACCCTGGTTGAGAATGGCTGCTGTATATAGTAATAAACAGATATACAAATAAAAATAAAAATGCCACTAAACCATTATTGGTTTAAAATTTATATTTTCTAAACGTTTATGTGGGCAAATACGAGCCTCTGCTCATAAAATAAATCCATCCCTATGTAAATGTTAGCTATCAGGGGAAAAAAGGAGACTTGGGGTTTAAAGACAGTAATCCGCGTGTCAAAGGAAGCTGAAGACCCTAAAATATTTCTTTTTCACTAGTGGTCAGTGTACAATAAACATCCCTGCCCCCAATTTAACTCCATCCTCCCCCCCTTCCATTGTTTTGCTGAATGGATCAGTCCAGTCAACAGATGGGACAAAGGGACATAACAAACAAAGGATAGGGGGAGGCCAAGTGGAACATCTGCTTATGGTAGAGATGATGTTGTAGATACTTGATAGATACCCTGCACTATACAGTAGTAGAGAATACAATATATAATGCGTGTGCGTGTGTGTGTATGTATATATATATATATATATATATATATATATATATATATATATATACACACACACATATATATATATACACATATATACACACACACATATATATATATATACACACACATATATATATATATATATATATACATATATATATATATATATATATATATATATATATATATATATATATATATATATATCACACACACACACACACACACACACACACACACATATATATATATATATATATATATATATACATATACATATACATATACATATACACATACACACACACAGTGGATATAAAAAGTCTACACACCCCTGTTAAAATGTCAGGTCTCTTTGATGTACAAAAAAAAATCATCTCAGAACTTTTTCAACCTTCAATGTGACGTATAAACTGTACAGCTCAGTTGAACAACAGACTGAAATCTTTTAGGTGGAGGGAAGTAAAACTAAAAAAAACTAAAATAATATGGTTGCATAAGTGTGCACACCCTAAAACTAATACTTTGTTGAAGCACCTTTTGATTTTATTACAGCACTCAGTATTTTTGGGTATGAGTCTATCAGCATGGCACATCTTGACTTGGCAATATTTGCCCGCTCTTCTTACAAAAACTCTTCAAATCTGTCAGATTGTGGGGGAATCTCTTATGCTCAGCCCTCTTCACATCACCCCACAGATTTTCAATCAGATTCAGGTCTGGGCTCTGGACGGGCCATTCCAAAACTTTAATCTTCTTCTGGTGAAGCCATTCCATTGATTTGGATGAATGCTTTGGGTCGTTGTCATGCTGAAAGATGAAGTTCCTCCTTATGTTCAGCTTTCTAGCAGAAGCCTGAAGGTTTTGTGCCAATTTTGGCTGGTATTTGGAACTGTTCCCTCTACCTTCACGAAGGCCCCTGTTCCTGCAGAAGAAAAACAGCCCCAAAGCATGATGCTGCCACCACCATGCTTCACTGTTGGTATGGTGTTCTTTAGGTGATGTGTAGTGTTGTTTTTGCGCCAAACATATCTTTTGGAATTATGGCCAAAAAGTTCAACCTTGGTTTCATCAGACCACAACACATTTTCCCACATGTTTTTGGGAGACTTCAGATGTGTTTTTGCAAAATTTAGCTGGGCTTGGATGTTTTTCTTCGTAAGAAAAGGCTTCCATCTTGCCACTCTACCCCATAGCCCAGACATATGAAGAGTACGGGAGATTGTTGTCACATGGACCACACAGCCAGTACTTGCCAGATATTCCTGCAGCTCCTTTAATGTTGCTGTAGGACTATTGGCAGCTTCTCTGACCAGATTTCTTCTCATCTTTTCATTATTTTGGAGGGACATCCAGTTCTTGGTGATGTCACTGTTGTGCCATATTTTCTCCACTTGATGATGACTGTCCTCACTGTGTTCCATGGTATATCTAATACCTTGGAAATTCTTCTGTACCCTTCTCCTGAATAATACTTTTTAACAATGAGATCCCTCTGATGCTTTGGAAGCTCTCTGCAGACCATGGCTTCTGCTGTAGGATGGGACTAATGCCCCATACACACATGCAGATTATCTGAAGACTTTTGTCTGCAGACTTACCAAAACCATATAATATGAGGTCAAACCTAAACACTTTCAATTTGTATGCAATCCGGCAGGCCCTTGCACTACATAGAAAAGGTAAATCTGAAGACAAAAGTCTTCAGATAATCTGCACGTGTGTACGGGGCATAAGAAAATGTCAGGAAAGACCTACTAGAACAGCTGGACTTTATTTGGGGTTAATCAGAGGCACTTTAACTAATGGCAGGTGAGTACTGACTCCTATTTAACATGAGTTTTTGAATGTGATTGCTTAATGCTGAACACAGCTACATCCCCAGTTATAAGAGGGTGTGCACACTAATGCAACTACATTAATTTCGTTTTTTATTTTTACTTCCCCCCCCTAAAAGATTTCAGTTTGTTTTTCAATTGAGTTGTACAGTTTAGAGGTCACATTAAAGGTAGAAAGAGTTCTGAAATGATTTACCTTTTGCCTAATTTTTTTACATCATAGAAACCCCTGACATTTTAACGGGGGTATGTAGACTATATATATTTATATATATATATAAAAAAAAATATATATATATATATATATATATATATATATATATATATATATATATATATATATACAAATATATATATATATATAAAAAATATATATATATATATATATAAAAAAAAAATATATATATATATATAATATATATATATATATATATATATATATATATATATATATATAGAATAAAATGAAATGATTTACCTTTTGTCTAATTTTTTTACATCACAGAAACCACAGACATTTTAACAGGGGTATGTAGACTATATATATATATATATATATATAAAATATATATATATAAAAAAATATATATAAATATATATGTAAAATATATATATATATATTTTTTTCTTTTTTTTTATATATATATATATATATATATATACACACACACACACACACACACACATACTGTATATTGGTATAATCATACCAAATATACACATGGTATAATCATACCAAATATACACAAATATTGATAAAACTGCTCTGCAATAACAATGAAAAAACATGGAACGTACTAAAATTAATAAAAATAGGTCAATGCAGAAATAATGGTGTTATCATCCCTTAGGAATATACAGTACGACATTTTGAATTTTCTTTACTTAGCTGCTTCTATTTGTATTGGGGATTTCATCCACCGCGCGTATTAATTGGCGCTGCAGATAAAAACGCTCTGCCAGTGTAAGGGTTTTTTTTTAAATGGCAGCAGTACGTACATTGAGGTTTTTACAATAAAGGAGGGCCCTCACCCACACCCCTGGCTCGTCTAGTGTTGGGCAGAGAAGTGGGAACACTGGCACAGGGAGCCTGGCACCGTACCCCTGTGCCCACACACGTGGGAGAACGAGAATGTGCTGCTGATGGGAGACAAAAATAGAGGTCTCAGAGCTGAAGGGCAGCTTATATTGTTCACGGGAACCTTTCACCAAGAATACGATTTATTACATAAAATTATCAAAATTAACCTAAAATTAATGAATTTTTTAAAAAAATGTAGATTTGTCCGCCTTGACTGTCCAGATGATTTTATTTATTACAGGTATTTATAGAGCACTGACAATTTGCACAGCAATTTAGATATTGTGCATTCATATCACCTGCCCTCTTACAGTCTAAGGTCCCTATCATACATTCATATATACACATACTGGGGCCAGATTTGGACAGAATCCAATTAACCTACCAGCATGTCTTTGGAGTGAAGGAGGAAAACCACACAAGTACAGGAAAAACATGCAAACTTCATGTAGTGTCCCTGCTGGGATTCAGATTAAGGATCCAAGCGCTGCAAGTCGGAATTGGTAACCACTAACCACTGTGCTGCTACAATGACAGACTAAATCCCCCCCCCCCCCCACGAGTGCTGCCATTAGAATATTTGTCCTCAGAGCTACTGAACTCCATGCAGCTTACTAAAATTTAAATGGGACTCTGTACCTTGTAAGTATGTATTGCCTATCCTATATATAAATAAATAAATAAATATATACATATATATATATATATATATATATATATTTATTTATAACCACTAGTACCATACTGTATAATAATAATAATAATACTGAGTATACATAAATATTGATCACACCACATATAATACTAAAAAAAAAAAAAAAAAATTATATATATATATATATAAGGCAGACGTCCCAATACTTTTGACAATATAGTGTATATACTACACAGTATATACACTATATTGTCAACAGTATTGGGACGCCTGCCTTTACACACACATGAACTTTAATGGCATCCCAGTCTTAGTCCGTAGGGTTCAATATTGAGTTGGCCCCCCCTTTGCAGCTATAACAGCTTCAACTCTTCTGGGAAGGCTGTCCACAAGGTTTAGGAGTGTGTCTATGGGAATGTTTGACCATTCTTCCAGAAGCGCATTTGTGAGGTCAGGCATTGCTGTTGGATGAGAATGCCTGGCTCGCAGTCTCTGCCCTAATTCATCCCAAAGGTGTTCTATCGGGTTGAGGTCAGGACTCTGTGCAGGCCAGTCAAGTTCCTACACCCCAAACTCGCTCATCCATGTCTTTATGGACCTTGCTTTGTGCACTGGTTTGCAGTCATGTTGGAACAGGAAGGAGCCATCCCCAAAATGTTCCCACAAAGTTGGGAGCATGAAATTGTCTAAAATATCTTGGTATGCTGACGCCTTAAGAGTTCCCTTCACTGGAACTAAGGGGCCAAGCCCAACCCCTGAACAACAACCCCAGACCATAATCCCCCCTCCACCAAATGATTTGGACCAGTGCACATAGCAAGGTCCATAAAGACATGGATGAGCGAGTTTGGGGTGGAGGAACTTGACTGACCTGCACCTCAACCCAATATAGTAGAACACCTTTGGGATGAATTAGAGCGGAGACCGAAGCCAGGCCTTCTCTCTAACATCAGTGCCTGACCTCACAAATGCTCTTCTGGAAGAATGGTCAAACATTCCCATAGACACACTCCTAAACCTTGTGGACAGCCATCTCAGAAGAGTTGAAGCTGTTATAGCTGTTATACAAGCTGTACACTCACTACTTTACATTGTAGCAAAGTGTCATTTCTTCAGTGTTGTCACATGAAAAGATAGAATAAAAAATTTACAAAAATGTGAGGGGTGTACTCACTTTTGCGAGATACTGTATATATATATATATATATATATATATATATATATATATATATATAGATCTATATCCATCTATCTATCAATCTATCCATCCATCCATCCATCCATCCAACTATATATAATATACAGTATATATAGACATATATATATATATATATATATATATATATATATCTAGATATATCTATCTATCTCTATATAAATATAGATATATATATCTATATATATAGATATATATATATATATATATAGATAAATCTATATATATAGATATATATTTATATATATCTGTATATATTTATATATATTTATATATATATATATATATATATATATATATATATCTATAGATAGATAGATAGATAGATAGATAGATAGATAGATAGATAGATAGATAGTATATACCCTGCTATAGCATGTGTTAGGAGGAGATATATAAATCTATATAAATATAGTATATACCCTGCTATAGCATGTGTTAGGAGGAATATAGCACCTGTGGATGACGG
Organism: Pelophylax lessonae; assembly: GCF_965119305.1. Taxonomy (NCBI): domain Eukaryota; kingdom Metazoa; phylum Chordata; class Amphibia; order Anura; family Ranidae; genus Pelophylax; species Pelophylax lessonae. Next base: position 634,667,578 of record NC_138771.1, on the reverse strand, counting down.
ATAGCTGGACTCTGGTAAGAGGGATTATGAGTAGAAGGTGGAGGATCTATGAGATGAGAGCGGTAATGATTCCAGCTGGTTGTTTCATGTCTTCACAACTTTTGACAAGCTGCAAGATTGGAACGGTCACAGGTATAAATTATTGGCAGTAAAAATACGAAATGTCATGCTTATTAAACGACATTGGTATGTTTGTTCCTGCTCACCCATAAAGCAAACTAGGCAGAGTGGGTGTCTGGGGGCCCTCAGCTATTTGTGATTAGGAGTCCTCAAAAGTAACAAGATTTTCTAGGTTTAGCTGAAATGAATTGGATGTCTGTACAGGCAACTGATTATTCCTTGCTGCCCCCCAGCCCCGCATTCACTTGGCCCCCCTTTAACCGCTTCCTGATCGCCCGCCGCCAGGGCAGCCCTCCTGCGCGAACCGACGTAGGTATACGTCAGTCGCGCGCCTGCAGCTAGGGGGCGAGCGCTCGCCGCGCGGGGAGCTCCGATGCATGTGTCAGGCGGCTCCCATTGCCACTGGCCACCCGCGATCGTTCCCCGCTGAGAGAGAAGAACGGTCAGCTGTTGTAAACACAGCAGACCGTTGTTCTCTCTGGAATGATCACAGAGTGCCTGTGATCCTTGTTTGTGGGGAAAAGGGACATCAATTTTATTTGGGTACAGCGTCACACGACCGCGCAATTGTCCGTTAAAGTAACGCAGTGCTGAATCGAAAAATATGGCCTGGTCACTAAGGGGGCAAATCCTTCCGGTCCAGAAGTGGTTAAGCAAAACTTCACTGCATCTAAGCGCTACAAACCAAAAAACGCCACTTAACTCATTTTTAATATTCAAACCAAACTCCTCCATCCATCCATATCTCAATGCTTTATTTTGCTGAGAAATCTCATTGAACCCCCCCAGCATTTCTGGCCCATCTTGAGTAAGGGCATAAGATTCATGTAGCATTTACTCCCAGTGACGTCATTGTGAGGCCCCCCCCCCTCCCCCCCCATGTCACAGAAGCAGAAGAGTGGAGAGCAGAAGAGCAGAGGGGGAGAAGAGCAGAGCGGAGAAGACCAGATGAAGATTTTTAATAAACTTTCCAAAACGTCTCCAGTCGTTATTTACATACACTGCCTTTTATGGGGTGAATGGGTAGGGGTACAGTGTACCCCATACCCATTCACATAGGGAGGGGGTCCGGGATCTGGGGGGCCCCCTTGTTAAAGGGGGCTTCCAGATTCCGATGAGCCCCCTGCCCGCAGACCCCCACAGCCACTGGCCAGGGTTGTGGGGATGAGGCCCTTGTCCTCATCAACATAGGGGCAAGGTGCTTTGGGGTGGGGGGTGCAGAGCTCCCCCTGCCCCAAAGCACCAACACCCCCCCATGTTGAGGGCATGTGGCATGGTATGGTCCAGGGGGGGTGGGGCCGCTCACTCGTCCCCTCCCCCTTCCTGCCCTGCCGGGCTGCATGCTCGGATAAGGGTCTGGTATGGATTTTGGGGGGGACCCCATGCCGTTTTTCGGCAAGGGGCTACCCTCAAATTCCATACCGGACCCGAAGGGCCTGGTTTGGAACCTGGGGGGGACCCCCCACGCAGTTTTTTTCCCATGTTTGGCGTGGAGTTCCCCTCAAGATTCTCACAGCGCAAGTCGCGCCGCAAGTCGGATCCTCCTGATCCGACTTGCGGTGCGACTTCCATTCAAATCAATAGGCTCCCATAGGGAACCATTGATTTTGAATGGAGGCAGAAAAAAACGCTGCTAAAAGCGACGTGGCAAAACGTGCAATAACGCAAATGGTAAAAGCTACTGAAAGCACGTTTAACAGCTGCTTTTTCCCGGCGTCAGAACTAGCTTTGGGGCGCGTTTTTTCTAACTTCCCGTGTACATGGAGCCTAAGAGTTACAGAGGAAGTCTAGGGCTCAAATTATTGCTCCCGCTCTATCGATCGCGGCGATACCTCACATGTGTGGTTTGAACACCATTTACATATGTGGGCGGGACTTGCGTATGCGTTCGCTTCTGCGCGTGAGCGGGATGGGGCGCTTTATTTTTTTATTCCTATTTATTTTATCTATTTTTAAATAGAATATAGAAATAAGCAGGATAGGACCTCTTTAATGTGAGATCTGGGGCCAAAAAGACCTCACATCTCACATCTACACTAAAAAAAAGAAAAAAAAAAAAAAAAAAGAGTAAATTTTTCATGATGAAAAAAAAATGGGCTCTTCAAATGCGTTGCTAGGAGACAATGTTTAACGTCGCTCCGGTCCTCCAAGACCATAGAGTCGAGTGGGGGCCGTCTTGCCCTCACTCGACTTCCTTCCTATGAGGAGCGCGGATCCGGCGGGTCCGGTAAGCGGGGAAAACGACCGGGAAGCGGCGGGATGGGGGGGCACCTCTCCCGCCGCACTGTAAGGGTGATCCCGCAGCGAATCTGCTGCTGGGACCACCCTTATAAGAAAGAGGACTGCCGGCAGTTTCAAAAAATACTGGGGTTATGGCAGCTATCTGCTGCCATAACCCCGGTATTTAATGTCAAAATACCGACGTAAAACTGCGGCGGGCGGTCCAGAACTAGTTAATCAGTACAATTTTCGTAGGAAAATACAATCCATATACAATACATCACTTCCAAATTTTTATTCTGTCATAGGAAAATTTTTGTACTTTAGTAACCTATTGGTTTTCGATATGGAGATTAGCATGCAAAAACTGGACATTCATTCGTTTTTATAATCTTATCGTCTGTGCGAGGCTTTAAACCCAGGAATGCTGGAGACCAATCCAGAACGGACAGCGGCAGAATGGTGACCCAAAGATCTGGGATTTCCTCTGCTTAGACCGCGCCCGAAGATGTCCGACAAAGGGCAGCCACAGCAGGGTAAGCAGCATATAATATATTTCTATTATGAATTTGCAAAATTGGACTTAATCATTTTCCCTAAATTTCTGCAAAGATTTGGCAAATTTTTACAATTTCCTTAAAATGCAGTTGATTCAAGGGGAAGCCAAAATGAAACTGGTTTTTGCTGGTTTTTATGGGTACAGTGGGCTTTCTATGGCTCCTGATGGATAGGGATAGTTTTTATTTAGGCCCCCCTTTACATGGGCATTTAGGGGCATAGAATGGATTCCAGCAGCAAGAATTGGTAGATTCTTGCGCCCCCCCCCCCCCAAGATGTATGAGCATTATGTGTCAGCAACCCTTGCCCCCCAAAAAATAGCACTAATCTGCATATATTCCCCCTCCTCCCAGTACAAATCTGCTTCCCCTGCTGAAATTCCCCCATCACAAATGCCCCCCCTAAAATAAAATCTACTCTTAAAATCCTTATTCTCTGAGTACACAACCTCTCCTCCCCCGCTTTAAATCCCCACTCCCAGCACAAATTCTCCCTCCCACAAGTGTCCTCTCCTAATACATTCATCCTTACTAGCACAAATTCCCCCCCCCCCTTCAAAAAAAAATGTTCCCAACCTAGCACAATTCCCCTCCCCCCTCTACCATACCACCTCTTCTAGCACAAAACCCCCTCCTACCACAAATCCTCTTCCCCCCACCCCTCTTCCCAACACAAATCCCCTTAAAACACCACTCTTAGTACATCCCCTTCAAATTTCCCCTCCTACACCCTGCCCCCCAAGTTCCCCCTCCCAACACAAATACCCCCCCCCCCCCAATCTCCTTATTGCTGTGCTGCAAAATGCTGGCAGCCTAACATGTTTCAGGAAAGGGTGACGGCCGGTACACGCAATAATGCCTTGTTTTCACTGAGCGGTACAGTTCGGTTCGGTTTGGTACACAGTTTTTGCCGTTTCCATTGTCAAAAGTTGTGAATGGTACCCTAAGCCTCGTTTCCACTGAGCGTTACGGTTCGGTACGCAATTTTTGCTGTTTCCATTGTCAAAAGTTGTAAATGGTACCCTAATTCCGAACCGTACCGTACCACTTTTTTGGTATCCTTTCGTTGGGGTACCAAGCACATTAGTACCGTACCAACAGGGTGGAGCTACACTGTTGAGGTACTGTTGAGCTGAGGTACTGTTGGCAGTGGAAACGCAAGCCTCATCAAGGTGTACCAAACCGTACTGAACTGTACCGTACCGCTCAGTGGAAACGAGGCATTATTCCGAACCGTACCGTACCACATTTTTGGTACCGTTTCGTTGGGGTACCAAGCACAATAGTACCGTACCAACAGGGTGGAGCTACACTGTTGAGGTACTGTTGAGCTGAGGTACTGTTGGCAGTGGAAACGCAAGCCTGATCAAGGTGTACCGTACCCAACCGTACTGAACTGTACCGAACCGAACCGCTCAGTGGAAACGAGGCATTATTCCGAACCGTACCGTACCACTTTTTTTGGTACCCTTTCGTTGGGGTACCAACCACATTAGTACCGTACCAACAGGGTGGAGCTACACTGTTTAGGTACTGTTGCGCTGAGGTACTGTTGGCGGTGGAAACGCAAGCCTGATGAAGGTGTACCGAACCGTATTGAACTGTACCGTACCGCTCAGTGGAAACAAGGCATAAGAAAATCGTACGAAGATGTCCGTGCGACGAACGATCTGCAGATTTTCTGATGGTTAGTATAGAGCTTTTGACAGCAAATTCTGACTGTTCGGACGACAAAAGCTGAAGGTTCTGGCCGGAAAGTTTTTATCATACGTGATCACAACGTACCATTTTCGTTTAATTAGTACAGTTCAAGACCACGCATGCTCAGAAACGAACGAATACATTACAATACAATTACACACTTCTGAGGTTGTATTCTTTTGTAGGGGAATTGTTGTACGTTGGGTAACCTCTTCATTTTCCATATGAGACTAGAATGTGACAAACTACGAGCATTCCTCCGATCTTCTCATTGTCTGTAAGAAGCCTGAGTTTAGACTTAGCAATAGGCTGGTCCAGACTTCTGGTCGTTGGAGAAGACTGTGGGCAGGAGAGAGGACATTGGGAGCTGCATTGTAGGAAATAGCGGTGTCACTCTCTGGCTGTGCAGTGTGGGGGAAGGTGCGTGAATCACAACAGTGGCCAAACAGAGTTAAAATCTGATGGTAGGTAAAATAGTTCACATATATTTATTACAAATACAGGCAAATACTGCGCTATCTACTATAGATCACAGGGGTCTTCCAATGGTAAATGAGCTTCTCTGTATATTTTACATATTTTTACAGACTCAAAAAAAAATCATTTTTATAAATGGACGAATCAACTTTAAATACGGAAGTTTTACTTGGATTTTGTATTTTTGTATATCAGCAAGAAAGGATATAGAATGACAGGAGAAAGACTCCAGTAACATAAAGCAAAAATATTCCATATAAACCAAAATGAGCCCATCAGAATCCCTGCTTACATCAGAGGTCCCATCAGAGTCCCCCCTTACATCAGAGGCCCCATTACATCAGAGGCCCCATCAGAATCCCCCTTACATCAGAGACCCCATCAGAGTCCCCCTTACATCAGAAGCCCCCTTACATCAGAGGCCCCATCAGAGTCCTTACAGCAGAGGCCCCATCAGAGTCCCCCTTACATCAGAAGCCCCCTTACATCAGAGGCCCCATCAGAGTCCTTACAGCAGAGGCCCCATCAGAGTCCCCCTTACATCAGAGTCCCCCTTACATCAGAGGCCTCATCAGAGTCCCCCTTACATCAGAGGCCCCATCAGAGTCCCCCCTTACATCAGAGGCCCCATCAGAGTCCCCCTTACATCAGAGGCCCCATCAGAGTCCCCCTTACATTAGAGACCCCGTCACAGTCCCCCTTACATCAGAGACCCCATCAGAGTTCTCCCTACATCAGAGGCCCCATCACAGTCCCCCTTACATCAGAGACCCCATCAGAGTGCCCCTTACATCAGAGGCTCCATCAGAGTCTTCCTTACATCAGAGGCCCCATCAGAGTGTTCCTTACATCAGAGGCCCCATCAGAGTGCCCCTTACTTCAGAATCCTCCTTATGCATTATCCCAATCAAAGTCCCCCCTTACATCAGAATCCCAATTAGAGTCCCCCTTACATCAGTATCCACATTAGAGTTCCCATTAAAGTTCCCCCTTACATCAGAGCCCCAATCAATGTCCCCCCTTACATCAGGGTCCCCATCAATGTCCTCATTACCTCAGAATCTCCATCAAATTCACCATCAAAAACCCCCTTACATCAGAGTACCCATCAGATTCCACCTTACATATGAGTCTCAATCATAAACTTTGACATCAGAGTCCCCCCTTTACATCAGAATGCCTATCAGAGCCCCCCCCCCCCTTATATCAGAGTCCCTATCAATGTTGTCATCAAAACACCCCCTACATCAGAGTCCCGTCAATGCCCCCTCCTTACATCAGGGTCCCCTTCAATGTCCTCATTACGTCAGAGTCTGCATCAAATTCCCCATCACAAACCTTACATCAGAGTCCCCATCATAGCCCCTTACATCAGAGTCCCCATCAGAACCCCCCCCCCTACATCATAGTCCACATCCTAGCCCCCCCCCCCCCCCATCCCTTACATCAGAGGCCTGAAAAAATATTCTTGCAGCAGGCTAAAGATTGGAGACCCCCACTTTCAATCATATCAGTACATCTGTTCATTTTCTGTATAATGGGGTCACAGAGTATACATGGAGAGGTGGTCACTGCAGGGGGGGATGGGGGGGGGGGGGTGTTGGCTCGGGCAGAGGTGCATTGTGGGAGCAATATGTTTACATTTGGCAGTTTAAACTCATTCTATATCAGCTAATGATTGTTATCATCATAATAAAGAAATCCTCATTTGTTAATGACACATCTGTGCGAGCCGCTACATCTAATTAATAAGACTTAATTACAGACAATTGCTGGAGGAAAATTCATGACATGAATAAAGCTGGAGGGGTAATTACCGAGATTAGAAGGTAGACGGAACCAGCAACACATAATCAGAGTATTATTACACAATACATGATGTAATTACCACAGTATACATACTCCGAATTATTCATCGCTCTACTCCATGTTATTACACAGCACCGAGCGACCGTTATCGCAGTATACTCAGTATTATCATACAGAGCGGTGTGATCATTATCGGAGTATACTCGGTATTATCATACAGTGCGGTGTGATCATTATCGGAGTATACTCGGTATTATTATACAGAGTGGTGTGATCATTATCGGAGTATACTCGGTATTATTATACAGTGCGGTGTGATCATTATCGGAGTATACTCGGTATTATTATACAGAGTGGTGTGATCATTATCGGAGTATACTCGTTATTATTATACAGAGCGGTGTGATCATTATCGGAGTATACTCTGTATTATTATACAGTGCGGTGTGATCATTATCGGAGTATACTCGGTATTATTATACAGAGCGGTGTGATCATTATCGGAGTATACTCTGTATTATTATACAGTGCGGTGTGATCATTATCGGAGTATACTCGGTATTATTATACAGAGCGGTGTGATCATTATCGGAGTATACTCTGTATTATTATACAGTGCGGTGTGATCATTATCGGAGTATACTCGGTATTATTATACAGTGCGGTGTGATCATTATCGGAGTATACTCGGTATTATTATACAGAGCGGTATGATCATTATCGGAGTATACTCGGTATTATTATACAGTGCGGTGTGATCATTATCGGAGTATACTCGGTATTATTATACAGAGCGGTGTGATCATTATCGGAGTATACTCGGTATTATTATACAGAGCGGTGTGATCATTATCGGAGTATACTCTGTATTATTATACAGTGCGGTGTGATCATTATCGGAGTATACTCGGTATTATTATACAGTGCGGTGTGATCATTATCGGAGTATACTCGGTATTATTATACAGAGCGGTGTGATCATTATCGGAGTATACTCGTTATTATTATACAGAGCGGTGTGATCATTATCAGAGTATACTCGGTATTATTATACAGTGCGGTGTGATTATTATCGGAGTATACTCGGTATTATTATACAGAGCGGTGTGATCATTATCGGAGTATACTCGGTATTATTATACAGTGCGGTGTGATCATTATCGGAGTATACTCGGTATTATTATACAGAGCGGTGTGATCATTATCGGAGTATACTCGTTATTATTATACAGAGCGGTGTGATCATTATCAGAGTATACTCGGTATTATTATACAGAGCGGTGTGATCATTATCGGAGTATACTCGGTATTATTATACAGTGCGGTGTGATCATTATCGGAGTATACTCGGTATTATTATACAGAGCGGTGTGATCATTATCGGAGTATACTCGGTATTATTATACAGAGCGGTGTGATCATTATCAGAGTATACTCGGTATTATTATACAGAGCGGTGTGATCATTATCCTAGTATACTCGGTATTATTATACAGAGCGGTGTGATCATTATCAGAGTATACTCGGTATTATTATACAGCGCGGTGTGATCATTATCGGAGTATACTCGGTATTATTATACAGAGCGGTGTGATCATTATCCTAGTATACTCGGTATTATTATACAGAGCGGTGTGATCATTATCGGAGTATACTCTGTATTATTATACAGTGAGGTGTGATCATTATCAGAGTATACTCGGTATTATTATACAGCGCGGTGTGATCATTATCGGAGTATACTCGGTATTATTATACAGAGCGGTGTGATCATTATCCTAGTATACTCGGTATTATTATACAGAGCGGTGTGATCATTATCGGAGTATACTCGGTATTATTATACAGAGCGGTGTGATCATTATCCTAGTATACTCGGTATTATTATACAGTGCGGTGTGATCATTATCGGAGTATACTCGGTATTATTATACAGAGCGGTGTGATCATTATCCTAGTATACTCGGTATTATTATACAGTGCGGTGTGATCATTATCGGAGTATACTCGGTATTATTATACAGTGAGGTGTGATCATTATCAGAGTATACTCGGTATTATTATACAGCGCGGTGTGATCATTATCGGAGTATACTCGGTATTATTATACAGAGCGGTGTGATCATTATCCTAGTATACTCGGTATTATTATACAGAGCGGTGTGATCATTATCGGAGTATACTCGGTATTATTATACAGAGCGGTGTGATCATTATCCTAGTATACTCGGTATTATTATACAGTGCGGTGTGATCATTATCGGAGTATACTCGGTATTATTATACAGAGCGGTGTGATCATTATCGGAGTATACTCGGTATTATTATACAGTGCGGTGTGATCATTATCGGAGTATACTCGGTATTATTATACAGAGCGGTGTGATCATTATCGGAGTATACTCGTTATTATTATACAGAGCGGTGTGATCATTATCAGAGTATACTCGGTATTATTATACAGTGCGGTGTGATTATTATCGGAGTATACTCGGTATTATTATACAGAGCGGTGTGATCATTATCAGAGTATACTCGGTATTATTATACAGCGCGGTGTGATCATTATCGGAGTATACTCGGTATTATTATACAGAGCGGTGTGATCATTATCCTAGTATACTCGGTATTATTATACAGAGCGGTGTGATCATTATCGGAGTATACTCTGTATTATTATACAGAGCGGTGTGATCATTATCCTAGTATACTCGGTATTATTATACAGAGCGGTGTGATCATTATCGGAGTATACTCTGCATTATTTTACAGTGCGGTGTGATCATTATCAGAGTATACTCGGTATTATTATACAGTGAGGTGTGATCATTATCGGAGTATACTCTGCATTATTATACAGTGCGGTGTGATCATTATCAGAGTATACTCGGTATTATTATACAGTGCGGTGTGATCATTATCAGAGTATACTCGGTATTATTATACAGTGCGGTGTGATCATTATCGGAGTATACTCGGTATTATTATACAGCGCGGTGTGATCATTATCGGAGTATACTCGGTATTATTATACAGTGCGGTGTGATCATTATCGGAGTATACTCGGTATTATTATACAGTGAGGTGTGATCATTATCAGAGTATACTCGGTATTATTATACAGTGAGGTGTGATCATTATCGGAGTATACTCGGTATTATTATACAGTGAGGTGTGATCATTAATATCGGAGTATACTCGGTATTATTATACAGTGAGGTGTGATCATTATCGGAGTATACTCGGTATTATTATACAGTGCGGTGTGATCATTATCGGAGTATACTCGGTATTATTATACAGTGAGGTGTGATCATTATCGGAGTATACTCGGTATTATTATACAGAGCGGTGTGATCATTATCGGAGTATACTCGGTATTATTATACAGTGAGGTGTGATCATTATCAGAGTATACTCGGTATTATTATACAGCGCGGTGTGATCATTATCGGAGTATACTCGGTATTATTATACAGAGCGGTGTGATCATTATCCTAGTATACTCGGTATTATTATACAGAGCGGTGTGATCATTATCGGAGTATACTCGGTATTATTATACAGAGCGGTGTGATCATTATCCTAGTATACTCGGTATTATTATACAGTGCGGTGTGATCATTATCGGAGTATACTCGGTATTATTATACAGAGCGGTGTGATCATTATCGGAGTATACTCGGTATTATTATACAGTGCGGTGTGATCATTATCGGAGTATACTCGGTATTATTATACAGAGCGGTGTGATCATTATCGGAGTATACTCGTTATTATTATACAGAGCGGTGTGATCATTATCAGAGTATACTCGGTATTATTATACAGTGCGGTGTGATTATTATCGGAGTATACTCGGTATTATTATACAGAGCGGTGTGATCATTATCAGAGTATACTCGGTATTATTATACAGCGCGGTGTGATCATTATCGGAGTATACTCGGTATTATTATACAGAGCGGTGTGATCATTATCCTAGTATACTCGGTATTATTATACAGAGCGGTGTGATCATTATCGGAGTATACTCTGTATTATTATACAGAGCGGTGTGATCATTATCCTAGTATACTCGGTATTATTATACAGAGCGGTGTGATCATTATCGGAGTATACTCTGCATTATTTTACAGTGCGGTGTGATCATTATCAGAGTATACTCGGTATTATTATACAGTGAGGTGTGATCATTATCGGAGTATACTCTGCATTATTATACAGTGCGGTGTGATCATTATCAGAGTATACTCGGTATTATTATACAGTGCGGTGTGATCATTATCAGAGTATACTCGGTATTATTATACAGTGCGGTGTGATCATTATCGGAGTATACTCGGTATTATTATACAGCGCGGTGTGATCATTATCGGAGTATACTCGGTATTATTATACAGTGCGGTGTGATCATTATCGGAGTATACTCGGTATTATTATACAGTGAGGTGTGATCATTATCAGAGTATACTCGGTATTATTATACAGTGAGGTGTGATCATTATCGGAGTATACTCGGTATTATTATACAGTGAGGTGTGATCATTAATATCGGAGTATACTCGGTATTATTATACAGTGAGGTGTGATCATTATCGGAGTATACTCGGTATTATTATACAGTGCGGTGTGATCATTATCGGAGTATACTCGGTATTATTATACAGTGAGGTGTGATCATTATCGGAGTATACTCGGTATTATTATACAGAGCGGTGTGATCATTATCGGAGTATACTCGGTATTATTATACAGAGCGGTGTGATCATTATCGGTGTATACTCGGTATTATTATACAGTGGGGTGTGATCATTATCGGAGTATACTCGGTATTATTATACAGAGCGGTGTGATCATTATCGGTGTATACTCGGTATTATTATACAGTGAGGTGTGATCATTATCGGAGTATACTCGGTATTATTATACAGTGAGGTGTGATCATTATCGGAGTATACTCGGTATTATTATACAGTGAGGTGTGATCATTATCAGAGTATACTCGTTATTATTATACAGAGCGGTGTGATCATTATCGGAGTATACTCTGTATTATTATACAGTGGGGTGTGATCATTATCGGAGTATACTCTGTATTATTATACAGTGCGGTGTGATCATTATCGGAGTATACTCGTTATTATTATACAGTGAGGTGTGATCATTATCGGAGTATACTCTGTATTATTATACAGTGAGGTGTGATCATTATCGGAGTATACTCTGTATTATTATACAGTGCGGTGTGATCATTATCGGAGTATACTCGTTATTATTATACAGAGCGGTGTGATCATTATCGGAGTATACTCGGTATTATTATACAGTGAGGTGTGATCATTATCCGAGTATACTCGGTATTATTATACAGTGCGGTGTGATCATTATCAGAGTATACTCTGTATTATTATACAGTGAGGTGTGATCATTATCGGAGTATACTCGGTATTATTATACAGTGAGGTGTGATCATTATCGGAGTATACTCGTTATTATTATACAGAGCGGTGTGATCATTATCGGAGTATACTCTGTATTATTATACAGTGCGGTGTGATCATTATCGGAGTATACTCGGTATTATTATACAGAGCGGTGTGATCATTATCGGAGTATACTCTGTATTATTATACAGTGCGGTGTGATCATTATCGGAGTATACTCGGTATTATTATACAGAGCGGTGTGATCATTATCGGAGTATACTCTGTATTATTATACAGTGCGGTGTGATCATTATCGGAGTATACTCGGTATTATTATACAGAGCGGTGTGATCATTATCGGAGTATACTCGGTATTATTATACAGAGCGGTGTGATCATTATCGGAGTATACTCTGTATTATTATACAGTGCGGTGTGATCATTATCGGAGTATACTCGGTATTATTATACAGTGCGGTGTGATCATTATCGGAGTATACTCGGTATTATTATACAGAGCGGTGTGATCATTATCGGAGTATACTCGTTATTATTATACAGAGCGGTGTGATCATTATCAGAGTATACTCGGTATTATTATACAGTGCGGTGTGATTATTATCGGAGTATACTCGGTATTATTATACAGAGCGGTGTGATCATTATCGGAGTATACTCGGTATTATTATACAGTGCGGTGTGATCATTATCGGAGTATACTCGGTATTATTATCAGAGATGTATAGTAACGAAGTAGAACTACTTAAGTACTGTACTTAAGTACCGAAATGCGGTATCTGTACTTTCCTAGAGTAGAATTTTTTTCTCCTACTTCTACTTTTACTTCACTACATTTTTTCGATGATTTCGATACTTCTACTCAAGTATTTTTTTTTTTGTGCTGCATAGTTACTCGTTACTTTTAAAAAAATTACCAGTGCCAGAACAGTAGATGGCAGGTTGCATAAAGCTCAAAAAAATGTGTATAATGTCATTTGTAAATCAGCGCATACGAAAATAAAGGCTGTGTATAATAAAAGCTGCTTTACAAAATCTTTCCAATAAAAAGAAAATATGAAACAAACAAATAAATGGTGCTACAGCGCTTAAAGTGCATCAAGAAACTACTAACAAACACAGGTTAATCATTTGAATAAATCATTTGAAATAATAAAAACAATATGATGTTCAAACTTTTGACTTATTTCTTTAATAACTACATAACACAGTACTTCTACTTCTACTTTCAGTACTTGAGTAGAATTTTTTTTTCAAAACTACTGGTACTTTTTACTTTTAGTACTTAAGTAGCAAATTTTTTGAAAAAACTACTTGCAATACTTAAGTAAAAAAAATGTTGAATACTTTAGTACTTCTACTTAAGTAACTTTTTCTGCGAGCACTTCCACTTCTACTCAAGTAATTTTTTGATCGAGCACTTGTACTTTTACTCAAGTAGAAATTTCGAGTACTTTATACAAGTCTGATTATTATACAGAGCGGTGTGATCATTATCGGAGTATACTCGTTATTATTATACAGAGCGGTGTGATCATTATCAGAGTATACTCGGTATTATTATACAGAGCGGTGTGATCATTATCGGAGTATACTCGGTATTATTATACAGTGCGGTGTGATCATTATCGGAGTATACTCGGTATTATTATACAGAGCGGTGTGATCATTATCGGAGTATACTCGGTATTATTATACAGAGCGGTGTGATCATTATCAGAGTATACTCGGTATTATTATACAGAGCGGTGTGATCATTATCCTAGTATACTCGGTATTATTATACAGAGCGGTGTGATCATTATCAGAGTATACTCGGTATTATTATACAGCGCGGTGTGATCATTATCGGAGTATACTCGGTATTATTATACAGAGCGGTGTGATCATTATCCTAGTATACTCGGTATTATTATACAGAGCGGTGTGATCATTATCGGAGTATACTCGGTATTATTATACAGTGAGGTGTGATCATTATCAGAGTATACTCGGTATTATTATACAGCGCGGTGTGATCATTATCGGAGTATACTCGGTATTATTATACAGAGCGGTGTGATCATTATCCTAGTATACTCGGTATTATTATACAGAGCGGTGTGATCATTATCGGAGTATACTCGGTATTATTATACAGAGCGGTGTGATCATTATCCTAGTATACTCGGTATTATTATACAGTGCGGTGTGATCATTATCGGAGTATACTCGGTATTATTATACAGAGCGGTGTGATCATTATCGGAGTATACTCGGTATTATTATACAGTGCGGTGTGATCATTATCGGAGTATACTCGGTATTATTATACAGAGCGGTGTGATCATTATCGGAGTATACTCGTTATTATTATACAGAGCGGTGTGATCATTATCAGAGTATACTCGGTATTATTATACAGTGCGGTGTGATTATTATCGGAGTATACTCGGTATTATTATACAGAGCGGTGTGATCATTATCAGAGTATACTCGGTATTATTATACAGCGCGGTGTGATCATTATCGGAGTATACTCGGTATTATTATACAGAGCGGTGTGATCATTATCCTAGTATACTCGGTATTATTATACAGAGCGGTGTGATCATTATCGGAGTATACTCTGTATTATTATACAGAGCGGTGTGATCATTATCCTAGTATACTCGGTATTATTATACAGAGCGGTGTGATCATTATCGGAGTATACTCTGCATTATTTTACAGTGCGGTGTGATCATTATCAGAGTATACTCGGTATTATTATACAGTGAGGTGTGATCATTATCGGAGTATACTCTGCATTATTATACAGTGCGGTGTGATCATTATCAGAGTATACTCGGTATTATTATACAGTGCGGTGTGATCATTATCAGAGTATACTCGGTATTATTATACAGTGCGGTGTGATCATTATCGGAGTATACTCGGTATTATTATACAGCGCGGTGTGATCATTATCGGAGTATACTCGGTATTATTATACAGTGCGGTGTGATCATTATCGGAGTATACTCGGTATTATTATACAGTGAGGTGTGATCATTATCAGAGTATACTCGGTATTATTATACAGTGAGGTGTGATCATTATCGGAGTATACTCGGTATTATTATACAGTGAGGTGTGATCATTAATATCGGAGTATACTCGGTATTATTATACAGTGCGGTGTGATCATTATCGGTGTATACTCTGTATTATTATACAGTGCGGTGTGATCATTATCGGAGTATACTCGGTATTATTATACAGTGCGGTGTGATCATTATCGGAGTATACTCGGTATTATTATACAGTGAGGTGTGATCATTATCGGAGTATACTCGGTATTATTATACAGAGCGGTGTGATCATTATCGGAGTATACTCGGTATTATTATACAGAGCGGTGTGATCATTATCGGTGTATACTCGGTATTATTATACAGTGGGGTGTGATCATTATCGGAGTATACTCGGTATTATTATACAGAGCGGTGTGATCATTATCGGTGTATACTCGGTATTATTATACAGTGAGGTGTGATCATTATCGGAGTATACTCGGTATTATTATACAGTGAGGTGTGATCATTATCGGAGTATACTCGGTATTATTATACAGTGAGGTGTGATCATTATCAGAGTATACTCGGTATTATTATACAGAGCGGTGTGATCATTATCGGAGTATACTCGTTATTATTATACAGAGCGGTGTGATCATTATCGGAGTATACTCTGTATTATTATACAGTGGGGTGTGATCATTATCGGAGTATACTCTGTATTATTATACAGTGCGGTGTGATCATTATCGGAGTATACTCGTTATTATTATACAGTGAGGTGTGATCATTATCGGAGTATACTCTGTATTATTATACAGTGAGGTGTGATCATTATCGGAGTATACTCTGTATTATTATACAGTGCGGTGTGATCATTATCGGAGTATACTCGTTATTATTATACAGAGCGGTGTGATCATTATCGGAGTATACTCGGTATTATTATACAGTGAGGTGTGATCATTATCCGAGTATACTCGGTATTATTATACAGTGCGGTGTGATCATTATCAGAGTATACTCTGTATTATTATACAGTGAGGTGTGATCATTATCGGAGTATACTCGGTATTATTATACAGTGAGGTGTGATCATTATCGGAGTATACTCGTTATTATTATACAGAGCGGTGTGATCATTATCGGAGTATACTCGGTATTATTATACAGTGAGGTGTGATCATTATCGGAGTATACTCGGTATTATTATACAGTGCGGTGTGATCATTATCAGAGTATACTCTGTATTATTATACAGAGCGGTGTGATCATTATCGGAGTATACTCGGTATTATTATACAGTGAGGTGTGATCATTATCGGAGTATACTCGTTATTATTATACAGAGCGGTGTGATCATTATCGGAGTATACTCTGTATTATTATACAGTGCGGTGTGATCATTATCGGAGTATACTCGTTATTATTATACAGAGCAGTGTGATCATTATCGGAGTATACTCGGTATTATTATACAGTGCGGTGTGATCATTATCGGAGTATACTCGGTATTATTATACAGAGCGGTGTGATCATTATCCTAGTATACTCGGTATTATTATACAGAGCGGTGTGATCATTATCGGAGTATACTCTGTATTATTATACAGAGCGGTGTGATCATTATCCTAGTATACTCGGTATTATTATACAGAGCGGTGTGATCATTATCGGAGTATACTCTGCATTATTATACAGTGCGGTGTGATCATTATCAGAGTATACTCGGTATTATTATACAGCGCGGTGTGATCATTATCGGAGTATACTCGGTATTATTATACAGAGCGGTGTGATCATTATCAGAGTATACTCTGTATTATTATACAGTGAGGTGTGATCATTATCGGAGTATACTCGGTATTATTATACAGTGAGGTGTGATCATTAATATCGGAGTATACTCGGTATTATTATAAAGTGAGGTGTGATCATTAATATCGGAGTATACTCGGTATTATTATACAGTGAGGTGTGATCATTATCGGAGTATACTCGGTATTATTATACAGTGCGGTGTGATCATTATCGGAGTATACTCTGTATTATTATACAGTGAGGTGTGATCATTATCGGAGTATACTCGGTATTATTATACAGAGCGGTGTGATCATTATCGGAGTATACTCGGTATTATTATACAGAGCGGTGTGATCATTATCGGTGTATACTCGGTATTATTATACAGTGGGGTGTGATCATTATCAGTGTATACTCGGTATTATTATACAGTGGGGTGTGATCATTATCGGAGTATACTCGGTATTATTATACAGAGCGGTGTGATCATTATCGGTGTATACTCGGTATTATTATACAGTGAGGTGTGATCATTATCGGAGTATACTCGGTATTATTATACAGTGAGGTGTGATCATTATCAGAGTATACTCGTTATTATTATACAGAGCGGTGTGATCATTATCGGAGTATACTCTGTATTATTATACAGTGCGGTGTGATCATTATCGGAGTATACTCATTATTATACAGTGAGGTGTGATCATTATCGGAGTATACTCTGTATTATTATACAGTGAGGTGTGATCATTATCAGAGTATACTCTGTATTATTATACAGTGAGGTGTGATCATTATCAGAGTATACTCGGTATTATTATACAGTGAGGTGTGATCATTAATATCGGAGTATACTCGGTATTATTATACAGTGCGGTGTGATCATTATCGGAGTATACTCGGTATTATTATACAGTGAGGTGTGATCATTATCGGTGTATACTCGGTATTATTATACAGAGCGGTGTGATCATTATCGGTGTATACTCGGTATTATTATACAGTGAGGTGTGATCATTATCGGTGTATACTCGGTATTATTATACAGAGCGGTGTGATCATTATCGGTGTATACTCGGTATTATTATACAGTGCGGTGTGATCATTATCGGTGTATACTCAGTATTAATATACAGTGAGGTGTGATCATTATCGGTGTATACTCGGTATTATTATACAGTGCTGTTTACACTGGGTATGTCCACCCGTGGTGGTAAAGGTGCTGTCCAGCTGTTTAGCTACAACAGCTGGGTCTAAAGAATTTAAAGCAAGAAAGTAATATTTATATGCCATGATGGCATTAAGATATAGGACCAGTGGTGGGTTTCAGCCGGTTCGCACCGGTTCCATAGAACAGGTTACTATCTTTTTGCAAGTTCGCAGAACCGTTTGAGTTTGACCATGATCTGTAAAAAAAAACACTCTCCTGATAACCGCTCTGCAGCCTCCTGCATTGGACGCAGGAGGACTCGAGGAGACGCGGGGACTGAAGCCGCTGCCTACAAGTCTACAACAGGTAAGTGACAGTCACTGGTCTGGGGGCTTGGCAAGTTGGCACACTGTTCACTCTGCATTGAAGGGGGCATGATGATGTCTGCATTGAAGGGGGCACGCACGCAGCACGCTGGCCTGGTCTGGGGGCTTGGCAAGTTGGCACGCTGTTCACTCTGCATTGAAGGGGGCACGATGATGTCTGCATTGAAGGGGGCACGCTGCGCACTCAGCACGTTGGCCTGGTCTCTGCATTGAAAGGGGGCACGCAGCATGGTGGTCTCTGCATTGAAAGGGGCATGAATGATGATCTCTGCATTGAAGGGGGCACGCAGCATGGTGGTCTCTCTCTGCATTGAAGGGGGCACGCCGTGACGCCGCACTCTGGTCTCTGCATTGAAAGGGGGCATGACTGATGATCTCTGCATTGAGGGGGGCATGAATAATGTCTCTGCATTGAAGGGGGCACGAATGATGATCTCTGCATTTAAGGGTGCACAGCACACGCTGGTCTCTGCATTGTAAGGGGGCACGAGCACGGTGATCTCTGCATTGAAAGGGGACACGCCGGTCTCTGTGCATTGAAAGGGGGCACGCTGGTCAATGTGCATTGAAAGGGGACACGCTGGTCACTGTGCATTGAAAGGGGCACGCTGGTCATTCTGCATTGAAAGGGGGCACGCTGGTCACTGTGCATGGAAAGTCGGAACTGGTTACTAACATTTGTGAATCCCACCACTGTATAGGACCAGTCATTGAAATTTTTAGATGAGAAAGACGGGGGGGGGGGGGGGGGGAGAGAAGCAGAGAGGGAGGAAGTGAGAGACAGAGGGGGAGATGGAGAGAGAGAGGGGAGAAAGAGAGGGGGGAGAGAGAGAGGGGTGTGAGAGAGAAAGAGAGGGGGGGGGGAGAGAGAGAGGGGGAGAGAGATAGAGAGAGAGGGGGAAGAAAGAGTGAGAGAGAGGGGGGAGAGAAGTTGAGAGAGAGAGGGGGCAGTGAGAGAGAGAGAGGGGGCAGTGAGAGAGAGAGAGAGTGAGGGCGGGAGAGAATGAGAGAGGGAGGGGGAGAGAGAGGGAGGGAAAGGGAGATAGTGAGAGAAAGAGAGAGAGGGAGGAGGGAGGGAGAGAGAGAGGGAGGAGGGAGGGAGAGAGGGGGAGGGAGAGAGAGGGGGGAGAGGGAGACAGAGAGAGAGAGGGGGGGGGGAGAGAGAGGGAGACAGAGAAAGGGGGGAGAGAGAGGGAGACATAGAGAGAGAGAGAGAGAGGGGGGGGGAGAGAGGGAGAGAGAGAGAGAGGAGAGAGTGAGAGATATGCACAAATGCACTTTTGTTTTCTAGGCCATTGGTAAAAAAAAAGTGTTACTTTATATAGAAATATTACATTTTATTCTATCATTTGCCTAATTTAACCACTTGCTGTCTGCTCACGTTGAGCCTACTTTCGGCAAAGTGGTTCATTATCGTCTGGCGACGTAGACCTACGTCGCCAGACACTCCCTTTTCTTGGCGGCGCACCGCCGGAGGCTCACTCCCGCTGTATTCAGTCACAGCGGGAGTCGGGCCAGGGGAGGAGCGGCGGCGATTGCCGCCGCTCTTCCCCGATCGTCGGGGAATCGAGTGTGGAGATCCGCCTGCTTGTGTAAACACAAGCGGGCGGATCTCCTAAGTGACAGGCAGGGTCAGATTGCAGGGTTCAGCATAGTTGAACCCTTGATCTGTCCTTGTGTCACTCAGTCACCTCCCCCCACACACGTTAGTAAGCACCAGGCATACATTAACCCCTCCCTCTCCAATAAAATTAACCCCTTCCCTGCCAGTGTCATTTTTACAGTAACAGTGCATATATATAGCACTGATTACTGTAGTAATGTCACTGGTACCCCCAAAAGTGTCAAAAATGTCAGTCAAGGGTCCGATCTGTCCGCCGCAATGTCGCAGTCCCGCAAATAAAATCGCAGATCGCCGCCATTACGCGTTAAAAAAAAAAACACCAAAAATGACAGAAATCTTTCCCTTAGTAAACACAATAACTTTTGCGCAAACCAATCAAAATACGCTTATTGTGATTTTTTTTACCAAACATAGGTAGCAGAAAACAAATTGGCCAAAAATTTAAAAAAAATTTGATTTTTACATTTTTTTTGGGGGGGAATTTCATATAAAAAAATTTTAAAAATATTGTTGTTTTTTCAAAATAAACGCTCTTTTTTTGTTTATAGCGCAAAAAGTAAAAATCGCACAGGTGATCAAATACCACCAAAAGAAAGCTCTGTTTGTGGGAAAAAAAGGACGTAAATTTGGTTTGGGTACGGCGTCGCATGACCGCGCAATTGTCAGTTAAAGTCGCACAGCACCGAATCGCAAAAAGTGGCCCAGACGTAAGACAGCAAAATCCTCCGGTGGTAAAGTGGTTAAAATGAAACCAAAATCCTGATTTTGGTTCAAAGCTCTGCAAACTTATCTACAAATAAATTACATTTTTTTTTTTCGCTTTTGTTTTAATGCTGTGCTACAAAAAAAAAAACCACAAACAAGATGAATGAAAACAAGAGAAGTTTAAATAATAATGGTTACAAAAATCAAAATAATAAAAAAAAAAAGCATAATAATAATAATAAGGCTAATTTGGAATCTAAGGGTTTATAATGGGTTACATTGGACATTTTCTTTTATTTAACAAACCCTTTTTAGTTTTTTTCACTTGTCAAGTTGCTTTAACTGACATTGTATGCACTATAGATAAAGTTTATCCCCAAATCTGCAGATGAATGAAAGAAAGGATACAATAGTAACAATGCTACTTTGTATCTTTGTATGTGTTTATAAACACACCATCAAACTGTCATTTGTCTGACAGCAGCTTCTACACTACAGCTTCTGTATTTTCTGTAACTTCTGACCATCATTGTGACCTCACCACACTGTTTTCACTTTTTATTTTTCACTTTTCACTTTTTATTTCATCATTTGTTAAATCTCAGTATTGCTGATCTCTTGCAACCTCTTCACAGCCACCTCCTGTCTACATACACTTCACCAATGGTTTATTTGTGTAGATTCTGCTAGAATGGAAATTCCTTGAACACGGATCTTCATGGCAGGATCACCATTTCATCCTAATAACAGTAGCAGAATTAAAAACATTGAAAACTATTCTTGAATGTTAAAGATTATACTAGGGATTAGTGTGAGTTTGACAGCCCTCTGATTGGTTGTGATTGTTCTGAAGACATTATAGGGCAGTTTTCCTAGGCTCCTGCCATGAAGGGGTGCACCTACCCTGGGGTGGGGGGTGATGGTAAGCGGGTCAGTTGGGTGAATGAAGGACCAGCAGTATATATATATATATATATATATGAAGGACCAGCAGCTGGTTTATTTACAGTTCCCCTTTTATCTGACCTTTTTAGAACCCACTTCAGTAGGATTAAGCAGGATTTTCACAGTGCTTCCTGAAGTCCTATGAAATGATTCTGCGCTCAGGGCCATCTTACCGAATGGGCATGCTGGACAGTTGCCCGGGGGCTCCACTTGCCCGGGGGGCCCTACCTGCCGAGCAACCCAGCCCCAGCCAAGTATTAGTCCCAATTCCTGTGTGCATCCCGCCCCCAAACTTAGCTAGTGGAAAGCGCCTGTCGGCCCTGCGCTGCTGTCAGGCCACTTGGGCCACGGAGGGGGAGCCCCCAACTGCAGGAATGCCTGTCCACCTCCACGGGAACAGGCACACACAATCAAGTCTGCCTCCCCCCCCCCCGTGTGTGTGTTCACCGAACCCAGCCGCCCAACTTGGAAGCTGTCATTAGCCTGGCACTGCTGTACCAATAAATGTCGCCTTATTGATAATTAGCTTTTTTATTCTAGTGGGTGATTGTGTAGGCGGGGCCCCAGTGCACTGCATTGCCTGGGACCCTTTAATGCTCTTAAGATGGCACAGTCTGCACTGTGCAACCTCCTACTAAGAGACCCACAGAGGCAGGAGCTCAGAGATAGTCAATCCTTGGCCTGCTTTTCAACTGGCTCAAAATTCAGGGGGGAGTTCAGAAAATAAAGACATCAACTGCCGCTTGGAAGAAACACGCAGCCGGCGGTACTGGATGGACGCTGCGGTGCACGGTGCAGCCGGTGAGCGGGTAGGTTGCGCCCCCTGTGTTCTATTTCGCTGCAGAACGTTTGAGCTTGATTGAAGTGTTACCCTTTTTAATGCCGCACAACTGCGCAGCCATGGAGAAGCTCGTCACCTCTCGCCGGATTAAGGCTAATTTTTTAATTACTTGGCAGAGCTGGACGGGTTTCACACAACAAAATCGCCTCGGATAATAGCCGAGCCGCAGGAAGGCGTCAGCGGAGAGGATTCAGCTGGAGTGGAGGAAATGCCATGAGGGCTTGTCGGGGGGGGGGGGTCTGACCCCCGAGGTCAGACAGTGCTGTACTAATAGGTGAGTCACCGGTCCCTCTGCGTCACGCTGTACGTCTCACCTATCTCCCGAGAGATCCGGGTTCTGAACAGAAGCAACACGAAAAAAGTGCAAGACCCCGGATCAGGAATTGTAACAAATCTCGTAAAAAAAAATTCAAATAAAAAAAAAAATTCCTCCAATGCACCCATTCATAACCACTTGCCGACCAGGACTTTTCTGGCACTTTTTTAAATTAGTATTTTTTGCTAGAAAATTACTTAGAACCCCCAAACATGATATATATATATATTTAGCAGAGACCCTAGAGAATAAAATGGCGATTGTAATTGTACAAAAAAAATTGCAATTTTTTATGTCACACGGTAACTGTGCAGCGGTTTTTCAAACCCAATTTTTTTGGGAAAAAATACACTGTAACCGCTTCCCGACCACCCGCCACCTTTTTACTGTGGCAAACCGACGTAGACCTACTTTGGTCGCGTGCGGGAAGCTAGGGGGCAAGCACGCGCTACCAGCGGCGCGCTCCCACCCACACTCGGCAGCGGGGACTCCGATGAACGGGGAAGGTGGCTCTGCCTGATGTTGTAAACACATCCGACCGTTCTTCTCCCTGGAATGATCATAGAGCCCCTGTGATCCTTCTATATAGGATCACAGGTCTCTATGGTCATTTCAGAAGCCCAACCCCCATACAGTTAGAATCACTCCCCTAGGCTCACATTTAACCCCTTGATCACTCCTTTCCTGCCAATGGCATTATTACAATAACAGTGCATATTTTTAGCACTGATTACTGTAGTAATGTCACTGGTCCCCCCAAAAGTGTCAAAAATGTCAGTTAGGGGTCCGATCTGTCCGCCGCAATGTTGCAGTTAAGCAAAAAATCTCAGATCGCCGCCATTACTAGTAAAAAAAAAAAAACAATAAAAAGGACAAATCTTTCCCGTAGTTTGTAGACGCAAGAACTTTTGTGCAAACCAATCAAAATACGTTTATTGCGATTTTTTTTTTTACTAAAAATATGTAGCAGAAAACAAATTGGCCTAAAATGTTTTAAAATTCTGATTTTAAATTTTTTTTGAGAATGTTATATAGCAGAATGTGAAAAATATTGTTTTATTTTTTTTTCCGAATTGTCGCTCTTTTTTTGTTTATGGCGCAAAAAATAAAAGCCGCAGAGGTGATCAAATACCACCAAAAGAAAGCTCTATTTATGGGAAAAAAAGGACATCGATTTTATTTGGGTACAGTGTCGCACGACCGCGCAATTGTCCGTTAAAGTAACGCAGTGCCGAATCACAAAATATGGCCTGGTCATTAAGGGGGCAAATCTTCCAGTCCAGAAGTGGTTAATGAATTAACCACTTGCTGACCGCCCGCCGCATATATGCTGTGGCACGCTGGCTCGGCTGCGCGAACCAACGTATAGGTACGTCAGTTTGTGGGAGCGTTCCTGGGGACGCGTGCCCCCATTAGGCAGCGGGAAAGCCAATCCACAGGGCAAGCGGCTGCAATTGCTGCCGGGCACCCACGATCGTTCCCCGCTAAGAGAGAATGACGGTCTGCTGTTGTAAACACAGCAGACCGTTGTTCTGTCAGGAATCAGCACAGAGCACCTGTGATCCTCCTTTTTAGGAACACAGGTCTCTGTGTTGATTCCACAAGCCCATCCCCCACACAGTTAGAAAGCACCCCCTAGGCTCACACTAAACCCTTTGATCACCCCTGGGTTAACCCCTTTCCTGCCAGTGTCATTATTACAGTAACAGTGCATATTTTTAGCCACCGGACACCTGTGATCGCTCGCCGTGGTGACAGAACGGCGGTCTGCTGTTGTAAACACGGCAGACCGCTGTTCTGTCAGTGATGAACGCAGGGATCCTGCGTACCTCCTATTTAGGAACACAGGTCTTTGTGTTAATACAGTAAGCCCATCCCCCACACAGTTAGAAAGCACCCCTGGGGACACATTTAATCCTTTGAGTGCCCCTGAGTTAACCCCTTCCCTGCCAGTATCATTAGTACAGTAACAGTGCATATTACTGGAATATTAATGAAACTGGGGTGGAATAAAACACTTTGGTGGTCAGTTGGGGTCTGGAAAATAATTTTGGTGGTCAGTTGGGGGGATTTACTAAAACCTTGGTGCTCAGTTGGGGGTAGAATAAAACTTTGGTGCTCAGTTGGGGTCTGGAATAGAATATTGGTGCTCAGGGGGAATGTAATAAAATTTTGGTGCTCAGTTGGGGTTGGAATAAAACTTTGGTGCTCAATTAGGAGGTGGAAAAAATTCTGATGCTCAGTCAGGAGTGGAATAAATCATTGGTGCTCAGTTGGGGGTGGAATAATATTTCGGTGCTCAGTTGGGAGGTTGAATAAAACTTTGGTAGTCAGTTGGGGTCTGGAATAGAATTTTGGTGGTCAGTTGGGGGGATGTAATAAAACCTTGGTGCTCAGTTGGCGGGTGGAATAAAATTTTGGTGGTCAGTTGGGGCCTGGATCTGAATTTTGGTGGTCAGTTGGGAGGATGTAATAAAACTTTGCTGCTCAGTGGGGGGTGGAATAAATCTCTGGTGCTCATTTAGGGTGGAATAAAACTTTGGTGGTCAGTTGGGAGGTTGAATAAAACTTTGGTGCTCAGTTGGGGGTGGAAAAAAACTTGGGTGGTCAGTTGGGGTCTGGAATAGAATTTTGGTGGTCAGTTGGGGGGTGGAATAAAACCTTGGTGCTCAGTTTGGAGGTGGAATAAAATCTTGGTGGTCAGTTGGGGGGATGTAATAAAACCGTGGTGCTCAGTTGGCGGGTGGAATAAAATCTTGGTGGTCAGTGGGGGCCTGGATCTGAATTTTTGTGGTCAATTGGGGCCTGGATCTGAATTTTTGTGGTCAATTGGGGCCTGGGTCTGAATTTTGGTGGTCAATTGGGGCCTGGATCTGAATTTTGGTGGTCAGTTTGGAGGATGTAATAAAACTTTGCTGCTCAGTGGGGGGGTGGAATAAATCTCTGGTGCTCATTTAGGGTGGAATAAAACTTTGGTGGTCAGTTGGGAGGTTGAATAAAACTTTGGTGCTCAGTTGGGGGTGGAAAAAAACTTGGGTGGTCAGTTGGGGTCTGGAATAGAATTTTGGTGGTCAGTTGGGGGGGTGGAATAAAACCTTGGTGCTCAGTTTGGAGGTGGAATAAAATTTTGGTGGTCAGTTGGGGGGATGTAATAAAACCTTGGTGCTCAGTTGGCGGGTGGAATAACATTTTGGTGGTCAGTTGGGGCCTGGATCTGAATTTTGGTGGTCAATTGGGGCCTGGATCTGAATTTTGGTGGTCAGTTGGGAGGATGTAATAAAACTTTGCTGCTCAGTGGGGGGTGGAATAAATCTCTGGTGCTCATTTAGGGTGGAATAAAACTTTGGTGGTCAGTTGGGAGGTTGAATAAAACTTTGGTGCTCAGTTGGGGTGGAAAAAAACTTGGGTGATCAGTTGGGGTCTGGAATAGAATTTTGGTGGTCAGTTGGGGGTGGAATAAAACCTCGGTGCTCAGTTTGGAGGTGGAATAAAACTTTGGTGCTCAGTTGGGGGCTGGAAGAGAATTATGGTGCTCAGTTGGGGGAATGTTATAAAACTTTGCTGCCCAGTGGGGGTGGAATAAATCTTTGGTGCTTCAGTTAGGTGGTGGAAAAAAAATTCTGATACTTAGTTGGGGGTGGAATAAAACATTGGTGTTCAGTTGAGGGGATGTAATAAAACATGCTCAGTTGGGGGGAGGGGGTGGAACAATACTTTGGTGCTCAGTTAGGGGTGGAGTAAAACTTTGGTGCTCAACAGGGGGATGTAATAAAACATTGGTGCTTCATTGGGGGGGGGGGGGTGGAATAAAATTTTGGTGCTAAGTTGGGTAGTGGAATAACACTTGGTGGTCAGTTTGAGGGGGGGGGTGTAATAAAATGTTGGAGGTCAGTTGGGAGGGATGTAATAAAGCTTTCATGCTCATTTAGCTGGTGAAATCAAATTCTAATGCTCAGATGGGGGGTGGAATAAAACTTTTTTAGGGAGAGGTTAGTTACGGAGAGGGTAGAATAAAGCTTTGGTACTCATTTGGAGGGTGGAATAAAACTTTGGTGCTCAGTTGGGGGGTGGAATAAAACTTTGGTGCTCAGTTGGGTAGGCGATGGAATAAAACGTTGGTGCTCAGTTAGGGTATGAATAGCAAAAACTTTTTTGGTTTTAGATACAGGGAACAGTTAAAACCCTTATCAGTTTATTATTTATTGGCTGGTTGCTGTTGAGAAATGTTCCTTCACTTCCTGTGCCAAAGATACAACAGGAAGTGAGAGTAAATCTCTACAAATGAAGAGGAATTCACCGCTTAGACAGTTGTCACTGGAACATGGGACGATTTACCCTCACCTGCTGTTCTGGTGACAATTCTAACATTTTGGATTTTCCTTCACTTTCTGTCTCAGAGACAATGGTCATAATGGCAAATAGGGTTCTAACTTCTCTCTCTGACCCTTTAGGTCTCTTGCATATACCTAACATTCATATTACTTCATACTTTAGTAAATTATGTGCAATCAATTCAAAAGGTACATATTGTAAGTGCAGAACACCATGACAAGGGTATTTCAGGAACCTATCACTGCAACGGTGCTGTTCATACCTCTGGCCTGTATATGTCACTATATACAGCTGTTAAAATTATAATACTTCCTATACTCTTTACAAGTTAGCCCCAGTTCCTGTGTATGTGTGTGTTTAATGAATGTCTGAACCTGTTAATAAAGCATTCTGTAACTTCTCTGCCTCCCAGACTACAGGATACAACTGCTACTACTAGATCATATCAGCCATGCCACTTTTAGATTCACCCAGACTACACAATAGGGGGATTTAACAGGCCAAAGCAGCCCTTTATTACAAATCTAGTCCAATAAATAACAGTAATTAACGAGAAAATTCGGCTGATGGTCCTTGAACGCACCAGGAGAAAACATCCAACTGGACCACTGTATCTGCAGCCCAAATTCTGGTACTGCCTTTGTCTGCAGCCACACTAAGCCAGATTGAGGACGATTACAGAAACCTACCACAGAAAACACATCCATACATTATTCCTGGGTCTCAACAACTGGACCGCACTGGAACACCATACCTTAGAAGGGCCATTCATGTTTACACAAAAGAACACTTTCAAAGACCCTCAAACCACAATCAAGCTGGCATGAATATCTATACCAGCCTTTCTCGAACAGGGTTCCTTTAGGGGTTGGTAAGGGTTCCTTGAGCAGTGAGCAAGTTCTGCTTCTCAGATAAGTAACTACTGACATCAATGACCTTTTTTTGCTATCCCTAAGGGTGGGATTCTTCCTACTGACCACAAATGTAACCAGCATTTTTCCCATTGACCTTTACGAAAACATACCTTGAGCTATAAATATAGTGATTATTAGCTGGGGTTCTCTGAGACTGGTAGGTTGTTTTAGGGTTCCTCCACGTTAAGAGAGTTGAAAAAGGATGGTCCAAACAAAGAATATTAAACACAAGGCAAACGCATGGTGGGAGGCTCCTTGGATGGGTAGGAAGCTCCTTGGAATGGTAGGAGGCTCCTTGGATGGCTAGGAGGTACCTTGGATGGGTAGGAAGCTCTTTGGATGGGTAGGAGGATTCTTGGTAGGGTAGGAAGCTCTTTGGATGGGTAGGAAGCTCTTTGAATGGGTAGGAAGCTCTTTGGATGGGTGGGAGGCTTCTTCGATGGGTAGGTAGCTCTTTGGATGGGTGGGAGGCTTCTTGGTTGGGTAGGAAGCTCTTTGGATGGGTAGGAAGCTCTTTGGATGGCTAGGAGGTACCTTGGATGGGTAGGTAGCTCTTTGGATGGGTGGGAGGCTTCTTAGATGGGTAGGAAGCTCTTTGGATGGGTGGGAGGCTTCTTGGATGGGTAGGAAGCTCTTTGGATGGGTAGGAGGATTCTTGGATGGGTAGGAAGCTCTTTGGATGGGTAGGAGGATTCTTGGATGGGTAGGAAGCTCTTTGGATGGGTAGGAGGATTCTTGGTAGGGTAGGAAGCTCCTTGAATGGGTAGGAAGCTCCTTGGATGGGCAGTGGGTTTCTTGGATGGGTAGGAAGTTTATTGGGTGCTGGTCAGCCTGAGAATGCTACCACCCTGCTTCTCACTACAGATGGGCTCAGAAGAACCCTCTGCCCTCTCAGGTAATAGAACCTTCTCTGTTTTCATTTCTTTTAACCCTCCCACTGCCTTACACCCTATCAACCCTATCATGTGGCCCCCTCTGCCTATATCCTTATGCCCAGTACACACGATCCGAAAATCGGGCGACGTTCCATCCGTTATTTTTCGTATTCTAGCAGCTCTCAATAATATTCGCTTAAAGGGAGAGGTTACTCACGATACGAATTTTCTCGGACGATAATTCTTAGCTTCCGGTATGCGTAACCACGCTGTAGCGTGTGAGGGGAAAATGATGTCTACTGCTCATGCGCTGTCTACTGCTCACCATTTTTTTCGGACGAACAACATACTGATAATACGATTATCGTCCGATCCTTTCACAAGCGTTAATTTTCGTCCGATTTTCGGATCGTGTGTACGGGCCATTAGTCTTATTTGCTCCAGGCCCTTCTCATCTCTTGCATCTGAGATAACCTAATACAATTTCTAAAATCTAGTCCTCAATTTTTTTCTATTTCCACATCCAAAGTTCGAGCAATTTCCACCCTGTCAGCCTCCCAGATGACAGACTGTACTTTGGATGATGATTTAGGTTGTTAGCCAGAAAGTCTATTTTTTAAATTGTCCATGACCTGTGCTCGTAAATGAGGTCTTGAACCTTCTCTGTAATGGACAGAAAAACATCCTTCAAAAGCCAACATAAGAAAATAGTAACAAAATAACAGCAAATACAAAAGGCAGCAGCTAAGCAATGCAAAATGATTTAGAGAAGCAGCTGAGGATAATCTTACCTATGAAGCAGATTAATCCGTTTGCTGAACCCAGGCAAATGAAGGCAGCTTCTTTTATGCTCCTTTATCTGAGACCTGTCATCAAGGGCTCTATTGGTATGTATTCGCTATTTTTTACATGAAAGAAAACCTGTTCGCTTCAAAATTCATAAACTGACTATAGAAACCCTTAGGTACTTTCATGAACACTTCGTTTATTTTCAGTCTTGTTTCCTTGAAAATCCAGGGGGCTTTTTTAAAGGATAAGCACACGTTTGGATCCTGCCGGAGTGGGTTTTCAGGTAAGTATTAATAACCAAACCACTTGGGGAAGGAGGGGGAGCACTGAGCAAACAACAACCAGATCTTTTATAGTTTCCTTCTGGCCCACCTTATCTCACTTTCCTCAATTCTCTAATGGCCAGTGGGTCCAACCATCACACTTATGCCCCGTACACACGCGTCGATAGTTGGCAGTGAATTTTCGGCCAACGTCCTATCGGCCGATTTTCGGCTTGTTAGTATGATGATTCCGACAACCGACTCCGACTTTAAAATCTGGTGTGCAGGCTATAAAATTTATATTGGCCGTCAACACAACGGCCGATTTTCCGTCAGTCAGTACAGATTTCGGCAGACAAAAATCTGATGAGCAAGACTGGGCATGCTCAGTGAAGAACAAACACACGGAAAGTAAACCAGCACATGACATCACTTCTGAAGTAGATTTTTGTTGGCCGAAAAAATTAGTGTGCAGTCTAGGCACATTCCATCCAACAAAACACAACTTGGACAAAAGTCGGACGATCGGTCGGCCGATAATCGTTGCGTGTGTACGAGGCATTAGTTGCCAATAGGGAGCCAAACAGGATAGGTCATTGCTTGAGGGATGTGGTCTCTGTTTACTTAAAGGCATCTCTTTTATCTGATTGTAAATGCTTCTAAAAGCTTGCTTACAATTTGCTGCCAGAGTTTCCATGGGGTGTTCTCAGCAGGGGTTTCCCAGGGATTGCTGACTTTCTGCTCACTTTTGCATTTTTCTTTGTGAACAGGTTTTTTTTTTTT
Organism: Pelophylax lessonae; assembly: GCF_965119305.1. Classification (NCBI taxonomy): domain Eukaryota; kingdom Metazoa; phylum Chordata; class Amphibia; order Anura; family Ranidae; genus Pelophylax; species Pelophylax lessonae. The sequence goes on along the minus strand of NC_138771.1, from coordinate 634,636,483 downwards.
TTTTTATACAATATACAGAAGGTATGTGCTGTTTAGAAACTAGAAATCGACCGATTATCGGCAACACCGATATATCGGGGGCCGATATGCACTTTCCCCGATATATATCAGAATCGGCCCCTGAGGTTACCGATATTTCGGGAAAGTGCATGTACCGGAGTGATGCCTGAAGCTAGAGAAATCACCCCGGTACCGGCATCCATAGCCGACGGTCGGCTGTCTTGTAATGACAAAGGATGCGGCTGAGAAGCCGCTCGGCTGTCATTACAAGGAGCGGGAGGGGACGTCCCCCCCCCTTCCCGACTCCTTCCACGACTCACCCGGGTCTCCCATCCCACCGGGAGACCTGGGCATCCTACCTCCACCGCCGCCGCCGAAGAGAAGACCCGGTGCAGCATGAAGATATGTATCCCCGTGAAAGCCAATATTTCGGGAAAGTGCATGTACCGGAGTGATGCCTGAAGCTAGAGAAATCACCCCGGTACCGGCATCCATAGCCAACAGTCGGCAGACTTGTAATGACAAAGGATGAGGCTGATAAGCCGCTCGGCTGTCATTACAAGGAGTGGGAGAGGACGTCCCCCCCTCCCGACGCCTTCCACGGCTCACCCGTCCCACCGGGAGACCTGGGCATCCTACCTCCACCGCCGCCGAAGAGAAGACCCGGTGTAGCATGAAGATATGTATCCCCGTGAAAGCTGGTATCTCTGCCGCAAATGTGCATGCGCCATGTAAAAAAACCGGAAGTGATGTCATGACATCACTTCCAGGTACTTGGCGCCGAATTAAAAAAACTGACAGCATTCAAAACAGCAAAACTTGGCATTTGGAATGCTTTTCAGTGCCGAGGAGGGGTTTGGGGTCTTTCAGACCCCCAGATCCCTCCACAACAGTACCACATGTCCGAAAATATCAGCCAATATCGATATCCGATGACCAAAATATCGGTATCGGCATTAAGAAAACGATATTGGTCGATCACTATTAGAAACCCTCATTTTATAGCTCATAGCATTGAAGGCCTTGAGTCCATCACCATGTATGAAGGTAAATTTAATTTTCAGCTTTACAACAAAGAGACTGACGTCACCTGCTTAAAAAAATGCCATTAGGAGCACTGAAAAATCAAGTATTTTAAAGCAGAACTTGGCTATCAATTGCAAAACGTGGGAGCGAAAAGGATTTTTTTTTTGCAAAAGAGACATACTATTTCATTTCTGCAATAAAAGCTACTTACTTTCCTCTTTTCAAGTTGCTTTAGAATGTACAGTGTATATATAGCTCAGTGTACATTATTGGCCAAAAGCGTAACTAGAACCTTCAGGGCCCTGGTGCAAGAAACCATGAAGGGCCCCCCCAAACTCCAGGACACTTTCCATTGGTCCCGGGACCCTTCCCTCTGAGCCTGGGACCCTTCCCTCTGAGCTTGGGGCTCTTCCCATTGATCCCATGGCTCTTAACACAAAAAAAGTTGAATTACAAATAAAACCATATTCATTTCAATGGGTATCAGAGACTGCAATGTAAAATCACAAAAGTCGTAGGGAAGTCAGAGGGAAATTGCAAGCAAATTGCAAGGAAATTGCAAGCAAGTTGCCCGACTTTGGGGTCACAACCTTTCACATGTTCTGCAGTAGCCTCCTTCCTGCTTTTTTTGGGTCCCCTCCCACAGAGGCGGAAAGCCAGGGCAGAGTTGCAAGTGTGACCTTTGCTACTCTGGTAGTTCCACCACTGATATTGGCACATCTTGGTGCTGGAATGAATAATCCCCCATGCACAGAGAGTTACATCATCCCAGCCTGGCCAATCAAGATGGGCAAAGACCCTGAATTCCCAAAAAGAGCCAGGGTGAAGATATCGGCGCTGGTGAGGGATCTCACACATGTCACATAGCTCGAGGACAGGTAAGTATTGGGGGCTTTGGTTCCACTTTCCATGCCTATTTTCAGCATTGTTCCTTTCAATCAACATTTTATATGAACTTGCAATGTGACTTTGAACATGCTAGAAAATGTGACTTAGCACAGACCCCTGCCTGCATGTCATAGTCCTCTCCTCTTCTGGAAGTATCTAGTGGCTCAGCATCTCTGCCCCTTTCCCCCACCTCCCTACACAACTTTTTATGTAGCTACCCAGAGAGGAGTAAAGGGACCTACTATAGAGCAGCCAACAAGGGTTCGGTGGGACCCTAAAATTCCTCTAGAGCGGGGATCTCTAAATTTTCTAAACAAAGGGCCAGTTTACTGTCCTTCAGACTTTAGAGGGGCCAGATTTTGGCTAGTGGGGGTAAAAAGTGTTCCACCGTCAGTGGCAGTAACAATATCTCAGGCTTTGAGGGTCATTGGGAGCAATAATAGTTGCATCATCATTGGTATCAGTAGGAGGAATAGTGGCCCACCATTGGTGTTAGTGAGAGGAACAGTGTCTTGTATCAGTGAAAGGAAATAGTACCCCAAGGGTCAGATAATGGCTAGCAAAGGGCCACATCTGGCCTGCGGGCCGCAGTTTGAAGACCACTTCTCTAGAGCAGCCTTTTTACATGGAGGAACCCTTAAAATACCTTTCAGGTCTTGGGGAACTCCAGACAATATACCGTATTTTTCAAACTATAAGGCGCACTGAAAACCTAAAATTTGATAAAAAACCGGCAGTGCGCCTTATAATCCGGTGCGCCTTATATATGAACCTTGAGTATTGAAGGTGCGAATCACGTGGGAAAACTGGATGATGGAAGGAGAGCACTCCTTCACGAAGACCGGGAGGCAACGCCGGGCAATTGATGAACTCCGATATGGACGACCAAGAGTTTGAAGGTTTAATGGAAGATGAATAGACTGTAAAATAAAGCTGTTTAAAAGTTTAATAAAAGTGAGTGATTTTTGACATTTTTGGGGGTACCAGTGACATTACTGCATTAATCAGTTACTGTAAAAATGACACTGGCAGGGAAGGGGTTAATTTTATTGGAGAGGGAGGGGTTAATGTATGCCTAGTGCTTACTAACGTGTGTGGGGGGAGGTGACTGAGTGACACAAGGACAGATCGCAGGTTCAGCTATGCTGAACCCTGCAATCTGACCCTGTCTGTCACTTAGGAGATCCGCCCGCTTTGTTTACACAAGCGGACGTATTTCCACACTCGATTCCCCGACGATCGGGGAAGAGCAGCGGCGATCGCCACTGCTCCTCCCCTGGCCCGACTCCCGCTGTGACTGAATACAACGGGAGCGAGTCTCCGGCGGCGCGCGCGCGCCGCTAAGAGAGGGGAGAGTCTGGTGACGTAGGTCTACGTCGCCAGACGATAACGAACCACTTTGCCGCAGTAGAGCTCTAGTGAGAAGACGGCAAGTGGTTAAAGGCTACGCCGATCTGTGAAAAATGTTTGCAAATTAAGCACTTGCCAGTAAACCCCGCATGGATCAATGTTGCAAAAAAAAAGTGCGCCTTATAATCTGGTGCGCCTTATATATGAAAATAGTTTGAAAATTATACCGTTAACTGATACTGCGCCTTATAATCCGGTGCGCCTTATGGTCGCGAAAATACGGTATGCTATATCAACAACTAATGATACATTAGTGTGATGGTCAATGGGAAGAATGCCTCTTACATTGGTGGTCAGTGGGAGCATGTCCCCCGTACAAATATAAAAAAAAAGATAATTGGAACTGGAGAGAGTCCAAAGAAGGGCAACTAAACTATTCAGGGGATTGGAGTGCCTTAATTATGAGGGGAGCATTTGCAAGCACTTCATTTATTCTCCCTGGAGAAGAGACGCCTTAGAGGGGACATGATAGCGATTAACAAATACCTCAATGGTGATCTCAGCATAGGAAAAAAAGGATTTAGTCTCAAGGAGTGTAAGAGGACATGTGGCCACACAATGAGATTAGAGGAGAGGCGGTTTAACCTTAAACTGCGTAAGGGGTTTTTCACTGTAAGGGCGTTAAGATTGTGGAACACTCTTCCACTCCCGCAGGGAGTATGGCTATTTTTAGAAGACTCTTGGACGTGCATCTCAAAGATCACAACATTCAGGATTATGGGAAATGAATACATCCCTGACACACACACACCTGCACAGGTTAAACTGGATAGACTGTTGTCTTTATTCAACCTCAACTACTATGTAACTATGGTTTTAGTGGTTACATATTGGAGAGGTTGCAATTGGTCAGGGAACCCCTTGCAACCTTTGGAGGAACCCATGTTGAGAAAGGCTGTTTTAGAGGTTGGTAGGGATTCCTTGAACTGTGACTTCCAGTTTAATAGTGCCCGCACCAACACCATATGGCAGAGCCAGCTACATGAAACCAATGTTCTTTGTAGCTGTCTGTAGGGGTAGCATTCTGACCACCACTGTAAGAGTGGGCATTCTTGCCATTGGCCACCAAGTAAGGGACATTTTTTCCCTTTGACTGCCAATGAATTGGGTTTAACATAGGTTTCTCTGAGATAATTTCAAAGGTTCTTTGGGGCCACGAGTTTGCGAAAGATTGCTATAGAGCAGGGATGTCAAACTCAACTTCATCGAGGGCCGCACCAGCATTATGATTGCCCTCAAAGGGCCGGTTCCATCTGTAATATTAGAAGTCCAGAGTATCCCAACCCCCTTACATCAGATGTCAAGAGTCTCCCCCCCCTCCCTCCCTTACATCAAAGGGCACCCCCTTACCTTGTGCTGCGGCTGGGGCCAGGGCTAGGAAGCAGAAAGTGAAGAGTCTGGAGAAGGCTCAAAGGAGAGCTGAAGCTCTACTGCAGCTCTAGGAGAGGTGTGAGGGCCACATGAAATGGTCTGGAGGGCCAGATTCGGCCCACGGGCCTTGTGTTTGACACCTGTGCTATAGAGTGTCACTTGAGCAATAGCTCTGAGTCTGCTGGGGCTGTTGGCGCCAACCAGCAGCAGTCTCAGGGCTTTTGGATTTGCACACAAGGGAGGCTTTTACAGGTAAATAACATGCATAAAATGGATATATAATTTGTTGGTAAGATTTTCGTTGAAATGAATGGTCCCGTGACGGGGTCTCTAATTTAGAAACCAGTCATATATTTGAATAAAATTTTTTTTAAAAATTGGCTTCATATATATATTCAATACATAATGAAATTGCTAAACTTCATTAGTAATTGTGCAATATGAAATTACTGGTATTGTCTCAGCATATTAAATTCCTTGCTTCCCTTGCACAGCAGATGAAGATTTTAATCAGACATACAGAAGACCTTGTGAGAGGAGGAAGGGAGCAGGGGTGACTGACACAAGCTGTGTCTGAAACATTATCGCTGAGCGGGCACTAGCAGTGGGTGGGAGAGGTCTTCAGACGTCTTTAAGGTTCAGAGACTCATCAGTATGTTTCAGCTGGAAGAGCTGAGATTCTCTAGAGAGATAATTGCAGCCTCAGCTTCGCTAGCCGTTATCAAATCTTGAAAATGCTTTTTTTTTTTTTAATTGGAAGTTTGCTTTAAAGGAAAAGTTTAGCTTTTGCAAGAAAACAGTAAATGCAGCGACGCTGATCCTTCGTGATCAATGTGCATTTACTATACTTTGCCATTGAAGCCTGCAGAGCATTGCACCTGTGTTCGGTGTGTCATGGGTTGCAAGGCACAGGCTATTGCAATTTCTTCCACCAGCCTCAGGTTCATACTAAGGTTTGGACCTGGGGCCTTAGGAATTGCCACTGGAAAGGGGATGGGCTCCTGACTACCGGGGCCGATGGAACTTGTAGGACATCTATTGAGGGATCCCAGCTGCATCAAATTAAAATAATTACAAATATCTGCAGAAACACGTACCCTACAGTTCAGGAGTTTGGGTTTTGGGGATGCCGTATGTGACCATATTTCATGTTACACCCTAAATATGGGGGCAGCATGAAAAAAGGGTCAAAAAGGTGAACTTAACCTTTAAAATTGAACTCCAGGCAAGGCAAAGCTCCAGAACAATGTTGAAATACATAACACTGACCCAACTAGGGGCACTAACATCGACTTTCCCTGGAACCCTAATGCTGACCCTCTCTTTCACTCTAACACTTCATGCCAGCGTTCACATTATCCCTTTCTGTGAATTTACAACTAACCCTTGCTACAACCCTCACCTTCATACAAGACTTCACATTACCTTTTCTGTAGGTTTGCACTAACCCTTTCAGTAACCCTAACAGTAACCTTAACACTGACCCTCTGTGACCCTAACAGTAACCTTAACACTAACCCTCTGTGACCCTAACAGTAACCTTAACACTAACCCTCTGTGACCCTAACACTAACCCTCCCTATAACTCTAACACTAACCCTTCCTGTAACCATAACCTTAACACTAACCCTCTGTGACCCTAACAGTAACCTTAACACTAACCCTCTGTGACCCTAACAGTAACCTTAACACTAACCCTCTGTGACCCTAACGCTAACCCTCCCTATAACTCTAACACTAACCCTTCCTGTAACCATAACCTTAACACTAACCCTCTGTGACCCTAACAGTAACCTTAACACTAACCCTCTGTGACCCTAACACTAGCCCTCCCTATAACTCTAACACTAACCCTTCCTGTAACCATAACCTTAACACTAACCCTCTGTGACCCTAACAGTAACCTTAACACTAACCCTCTGTGACCCTAACAGTAACCTTAACACTAACCCTCTGTGACCCTAACACTAACCCTCCCTATAACTCTAACACTAACCCTTCCTGTAACCATAACCTTAACACTAACCCTCTGTGACCCTAACGCTAACCCTCCCTATAACTCTAACATTAACCCTTCCTGTAACCATAACCTTAACACTAACCCTCTGTGACCCTAACAGTAACCTTAACACTAACCCTGTGTGACCCTAACACTAACCCTCCCTATAACTCTAACACTAACCCTTCCTGTAACCATAACCTTAACACTAACCCTCTGTGACCCTAACAGTAACCTTAACACTAACCCTCTGTGACCCTAACAGTAACCTTAACACTAACCCTCTGTGACCCTAACACTAACCCTCCCTATAACTCTAACACTAACCCTTCCTGTAACCATAACCTTAACACTAACGCTAACCCTCTGTGACCCTAACAGTAACCTTAACACTAACCCTCTGTGACCCTAACGCTAACCCTAACGCTAACCCTCCCTATAACTCTAACACTATCCCTTCCTGTAACTAGGGTTGCCACCTCATCCCTTTAAAACAGAACACATATTTATTACACAGGTTCTGGAGCAAATTTAACGCAGAAAAGGCACTAAGTGAATTTAATTACCACCTTAATCAGCTACAGAACCTGTGTAATTAATATGTGTTCAGTTTTAAAGGGATGAGGTGGCAGCCCTACCTGTAACCATAACCTTAACACTAACCCTCTCTGTGACCCTAACGCTAATCCTCCTTATAACCCTAACACTAACTCTTCCTGTAACCCTAACCCTAAGACTAACCCTCTCTGTAACCCAAACACTAATCCTTCCTGTAACTGTAACCGTAATCTTAACACTGAACCTCTCTGTGACCCTAACACTAACTAACCCTCCCTATAACCCTAACATTAAGCCTTCTTGTAACCCTAACAGTGACCTGAACACTAAACATCTCTGTGACCCTAACGCTAACCCTTCCTATAACCCTAACGCTAACCCTTCCTATAACTCTAACACTAACCCTCCCTATAATCCTAACAATAACCCTTCCTATAATCCTAACAATAACCCTTCCTATAACCCTAACACTAACCCTCCCTATAATCCTAACAATAACCCTTCCTATAACCCTAACACTAACCCTCCCTATAATCATAACACTAACCCTCCCTATAATCATAACACTAACCCTTCCTGTAACCACAACCTTAACACTTACCCTCTCTGTAACTTTAACACTATCGCTCCCTATATCCCTAATGCTACTCCTCCCTATAACCCTAACACTAACCCTTCCTGTATCCCTAACACTATCCCTCCCTATAACCCTAACACTTACCCTTCCTGTAATCATAACCTTAACACCAACCCTCTATGTAACCCAAACACTGCCCCTCCCTATAACCCTAACACTAACCCTTCCTATAACTGTAACCATAACCTTAACACTAAACCTCTCTGTGACCCTAACATTAGGCCTTCCTGTAAGCCTAACCATAACCTTAACACTAACCCTCTCTTTAACCTTAACACTACCCCTCTCTATAACCCTACCACTAACCCTCCCTGTAACTCTTAACAGTTACCTTAACAGTAAACCTCTCTGTGACCTTAACCCTCCCTATAACCCTATCATTAACCCTCCCTATAACCCTAACACTAACCCTCCCTATAACCCTAACACCAACCCTTCCTATAACCCTAACACCAACCCTTCCTATAACCCTAACACCAACCCTTCCTGTAACCCTAACACTAACCCTTCCTGTAACCCTAACACCAACCCTTCCTGTAACCCTAACACTAACCCTTCCTGTAACCCTAACACTAACCCTCCCTATAACCCTAACACTAACCCTCCCTATAACCCTAACACTAACCCTTCCTGTAACCCTAACACTAACCTTAAAGTATAACTAAAGGCACATTTTTTTCTGCTTTAGATAGAGTGGAAAGGGATTATAATGCCTGTCCGGTTTTATTGCTGTCTGTGTCCCCGTAAGGAAGATTCTCCCTCTCTATTTGTCCTGTTTATCATTGAAAGTGGAAGTAAAAGAAAATCACACATTTTGGGTTGTCCCCAGAAAAGTAATAGAGGGGAAATCTTCCAATGGGGACACTAGTTCTGGTGACCTGGGGGGCCCAAGATATTCCCTTAACCTTTTCACGCTCATACCTCCCGACCCTTTAAGATGTTTAGGATGCCGGGAGGCGGGGGCGAGGTTTAAGATCATGTGACCGCAGACTGATTGGCTATCATGGTGGTCACATGATTTGCAAACTCCTGATCGGGAGATTTCGGTTAGGCACTGGTAACTGTGCTGGGAGCGCTCAGGGCGGCACGCTCAGCACAGCGCTATTGACTACAATTCACACAAACATGCGGCCTCTCAGCACCAAGGCCCAGGAGCCACAAGGCCAGCTCAGGGGGTTCATTGGCAGGGATTTTCAATCACTTACTGTTTTGGCTTTAGGTAAAGGTACAAAGATGACAAAAATAAACCCTTCCTGTAACCCTAACACTAACCCATGCCCCCCCCCCCCCGATGGAAATTTCCTGGCCTGCTCTAAAAGCGGAATCTTTGGGAACCCTGATCTAAAGGGGGATCTATGAGGGCCCTGGTCTGCTCTAAAGGGGATCTATGGGGATACTGGCCTGCTCCAAAGGGGGTCATATTGGCTAAATATATACATATATTCTTTGCAGGGAGAGCCTGGAGTACCTGGTGGTGCAGGAAATCCTGGTAGCATGGGGAATATAGATGAAAGGTAAGACTAAAGAGGGATCTATGGGGGACCCTGTCCTAGCCTGCTCTAAAGGGGGATCTATGGGGACCCTGCTCTAAAGGGGATCTATGGGGGACCCTGGCCTGACCTGCTCTAAAAGGGGGATCTAAAGGGATCCTGCTCTAAAGGGGATCTATGGGGGACCCTGGCCTGCTCTAAAGGGGGATCTATGGGGGACCCTGGCCTAGCCTGCTCTAAAGGGGGATCTTTGGGGACCTTGCTCTAAGGGGGATCTATAGGGGACCCTGGCCTGACCTACTCTAAAGGGGGATCTACGGGCACCCTGCTCTAAAGGGGATCTACGGGGACCCTGCTCTAAAGGGGATCTATGGGGGACCCTGGCCTGCTCTAAAGGGGGATCTATGTGTGCGAAAAGGGGCGGAGCATGGGTGAACTTAAAATGATGCCCCCCCCTGAAAGAGGTTCTGCCGACGCCCATGCACTAACCCTCTCTGTGACACTAACACTACCGTTCCCTTCCCTCTGACCCTATCCCCCCCCCACCTAACATCTACACTAATACTAACCCCCTCCTGTAACCCTAACACTAACCCTTCTTGTAACTCTAACACTAACCCTCTCTGTGACACTAACACCATCCTTCCCTTTCCTCTGCCCCTACCCCACCCCTCCAAAACCTAACATCTACACTTATACTAGCCCCCTCCTGTAACCCTAACACTAACCCTTCCTGTAACCCTAACACTAACCCTTCCTGTAACCCTAACACTAACCTCTCTGTGACACTAACACTACTCTTCCCTTTCCTCTGCCCCTACCCCCCCAAAACCTAACATCTACACTAATACTAACCCCTTCCTGTAACCCTAACACTAACCCCCTCCTGTAACCCTAACCTCTCTGTGACACTAACACTACCCCTCCCTCTCACAGAACCCCCCCCCCCCTCAAAACTTAACGCCGGCCCTCATACTAACCCTTTCTGTGACCAGGACACTATCCTTTACCTTAAGGGGTCCATTTACCCTTCCACATTGGTGTATGTCACTGTACATGCCTTACCGCATTGCAGAGCACGCCAACGCTTTAAGGCAACACACCCTCATTTTAGCGCACCACAACACACAGCAACAACTGTACATTAAAAAAAAGGGTCAGGTACTATTCTTAGCATGTTGAGGTGCGTTGGTAGTCTAATTCAATGGGCTGTCTTACCCACTTGACCTCCAGAAGATTTACCCCCCTTCATGACCAGGCCATTTTTTGCGATACGGCACTGCGTTACTGACAATTGCACGTTTGTGCGACGCTGTACCCAAATAAAATTGATGTCCTTTTTTCCCCCACAAATAGAGCTTTCTTTTGGTGGTATTTGATCACATCTGGGATTTTTTTATTGTGCTATGAACAAAAAAAGACCAACGATTTTAAAAGAAAAACACAATTTCTTTTTACTTTCTGCTATAAAACACATCCAATAAAAGTTTTTAAAAATCTAATATCTTCATAAATTGAGGCCTATATGTATTCTGCTATACATTTTTGGTAAAAAGAAAAATCCCAATAAGCGTATATTTATGGTTTGCGCAAAGGTTATAGCGGCTACAAACTATGGGATATTTTTATTTATTTACTTATTTATTTTTGTACTAGTAATGGTGGCAATCAGCGACTTATAGCAGGACTGCGATTATATGGTGGACATTTGGACACTAACTGACACTTTTGGGTCCATTGACACTAATACAGAGATCAGTGCTACAAAATATGCACTGTCACTGTACTAATGACACTGGTTGGGAAGGTGTTAACATCAGGGCGATCAAAGGGTTAACTGTGGGCTTAGCCAGTGTTTTACTACAGTGTGGGAGGTGCTTTTACTAGGGAAAGGCATGGATCCTAGTCCCTGCTTTGCAGCAACACAGGATCCATGCCTTCCCTCCTGTCAGAACGGCGATTTGTCTTGTTTACATAGGCAGGCCGCTGTATTGTCTATCTTCTGGACCATCAGTGGGTGCCAGCAGACATCCAGTCCATTGTACCCGCTGCTGGGCTCCTGCTGTGTGTGAAGACAGTGAGAGCGAGCCTCCGGTGGCGCGCATGCGGGCTCCCTACCCGAAAGAGCCAGATCACGTACAGTCTATATTAGGGATCGAACGATATCATTTTTTCATTGCTGATACCAATATTTTGGTCATCACATATCGGTATCGGCCGATATTTTCGTACATTTAAAAATTTTTTTTTTTTTTTTTTTTTTTACTTGACAGGTACTCTTGTGGAGGAATCTTGCGGGTCTAAAAGACCCCAAACCCCTCCTCTGCACTTAAAAGCATTCAAAACGCCAAGTTTGGCTGTTTTGAATGCTGTCATTTTTTTTTAACTGGCGCTGAGTACCCGGAAGTGATGTCATGACATCACTTCCAGGTTTTTGCATGGAGACCCGATCAAATCCGAGTGCAGGCTGGTTGCCCGGGTCTCCCAGTGGGACGGGAGACCTGGGCGAGCCGCGGAAGGCGGCGGGGGGGGGCGACCTCCCCTCCCGCTCCTTTTAATGACAGCCGAGAGGCTTGTCAGCCACATCGGTTGTCATTACAAGACAGCCGACCGTCGGCTACGGACGCCGGTACCGGGGTGATGCCTCTAGCTGCAGACATCACTCTGGTACAGCACTTTCCGGAATATCGGCAATATCAGCCACCTTGGTGGCCAATTCCGATATATCGGGGAAAGTGCATATCGGCCCTCGATATATCGGCTTTGCCGATAATCGGTCGATCCCTAGTCTATATAGGTGATCCTGCAGTAAAACGGCTATGGTTTGGACCCGAAGTAGTCAAAGCACTCCACATGAATGTGCAATGTAAAGTACATTAACACAACACAAATAGGTAAATGGTCTCTTATGCTAACCCCTAACACTAAGTTTTTGTAAGTCTCCAGTGCTAGGATCAACTGTTTTGGCACAGCGAAGGTGAGAACAGCCCACTTATGATGCCTCCTATAAGGTAAACCTGTAAAATTGCCTAGTTTGAACAAAGTACGCACTTAAAATACATTTAACGCGCAGCGACTGGCTATCCATTTAGTTTCTCCTGACTGTTCTGGATGGTAAAGTTTTACATCTGATTGGCTGCTAGACCGCCGTCTCTTTTCTCTGCCCGGCGTGTTGAGTTCCCTGGTGTTGGAATTCATGCTTCATTGCTTTTCAGGTATTAAACTCCCTGTTCTAAGAGCGAAATAGCCATAAAACTGTCATTATGAAGAAGCTGAGCATTGTATGGGATAAATTGTGGCCATTTACTGCCTTGTAGAGGTTTACAACGCCTTTAACTCCAAAATCGGTGTTGTCAGGATTTTCCGTGCCAATCGGAAAGTCGCTAAAATCTTCTTAAAGTAGAAGCATTGAAGACCAGGGTTTGTTTCTGACATGGGTGCCCTATGTGTTGGTGATGGGTGATAAATATCAATGATCGAACCGCCAACCGCTCATTTTCCATTTACGCCTTTCTGACTTCTAGACGATTGTGCAGTTTAGGAACTTGAACAATCATAATTCATGGGCTCTGTAGACTGGACAATCTGAGCACGTGACTTCAGGGAAATCAAAAAGTTGTCCTTGTTTTCAAACAAATTTTCTCATCTCTGTTCAAAAATTTGTCCCAACAAAAAAAAGTGGCATGGTATTCTACCACAAAATAAGTCCTTTAAGCCCTGTACACACGCACAGATTGTTGGCCGTAAATTGTCAGCCGACGTCCGATCTGCCGATTGTAGGCTTGTTAGTATGATGATTGTAGGCTTGTTAGTATGATGCTTCCGACAACCAACTGCGAATTTTCGGCCGAAAAAAATCTGGTGTGCATGCTATAAAATTTTTGTTGGCCAATAACAGAACGGCCGATTGTTCCTCAGTCAGTACAGATTTCGGCAGACAAAAATCAGATGAGCAAGACTGGGCATGCTCAGAGAAGAAAAAACACCATCATGTCACCATGTCAACCAAAAACAACACCATGTCAACCATCACATGACATCACTTCTGACGTTGGTTTTTGTTGGCCAACAAAAGTCCAGTGCAAGTCTAGAGCACATTTCAACCAACAAACAACACTGGACAAATGACGGCCAATCGGTTGGCCAACAATCTGTGCGTGTGTACGGGGATTAAGTGAGGAAGGAAAAGACCTGTTGACTGGGGAGATGAAGCAACCTCTCAGCAAATTAATCCTACAGGTCAAGACTAGGGTTGAGCGGACACCTAGATGTCCGTGTTCGACGGGTTCGGCCGAACTTTAAAAAAAAGTCCGGGTCCGTGTCCCGGACTTTTACAGAACTTTTCCCGGACACCGAACCCCATTGAAGTCAATGGGGACCCGAACTTTAAGGCACTAAAATGGCTCTAAAACACCAAAGGAAAGGGCTAGAGTGCTGCAAATGGCAGCAAAACGTAATTAAGAGCATGGCAAGTGCTCTGCAAACAAATGTGGATAGGGAAATAACTTAAAACAACAAAAAAAAACAGAAAAATAAAACAATGTTCTTCTTCATCTCTGAAGGACGAGGCCCATATGGAGTAGGAGGGAGGTTGAGGTGGTGGTGGATGTGGCGGTGACATAGGCGTGCGCACAGGGTGTGCTGGGTGTGCCTGGGCACACCCTAATCACCTAGGGCACATAGCATTGCCAGTGAGGAGATGGGAAAGATCTCCCTGGGACCTGCTCTGCTCTATTTCTCCTTGCCTACAGGTACATGGCCCCGATACATTACTCTCCCTGCTGGCAAACACATGCATGTGTATTTCAACTTTGGGGTGCACACCTTAATGCAATAGGCTGCGCACACCTATGGGCGGTGTAGGTGGAAGCGGCGGTGGAGGAGGACCAGGGCCGGATTAACAGCATCATGGGCTTGGTGCTGAGGATTTTGAAGGGCCTTAAGGGCCGTGCCTTGCCATGCACCCAGAGGAGGAAGGGTGCAGCCATGCATGCCTAATTCAACATGGGATGCTGTCTCTGAAGCCCATAAACACATCCATGCATCGCCAACTGTCCCTCCTTGTCCGGCCTTCACGCTGTGTGGGGAGGTTCTGAGGGTGCTGCCTGGGGAAGCGAGCATAGAAGCCAGACTTCTGTGTTTACAAGTGACAGAAGAGCGGTAACAGTGAATATGGCCAACCCGGGGCCTATATAAAAGGTAGGGGCCTGGAGCTGCAGCTCCAATAGCCCCTACATTAATCTGGCCCTGAGGAGGAGGACGAGGTAGCCAACACTGCTTCTTTTCAAAAATTTTAAATGAGGGTACACCCCAAAAGAGTGAGAAAGAGCAAAAATGGAACAATGGGTGGGTAAGGTCGGTATCCATTGCTATTCTGCATAAGGTACGGAAAAGTCCCGTGGGATCCATGCCTGGTTCATTTTAATGAACGTGAGCTTGTCCACATTGTCTCTGGACAGGCGGCTGCGCTTGTCTGTTATAACGCCCCCAGCCGTGCTAAATACCCGTTCAGATAATACACTGGCTGCAGGGCACGCCAGCACCTCCAAGGCGTAAAGGGCAAGCTCAGGCCATGTGCCCAATTTGGAGACCCAGAAGTTGAAGGGGGCAGACCCGTCATTCACTACATGTAGGCGTGTGCACACATACTGCTCCACCATGTTGGTAAAATGCTGCCTCCTGCTAAGACGTTCCATCTGAGCTGCTGGTGCTGCTGTTTGTTGTGGCGTGCTGACAAAGCTTTTCCACATTTCGGCCATGCTAACCCTGCCTTCTGAGGTGCTGGCGGTGCCCTGGTTGCGTTGGCGACCTCCTCCTCCTCCTCCTCTGCCTTGTGCTTCCACTGTGGCCCCGCTGTCAGATGGGAATGCCAGCAGCATGGCGTCTACCAGCGTGCGCTTGTACTCGCGCATCTTGCGATCGCGCTCCAGTGAGTGAATTAAGGACGGTACGTTGTCCTTGTAACGGGGATCCAGCAGCGTGGCCACCCAGTAATCAGCACAAGTTAGAATGTGGGCAACTCGGCGGTCGTTGTGGAGACACTGCAGCATGTAATCGCTCATGTGTGCCAGGCTGCCCAGAGGCAACGAAAGGCTGTCCTCTGTGGGAGGTGTATCGTCCGTGTCCTCTGTATCCCCCCAGCCACGCACCAGTGATGGCCATGAGCTGGCCTGGGTGCCACCCTGCTGTGAACATGGTTCCATCTCCTCCTCCAGCTCCTCCTCCTCCTCATCCTCCTCATCCTCCAGAACTGTGCCCCTGCTGGACAATTGCGTCCCTGGCGTTTGCGTGTGCAGGAACCCACCCTCGGAGCCCCTTGCGAATGACTGCCCTGAAAGCCTTGGAAATGTTACCTCTTCATCCTCCTCCTCCTCCTCATCCTGTGCCACATCCTCTTCCATCATCGCCCGAATTGTTTTTTCAAGGAGGCATAGAAGTGGGATAGTTAAGCTGAGAACGGCGTCATTGCCACTGGCCATGTTGGTGGAGTACTCAAAACAGCGCAACAAGGCACACAGGTCTCGCATGGAGGCCCAGTTATTGGTGGTGAAGTGGTGCTGTTCCGCAGAGCGACTCACGCGTGCGTGCTGCAGCTGAAACTCCACTATGGCCTGCTGCTGCTCGCACAGTCTTTCCAGCATGTGCAAGGTGGAGTTCCACCTTGTGGGCACGTCACATATGAGGCGGTGAGCGGGAAGGCCGAAGTTACGCTGCAGCGCTGCCAGGCGAGCAGCAGCAGGGTGAGAACGCCGAAAGTGCGCACAAACGGCCCGCACTTTCTGCAGCAGCTCTGACATATCGGGGTAGTTTTTAAGGAACCTCTGCACCACCAAATTCAGCACATGCGCCAGGCAAGGGATGTGCGTCAAACCGGCTAGGCCCAGAGCTGCTATGAGATTTCGCCCGTTATCGCACACCACCAGGCCGGGCTTGAGGCTCGCTGGCAGCAACCACTCATTTGTCTGCTGTTCCATGCTCCTCCACAACTCCTGCGCGGTGTGTGGTTTGTCCCCCAAACAGGCAAGTTGTAAAACTGCCTGCTGTCGTTTACCCCTGGCCGTGCTGAAGTTGGTGGTGAAGGTGTTACGCTGTCCGGATGAGGAGGCGGTAGAGGATGAGGAAGCGGAGTAGGAGGAGTTAGGAACAGGAGGCAAACTGAAGCGCCCTGCAATCCTCGGTGGTGGAAGGACATGCGCCAAATTGCTATCCGCCTCAGGCCCATCCGCCACTGCATTTACCCAGTGTGCCGTTAGGGAGATATAACGCCCCTGACCGTGCTTACTGGTCCACGTATCCGTAGTTAGGTGGACCTTGGCACAGATGGCGTTGCGCAGTGCACACCTGATATTTTCCCCCACTTGGTTGTGCAGGGAAGGGATGGCTTGCCTGGAAAAGTAGTGGCGGCTGGGCACGACGTACTGTGGGACAGCCACCGACATAAGGTTTTTAAAACTGTGCGTCTCCACCAGACGGAATGACAGCATTTCAAAGGCCAATAATTTTGAAATGCTGGCATTCAGGGCCAGGGATCGCGGGTGGGTAGGGGGGTACTTCCTCTTCCTCTCAAGTGTTTGGGAGATGGAAAGCTGAACGCTTCCACGGGACATTGTGGAGATGGTTGTTGGTGACCCAGGTGGTGGTGTTGCTGACAGATCGTCTGTTTGCGGGGTGGCAGGTGCCGGTATCACTACAGATGTGGCTGGAGCGGCCGAGACTGCAGCAGAAGAGGAAGCAGGATGAGCCAGAGACGTTTCTTGGTTTTGAAGGTGTGTACTCCACTGCAGCTCGTGCTTTGCACTTAGATGCCTGATCATGCAGGTTGTGCTCAGGTTGAGAAGGTTTATGCCTCGCTTCAAGCTCTGATTGCACAGGGTGCAAACCACTCGTGTCCTGTCATCAGCACATTTTCTAAAGAACTTCCACGCTAGAGAACTCCTTTGAGCTGACTTTGGTGCGCTCGTTCCCTTGCTGCGTTGGGCAGTAGCGGGCGTAGTGTCTAGGGCACGGCCGCTCCGCTTCTGCACCCTGCTCCCTCTTCTGCTGTGCTGGTGGCTCTGT
The DNA here is from genome assembly GCF_965119305.1 of Pelophylax lessonae. NCBI lineage: Eukaryota > Metazoa > Chordata > Amphibia > Anura > Ranidae > Pelophylax > Pelophylax lessonae. Next base: position 634,619,046 of record NC_138771.1, on the reverse strand, counting down.
GCGACCACCGCCTCTTCCTCCAAACTACTCAGGTCACCTGCATGACGTTCATTCCATGTGGGGTCGAGGACCTCATCGTCCTCCACATCATCTTCCACCCAGTCTTCACCCCTGCCCTCCTTGTCGGTCTCCACAATGCTGAACGCCGCAGCAGTTGGCACCTGCGTTTCGTCATCATCGGAGACGTGCTGCGATGATCCTTGCATGTACTCATCTTGAGAAATAAGTGGTTGGGCATCGCTGCACTCAATCTCTTCCACTTCTGGGGCAGGGCTAGGTGGATGGCCCTGGGAAACCCTGCTGACAGAGTCCTCAAAAAGAATAAGAGACTGCTGTATGGCTTGGGGCTCAGACTGCTGGCCTGATTTGCAAGGGGGTGAGGTGAAAGACGGTTGGACATTGGCTGCAGGTGCCAACTCTGACCTTTCTGCAGTAGACTGGGTGGGAGACAATGTGAAGGAACTGGAGGCACTGTCAGCAGCAAACCAATCTACTATCGCCTCAACTTGTTCTGGCCTCATCACTTCTAGGGGCGTTTGATGCCCTACCAAATACTGATGCAGGTTCTGTCGCCTACTCACACTTGAGGAAGGTGTTTCACTTGTGCGTGTAGCTGGCACAGATCGACCACGTCCTCTCCTTGCAACAGGAGCTCTACCAGCAGCACCACGACCCAGGCCACGGCCCTTATTTGACGGTCTCCTCATATTTCTGTAATTTAAGATCTTGCCCTAGAAAGGTTTTTATTGAATAGCGGAATAGGAAATATGATCCAAAAAAGTGTATGTATCTCGCACGTACAAAACCACACTAGTCCCCAATTACTATTGTTTCTACCCCTAAAAGGATGGATGAGGAGTAGGAGGAGTATGGAACAGACAGCACCCTCAAATCTTCAGAAGTATGAGATGAACCCCAAAAACTTGGAAAGGTGGATCTCACACGTACCGACACAGACTATCCCGCAATTCAATTGATCCTCAAAGGTTTTTATTGAATAGCGGAATAGGAAATATGATCAAAAAAAGTGTATGTATCTCGCACGTACACAACCACACTAGGCCCCAATTACTATTGTTTGTACCCCTAAAAGGATGGATGAGGAGTAGGAGGAGGAGTATGGAACAGGCAGCACCCTCAAATCTTCAGAAGTATGAGATGAACCCCAAAAACTTGGAAAGGTGGATCTCTCTCACACGTACCAACACAGACTATCCCCCAATTTAACTGATCCCCAAAGGTTTTTGATTAAATAGCGGAATAGAAAATATGATCCAAAAAAAGTGTATGTATATCACACGTACACAACCACACTAGGCCCCAATTACTATTGTTTGTACCCCTAAAAGGCTAGATGAGGAGTAGGGGGGGTATGGAACAGGCAGCACCCTCAAACCTTCAGAAGTATGAGATGAACCCCAACAACTTGGAAAGGTGGATCTCTCTCACACGTACCAACACAGACTATCCCCCAATTTAACTGATCCCCAAAGGTTTTTGATTAAATAGCGGAATAGAAAATATGATCCAAAAAAAGTGTATGTATATCACACGTACACAACCACACTGGGCCCCAATTACTATTGTTTGTACCCCTAAAAGGCTAGATGAGGAGTAGGGGGAGTATGGAACAGGCAGCACCCTCAAACCTTCAGAAGTATGAGATGAACCCCAACAACTTGGAAAGGTGGATCTCTCTCACACGTACCAACACAGACTATCCCCCAATTTAACTGATCCCCAAAGGTTTTTGATTAAATAGCGGGATAGAAAATATGATCCAAAAAAAGTGTATGTATATCACACGTACACAACCACACTAGGCCCCAATTACTATTGTTTGTACCCCTAAAAGGCTAGATGAGGAGTAGGGGGGGTATGGAACAGGCAGCACCCTCAAACCTTCAGAAGTATGAGATGAACCCCAACAACTTGGAAAGGTGGATCTCTCTCACACGTACCAACACAGACTATCCCCCAATTTAACTGATCCCCAAAGGTTTTTGATTAAATAGCGGAATAGAAAATATGATCCAAAAAAAGTGTATGTATATCACACGTACACAACCACACTGGGCCCCAATTACTATTGTTTGTACCCCTAAAAGGCTAGATGAGGAGTAGGGGGAGTATGGAACAGGCAGCACCCTCAAACCTTCAGAAGTATGAGATGAACCCCAACAACTTGGAAAGGTGGATCTCTCTCACACGTACCAACACAGACTATCCCCCAATTTAACTGATCCCCAAAGGTTTTTGATTAAATAGCGGAATAGAAAATATGATCCAAAAAAAGTGTATGTATATCACACGTACACAACCACACTGGGCCCCAATTACTATTGTTTGTACCCCTAAAAGGCTAGATGAGGAGTAGGGGGAGTATGGAACAGGCAGCACCCTCAAACCTTCAGAAGTATGAGATGAACCCCAACAACTTGGAAAGGTGGATCTCTCTCACACGTACCAACACAGACTATCCCCCAATTTAACTGATCCCCAAAGGTTTTTGATTAAATAGCGGAATAGAAAATATGATCCAAAAAAAGTGTATGTATATCACACGTACACAACCACACTAGGCCCCAATTACTATTGTTTGTACCCCTAAAAGGCTAGGAGTAGGGGGAGTATGGAACAGGCAGCACCCTCAAACCTTCAGAAGTATGAGATGAACCCCAACAACTTGGAAAGGTGGATCTCTCTCACACGTACCAACACAGACTATCCCCCAATTTAACTGATCCCCAAAGGTTTTTGATTAAATAGCGGAATAGAAAATATGATCCAAAAAAAGTGTATGTATATCACACGTACACAACCACACTAGGCCCCAATTACTATTGTTTGTACCCCTAAAAGGCTAGGAGTAGGGGGAGTATGGAACAGGCAGCACCCTCAAACCTTCAGAAGTATGAGATGAACCCCAACAACTTGGAAAGGTGGATCTCTCTCACACGTACCAACACAGACTATCCCCCAATTTAACTGATCCCCAAAGGTTTTTGATTAAATAGCGGAATAGAAAATATGATCCAAAAAAAGTGTATGTATATCACACGTACACAACCACACTAGGCCCCAATTACTATTGTTTGTACCCCTAAAAGGCTAGATGAGGAGTAGGGGGAGTATGGAACAGGCAGCACCCTCAAATCTTCAGAAGTATGAGATTGTGTTCACTGTACCCCACAAAGATTGAGTTCACTGCACCCCACAATGATTGTGTTCACTGCACCCCACAAAGATTGTGTTCACTGCACCTCACAAAGATTGTGTTCACTGTACCCCCCAAAGATTGTGTTCACTGCACCCCACAAAGATTCTGTTCACTGTACCCCACAAAGATTCTGTTCACTGCACCCTAAAAGGATGTTGTTCACTGCACCCCACAAAGATTGTGTTCACTGCACCCTAAAAGGATGTTGTTCACTGCACCCCAAAAAGATTGTGTTCACTGTACCCCCCCAAAGATTGTGTTCACTGCACCCCACAAAGATTGTGTTCACTGCACCCCAAAAAGATTGTGTTCACTGTACCCCCCAAAGATTGTGTTCACTGCACCCCAAAAAGATTGTGTTCACTGTACCCCCCAAAGATTGTGTTCACTGCACCCCACAAAGATTCTGTTCACTGTACCCCACAAAGATTGTGTTCACTGCACCCCAAAAAGATTGTGTTCACTGTACCCCCCCAAAGATTGTGTTCACTGCACCCCACAAAGATTCTGTTCACTGCACCCCACAAAGGATTTTGTTCACTGCACCCCAAAAAGATTGTGTTCACTGCACCCCAAAAAGGATTTTGATCACTGCACCCCAAAAAGGATGTTGTTCACTGCACCCCAAAAATGATTTTGTTCACTCCACCCCAAAAAGATTGTGTTCACTGCACCCCACAAAGATTGTGTTCACTGCACCCCAAAAAGATTGTGTTCACTGTACCCCCCAAAGATTGTGTTCACTGCACCCCACAAAGATTCTGTTCACTGTACCCCACAAAGATTGTGTTCACTGCACCCCAAAAAGATTGTGTTCACTGCACCCCAAAAAGGATGTTGTTCACTGCACCCCAAAAAGGATGTTGTTCACTCCACCCCAAAAAGATTGTGTTCACTGCACCCCACAAAGATTGTGTTCACTGCACCCCAAAAAGATTGTGTTCACTGCACCCCAAAAATGATTTTGTTCACTGCACCCCAAAAAGGATTTTGTTCACTGCACCCCAAAAAGGATGTTGTTCACTCCACCCCAAAAAGATTGTGTTCACTGCACCCCAAAAAGATTGTGTTCACTGCACCCCACAAAGGATTTTGTTCACTGCACCCCAAAAAGATTGTGTTCACTGCACCCCAAAAAGGATGTTGTTCACTGCACCCCAAAAAGGATTTTGTTCACTGCACCCCAAAAAGATTGTGTTGACTGCACCCCACAAAGGATTTTGTTCACTGCACCCCACAAAGATTGTGTTCACTGCACACCAAAAAGGATTGTGTTCACTGCACCCCAAAAAGATTTTGTTCACTGCAGCCCAAAAAGATTGTGTTCACTGCAGCCCAAAAAGATTGTGTTCACTGCAGCCCAAAAAGATTGTGTTCACTGCAGCTCACACACAGAAAAATGGATGTGGATCACTGACACCTGCCTATCTCCAATCCCACACCACACAGCAATATCGATTGTAGTTTGTAGAACACAGTTTCCCTAAAATTCAGCAGACTCTGTCCCTAACAGGATTGAGAAGAGATCGTAGATCAGGATTGAGTGCAGATTCACCCCACCCCCCCACACAGCAATATCGATTGTAGTTTGTAGAAGACACTGACCCTATAATTCAGCAGACTCTATCCCTAAAATGCCTACAACTCGCCCTGCCTAAACACTCCGACCTGTCCCTCAATTCTATCCGGACACAAATGGTTTTTTCCTGCCTATCTTTCCCTAATCAGCAGCCAGCACATTGATGTGTGCTCTGTCCCTTAGCTAAGCAGCAGAATGACGCTGCTGCGGCGGCTGCCTCGAACTTATAAAGACTTGGTCACATGCTTCAGACGGCCAATCACAGCTACTAAGACATTTGCAGGCATGGCTGGGATGGCTTAAGGCACACCAGTTAAACGATTGTTGATTGGCTGTTGAAAGCCCGCCATGAAAAGAGCGCCAAAGCATGCAAAACCCGGAAATAAAACGACCGAACACGGATTTTTACCCGAACATACAGTAAAGTGTCCGTGTCCGTGTTCGGGTAAAAAAAATCCAATTATTCGGTACGAACACGAATAATACAGTCCGTGTTCGCTCAACACTAGTCAAGACTCATCGTTTTTTCCTACACCTTATTGAAAAGAAACATTCTGGTTCTCAAGAAGCATGAAAGAGGTGGGGAAAGGGAAGTGGGGAAAGGGAAGTGGAGAAGTTCAGGTTGTGTCAAGGTGCAAGACCTTGAAAGGCCCCTCGGCCAGAAATAAAAAGTTCCTCTGATCCTGGCCAAAAGGCCCGTCCCAAGAGGCAGGTGCGAAAAAAGAGTGTATGTGGTACAGTGACCAAGGTGCCAAAAAAAAAACTCAAGGTGAACTGCGCCTCACCAGTGAGAATTTACGGCACCCCTGGGCTGCCACCCCACGGGCACGTACACCACTGGCTTTTTTTCGGTCCCAACCTTCGGCCAGACCAGTGCAGCCTATCCCTACCAGCAGGCATTGGAACTTGGAAGGCTTAGGGAGAGCCTACCTTCAACTGGGGACAAGCCTCCTGACGATTGTGCAGTTTAGGAACTTGAACAATTATAATTTATGGGCTCTGTAGACTGGATAATCTGAGCACGTGACTTCAGGGAAATCAAAAATTTGTCCTTGTGTTCAAACTAATTTTCTCATCTCTGTTCGAAAATTTGTCCCAACAAAAAAAAGTGGCATGGTATTCTACCACAAAATGAGTCCTTTAGTGAGGAAGGCAAAGACCTGTTGACTGGGGAGATGAAGCAACCTCTCAGCAAATTAATCCTACAGGTCAAGACTCATCGTTTTTTCCTACACCTTAGGGAAAAGAAACATTCTGGTTCTCAAGAGGCATGAAAGAGGCCATCTATGCCAAACTGGAACAACCAACCCCAAACAAAGGTGTGGGATTTCAACACCATCTGCCTTCCATAAATAATGCTGTTTTAACATCTTTACCCTAGTGTTTGGACAACAATTCACACCTTTAGTTATGTAAATGAAAGGATTAACACCTATGAAGCCTTCCTGATACCAAGGATTATATAATTAAAACAGGGTGGTTCCTCAACATTTACGCTAGGGATGTTGCTAGAGTCTTAAAGACCTGGGGGCACTACTGGGCACCTTTACTGAAAGGCTATACTTGCAGGACACAATGAGAAGAAAAGAATGAGGTTTTATTAGATTTTTGCTGGCTTCCTTCTCTTTGGTATCTTCCTACTGTATTTTCCCATAAGTGAGCCATTAGGGCTTTGACTGTTGGCTGACAGATGACTGCACACGAGCAATGTAGACCCCCAGAGCATTTAGTAGAAAACCTGAGGCACGTGCCCTGGGTGCCAGGTTCTAGAAACTTGTTTTTACACAATCCATTCTGTTCTCAGACATTAGCATCTGCCTTTCCATGGTGGCTGGATTAAAGCAGAGTTACACCTTTTTTAGCAAGTTCTCAATGCTGGGCAGCACCTAGTTGATGAGGTCATTGGTCGATTCCCATGGACTCCTTGGATATCAGCGTCATCTATCCCAGTAGTCTTTGACTGCACTTGCCTTCCGGGTTGTCCTTTGATCGACAAGTTGCCATAACAATGGGGCAGGAACTTACGCCAATGCCGCCATTGCTATGGAAACCTGTAAAGAACAAAATGCATCGCGCAGTGTCATTACTGTGCGAGCGCGAGATCAAGAGGTGCATTCTGGGTAGCCAGCTGCACCTAATCCCGGAATTACACATGAGCGGGCTTCAGATGCCTATATCCTCGATGGCCCCTACCTGCTTCCGAAATCAGGTAAAATAATATTGATTTAAAAGTATTAAGCATGAAGATAGTCCTAAAAGTATCCACAATGTCCCTCCGGACAGCAGCTCACATTGTGAGCCTCTTCCTAGATGGGAAACTTCGTGTCCCATCCATACCTGATGGAAGCTCCTCCGGCCTCCTCCTCCACCATCACCGCCACCCTGGGGTCAGCTTGCTGAGCCAGCGGCATCTGCTCATTTAACTACAAAACCAGATCCCACCATATAGTCATAATAGGCTTGTTGATTGTCTTCAAGCCCATAGACATTCACACTGTCATTACCATTCCTTTTTATTTCCTGGTTCTGGTCCCACTCTCTATATAATTTCGGGCATTCCCTTCTCCTGTCTTCAGTCTGATTAAAGAGCTCCACCACGCATTCTCCGAAGCGCGTTACCGCCCCCTGACGTCACTACGTTCTGTGTGGTCCACGAGCAACGCGTGCGTTCCACCGCAGCCTCGGACAGAAGCACCTGTCCTGTATTGGCTCCACACTTTCACCCACCCCGCTGCTGGATGGCTGAGGGAAACAGAGCCACAGGGTCAGGAACAAACCCCCAGTGATGCTGCTAATGACGCTTTTCCACTGCATGGAACCGAACGGTTCGGCTCGCTTTTGTGCTTTTCCACTGCTGGCACCGCATGGTACGGTGTAGGAACGGTTCGGTATGGTACGGTACGGCGGAGCTTTTCCACTGCATGGAACCGAATGGTGCGGCTCTCAAAAACAGTACCACCTCGATTGTGGTTCCAAGAGGTACCATACCCGGTACCATATCCCACAATCCTTTGCATGCAGTCACTACTAGCCACTGATTGGTCAGAGAATCTTACCCACCCTGTTGTTTCCCACCCACTTAACTTTAGTACTACTTTAGTGGAAAAGCAAACCATACCGTACCGTACCGAACCGTTCCAACACCGTACCATGCGGTACCAGCAGTGGAAAAGCAACCTGGGCCAAGCAGGGCCGAGTAGAGCCGAGCCGGTACTTGCAGTGGAAAAGTGCCATTAGTGCCCGTTTTATATAATCATCTTGTAAGTTTCTTATCTTCGTGTGTCAATAAATAATTGTCTATGCTGCACTTAGAGGCGCCTTCTCTCTTTTCTTATGCTCTGCTTTAAGGTGCTGGTGCTACCTGTAGGTATATTCTGGCAATCATTAGAACTAAAGCAGTGACTTAGCGAAGCTACGAAACATCTTCAACATTACAGAAAAAAGTCCAGTTGAATGTGACCAATTACTACTAGACGTTCCATGACCTGGATCAATGAGAACCTTCACAGACAAATGCATATGGACTATTTGTTACCCTGCTGGATCATGGCCACAGAAATATTGATGCCTTTTTTAAAGTGTATGTCAGGGCAAGAAAAATATACAGTACATCTACACAATAAATACACATTTCTCCATGTTTTATCCCTGCAAGTACATACAAAAATCTTTTCATCTGCCAAAAATGCACTCACTTTCTAGATCCTGTTGTTTGCTGACAACACGGTGCCTTGACGGAAATGATCGGCCCTGCACGATTTTCATAGGGAGGCAAGTGCAATTCCAGCAATGTTTTTGCTGATGCTATGCTAGTGCTGGGAATATACACTATAATACCAAAAGTATTGGGACACCTGCCTTTACTACTTCTATGAACTTTAATTGCATCCCAGTCTTAGTCCCTAGGATTCAATATTGAGTTGGCCCACACTTTCCAGCTATAACAGCTTCAACTCTTCTGGGAAGGCTGTCCACAAGGTTTAGGAGTGTGTCTATGGGAATGTTTCACCATTCTTCCAAAAGTGCATTTGTGAGGTCAGGCACTGATGTTGAGCGAAAAGGCCTGGCTCACAGTCTCCACTCTAATTCATCCCATCAGGTTGAGGTTAGGCCAGTCAAGTTCCTCCACCCCAAATTCGCTCATCCGTGTCTTTATGGACCTTGCTTTGTGCACTGGTGTGCAGTCATGTTGGAACAGGAAGGGGCCATCCCCAAACTGTTTCCACAAAGTTAGGAGTATGAATTTGTACAAAATGTCTTGGTATGCTGACGTCCTAAGAGTTCCCTTCATTGGAACTAAGGGGCCAAGCCCAACCCCTGAAAAACAACCCCACATGATTTGGACCAGTGCACAAAGCAAGGTCCATAAAGACATGGATAAGTGGGTTTGGGGTGGAGGAAATTGACTGGCCTGCACAGAGTCCTGACTTTAACCCCATAGAACATCTTTGGGATGAATTAGAGCGGAGACGGAGAGCCAGGCCTAATCATCCAACATCAGTGCCTGACCTCACAAGTGCGCTTCTGGAAGAATGGTCAAACATTCCCATAGACACACTCCTAAACCTTGTGGACAGCCTTCCCAGAAGAGTTGAAGCTGTTATAGCAGTAAAGGTTGGGCCAACTCAATATTGAACCCTACGGACTAAGACTGGGATGCCATTAAAGTTCATGTGTGTGTAAAGGCAGGCGACAGTAAATACTTTTGGTAATATAGTGTAACTAGACCAAGTCTGAGGGCAGGTCTATATACTGCCATGGATAGGCACCAGGAAAATAAAATTAGAGTAAGCATTTGATAACATCTTAGGCAGGCGTCCCAATACTTTTGGCAATTTAGTGTAAGTGGGGGGGGGGGGGGGGGTGCTAACTTGCTAGTCTTGAATGGCAAGTTTTAATAAAATCAGACATACCCTAACAAGAGCTTTTTCTATAATATTACATAGTAAGCGTTTACAGAAAGTATAAAAATTAACATTATATCGTTTCAGTAGATAGAGAAAAGTTGTGGCACACGTAGCATGCTATGACGAATATTGCGCATGCTCACATTGCGCTGATCAGTGGATGTGGCCGAAAGAGGCATGTATAAATAAAATGTGAGCCTATTTGAATCGTGCCCTCATACATTTTCCATAAATATAACTATTAACAAAATATCTTAATTACTGGCCACCAGCGAGAGTATCACAGACAGACATAAACCTCAACACAATGGATAATTTAACTATTAAACATTATTTAACCAATTCTGGACCAGAAGGTTTTACCCCCTTAATGACCAGGCCATTTTTTTGCATTTTTGCAATAAGGCACTGCATTACTTTAACTGACAATTGCGCTGTTATGCGACACTGTACCCAAATAAAATTGGTGTCTTTTTTTTCCCCACCAATAGAGCTTTCTTTTGGTGGTATTTGATCACCTCTGCAGTTTTTATTTTTTGCACTATAAACATAAATGAGCAACAATTCTGAAAAACAAAAAAAATATATATATTTTTCACATTCTGCTATATAACATTCCCAATAAAAAAAAAAAAAAAAATTCAAATTTTTTCATAATTTTAGGCCAATTTGTATTCTGCTACATATTTTTGGTAAAAAAAAAAAAAAAAAAAAAATCCCAATTAGTGTACATTGATCGGTTTGCCCAAAAGTTATCGGGTCTACCAAAATAGATGAAAGATTTATGTCATTTTTTTTAAATTTGTTTTTTGTTACTAGTAATGGCGGCGATCAGCGATTTTTAGCGGGACTGCGACATTGCAGCGGACAGATCGGACACTTAACTGACATTTTTGACACTTTTGGGGGGGGACCAGTGACATTACTACAGTATATACAACCAATCCAGTAGCGCTAATCTAAAAATATGACATTTGAAACAATATGCATTAACAAGTGGTAAGAATTAACGGTGTATCAAAGACAGTGCTTCAACATATAAAGTCCAATAGAGAATTCAAAGGAGCAATCAAACAGTCCCAGAATGGACGATGAGCAAAGGCTGGTGTCCAAAAAGGTGAAAATCCCAAAAAGTGGTGAGGCAGGAGAAAACACCCGTAGTGAATGGTATAAATTAGCTGCTTACCAAAAAGCGTGGGCCCCCAAATTATTGGACAGGCCACAGACACTTTGCATGCAGATCCGTATACTGATCTTATTCCTCCAGGGACTCAAGGGTCAACATTCACAGCCTCTCCTAGACTCTTATGGGCAATTCCAATAAAGCACAAGCTCATATGCGTGGGAAGGAAGAGTAAGAAAAGACATAGCGTAATCCCATTTAAATGATAAGAAGCATTTATTGTATTGCACTTACATAGGTAAAATCATCCGAGCAGAATTCATAAAAACCGCGGCGTCCCGCGGGTGGTAGATTGAGCCGGCGTCCAGGGGGCGTGGTCACGTAACGTCCGGTACTGCCCTACCGGTTTCGTCACATATGACGTAGTCCGGGGCTAAAAATATGCACTGTTACTGTACTAATGACATTGACAGGGAAGGGGTTAACATCAGGGGCGATCAAAGGGTTAAATGTGTCCCTAGGGGGTGCATTCTAACTGTGTGGGGGATGGGCTTCCTGCATGAACATAGGATCCCTGTGTTCATTACTGACAGATGGCAGACCGCCGTTCTGTCTCCATGGGGAGCGATAGCGATTGCCCGGCGGAAATTGCAGCTGCTGGACCAGCTAATTGGCTTTCCCTGTGGCCAATCGACGCATATGCCCCCCTAGTTTCCTGTGGCCAATCGGCGCATATGCCCCCCTAGTTTCCCTGTGGCCAATCGGCGCATATGCCCCCCTAGTTTCCTGTGGCCAATCGGCGCATATGCCCCCCTAGTTTCCCTGTGGCCAATCGGCGCATATGCCCCCCTAGTTTCCCTGTGGCCAATCGGCGCATATGCCCCCCTAGTTTCCTTGTAGCCAATCGGCGCATATGCCCCCCTAGTTTCCTTGTGGCCAAACGGTGCATATGCCCCCCTAGTTTCCCTGTGGCCAATCGGTGCATATGCCCCCCTAGTTTTCTTGTGGCCAATCGGTGCATTTGCCCCCCTAGTTTCCCTGTGGCCAATCAGCGCATATGCCCCCCTAGTTTCCCTGTGGCCAATCGGTGCATATGCCCCCCTAGTTTCCTTGTGGCCAATCGGTGCATATGCCCCCCTAGTTTTCTTGTGGCCAATCTGTGCATTTGCCCCCCTAGTTTCCCTGTGGCCAATCAGCGCATATGCCCCCCTAGTTTCCCTGTGGCCAATCGGCGCATATGCCCCCCTAGTTTCCCTGTGGCCAATCGGTGCATATACCCCACCTAGTGCCCCACTAGTTGTCCCGCAAAGCGACATACAGGTACGGCGTTTTGGCGGGACAGAGCCGACCTGCCGCAGTAAAACGACGGCGGCTGGTGGGTAAGTGGTTAATACAAACAGTGAGCAGGGGAAAAAAACCAGAGACAGTGAAGATTGTCTTTGTGTGAATGTTGTATATAATCTTGTTGATTAAAAAAATAACATTCATGGTTTTAATAGCAGCGCACATAGTGCACAGCGGCAAAACGTAGTGATAATGACGGCATTCTAAATAAATTAAAATTCAAGGGTTTAATAGAGGTGCGCGTAGTGCACTTTGGCAAAACATGAAGATAATAGCAGCGTATTTTGATAGTGAAAGGCCTACAGGGGCTAAATTACAGTAATATGGTTCTCTAAACAGCGGTTACTTGACAATACGTAGGCAAAAAAAGGCAAACCTGACAATAATTGGGCCCCAAATGGGCAGTCATACACAATACACTGGCAACAAACCAATATGTATGATCACATACGGACAATAACATGGGCAATCATTATGATATGAGGGCAACCAATGGGCATTCATAACAATATATGGGCAATTGGGACAATTTGCAGGCAACAAACAGGTAGTTGGGATAATATGCAGACAGGAAAATGGACAATTGTGACAATATACAAGAAACAAATGGTTCAGTTGTCAATGAAAGAAAGAATGCCCCCATGTTGGGTGTCAGTGGGAGGAAGAATGACCCTGCATCAACCGTGAGTTGGAGTTAAAGTGTTTTTATCTTGGTAAACTCTTTTCCTTTTTATTGACATTAGTGAGGGACAAGTGTCCCTTACAGTGAAGTATTTTTTATTTTTTTTAACTTGAGGACGATTCCCCCTTGGAAGCAGACCAACGATGCTCCAAAGCTCACAGTGTCTTCCTTTTACTTTATACAGCATGAAAGTAGGTGAAGAGTCGGCAACTCGTCCTCCCGATAAAAATACTTTATTCGTAAAGGGTGCAGTTTGCAAGTTACAGCAGCTTACGCATTTCAGTAAAAAACCTTAATCATAGCCTTCCCTTACATTGATGTCAGTGCGGGGCATACTGTCCCCTATATTGATGTCAGTGTGGGGCATGCTGTCCCCTATATTGATGTCAGTGTGGGGCATGCTATCCCCTATATTGATGTCAGTGTGGGGCATCCTGTCCCCTACATTGATGTTAGTGTGGGGCATCCTGTCCCCTACAATGATGTTAGTGCAGGGCATACTGTCCCCTACATTAGTGTCAGTGCAGGGCATACTGTCCCCTACAATGATGTTAGTGCGAGGCATACTGTCCCATACAATGATGTCAGTGCAGGGCATACTTTCACATTGAAAGTGCCCCTTTCATTGGTGTCAGTGTATTGTATGTTGTCTTTTACATTGGTGTCAGTAGAGGGTATACTATCACTTACATAGATGTCATTGCAGGGCATACTGTCTCTTACATTGGTGTTAGTAGCGAGCATACTGTCCCTTACATTGGTGCCAGTAGCGGGTATACTATCCCTTACATAGATGCCATTGCAGGGCAAATTGTCCCTTACATTGCTGTCAGTAGCTGGCATACTGTCCATTACTTTGGTGTCAGTAGCAGGCATACTGTTTCTTACATTGGTCTCAGTAGTGGGCGTACTGTCCTTTACCGTATATTAGTCTCAGTAGTGGGCATATTGTCCCTTACACTGGAGTCAGTAGCAGGCGTACTGTCCTTTATATTGGTCTCAGTAGCAGACATACTATCCCTTACATTGGTGTCAGTAGTGGGCATATTGTCCCTTACATTGGTGTCAGCAGCAGGCATACTGTCCCTTACATTGGTCTCAATAGCAGGCATACTGTCTCTTACATTGTTGTCAGTAGTGGGCATATTGTCCCTTACATTGGTGTCAGCTCAGCAGCAGGCATTTTGTCCATTACACTGGTGTCATTAGCAAGCAGTCCCTTACATCGGTGTCAGTAGTGGGCATACTGTCCCTTGCATTGGTGTAAGCAGCAGGCATACTGCCCTTACATTGGTCTCAGTAGCAGGCATACTGTCCCTTACATTGGTGTCAGTAGTGGGCATATTGTCCCTTACATTGGTGTCAGCAGCAGATATTTTGTCCCTTACATAGTAGTGGGCATACTGTCCCTTGCATTGGTGTTAGCAGCAGGCGTACTGTCCCTTACATTGGTGTCAGCAGCAGGCATACTGTCCTTACATTTGTCTCAGTAGCAGGCATACAGTAGTGGGCATATTGTCCCTTACATTGGTGTCAGCAGCAGGCATTTTGTCCATTACACTGGTGTCAGTAGCGAGCATATTGCTTCTTACTTTGACCCTCAAATTTAAAGTGAACCTGCGCACTTGGTGTCACACCTTTAAACTATCTGAGATTGGAAAAAGTTACCTTTCAGTACAAAGTATAGAGTCAATGGACACACCCCTACCACACCCGTAATTATGAGGACCATGAAGAAATAATATGCAAAATCCAAATAGGATTCTGATTAGACAATATATAGTAGCAGTATTATTCTACCCTTTATCATTAAAAAAAAAAAAAAATACATATTAATGGGCTTCAGTTGTTAAAAAAATAATTTTTAATAATAAAAAGGTGGAACTTTGTCTAGATTGAGATGATGCCATTAAATTACTGCAAACAAAAGAAGCCTTTCCTAAATCTCCTCTCCCCCGGAGGTCCGAATGCAACATTATAGCTCATTAAATACCCGGACTACTTTGCAGTGCTACCCAATGGCCACGCTTTACTGCTCATTCTCACACGGCAGGTCAATGAGTTGGCTGGCTATAGTAAGTAACGTAAGCCACCTAAAAAATTAAGGTAAATTCTGCATTAATAACTCTCTACTTTTCAAACTATACAAGTGAAAGAGATATCATTTGTGTGCCTGCCTTCCTCTTATCACAGTGCAAGCCTAGCTGGGGGGTATATCTGGAGACAATAGACATTCTGCAGCAGTGATTGGTGGCCAGAAACCACATGCTGTCTAGGTTTTTGGTTATGCGATGCAACTTGAGAACAACAGATCTTTTTATTTTTAATTAAATTTAACTGATTCTGCATTATCCTTCCTATCAGCTAGTTATTTATTGCTAGTATGCTGCCATGTAGGTACCAGGGAATCGAAAAATGTAATCAAGTGCTTACCCAAATTTTCTTTTCCTGGTGGCTATCCATATGGACCTACTGTTGGTCTTGGGATAATTACTTAGAATACTGTGGGGTCATTATCTCTCTCTTTTAAACTGGTCCTTTTAGTGGGGATAGGGGTGAAGCTCTATTGCTAGTATGATGCCATATAGGCACCAGGAAACGGAAACATTGAATTAAATACTTCCCCTAATTTTCCTTTCCTAATGCCTATCCATGGCAGCATACGGTGCCACCCATGGTTCTGATATAATTACTTAAATTGCTGCTGGGTCATTATTTCTTTCTTTTATAGATTTAAACTGGTCCTGTAGGTTGCGATAAGTACGTTACTATGTAAGCGCCAGGAAACCAGAGAATTGTATCAAACACTTACCATAATTTTCCTTTCCTGTTGCCTTTCCATGGCAGCATATGGACTAGTGATCAACCGATTATCGGCAAAGCCGATATATCGAGGGCCGATATGCACTTTGCCCGATATATCGGAATCGGCCTTTTGATTTACCGATATTGCCGATATTTCTGAAAAGTGCATGTACCGGGGTGATGTCTGCAGCTAGAGGCATCACCCCGGTACCGGCGTCCATAGCCGACGGTCGGCTGTCTTGTAATGCCAACCGATGCGGCTGAGAAGCCGCTCGGCTGTCATTCCAAGGAGCGGGAGGGGACGTCCCCCCCCCCTCCCGCCGCCTTCCTCAGGTCGCCCTGGTCTCCTGTCCCACCGGGAGACCCGGGCATCCTACCTTCACCACCGCTGTTTGACCGGGTCTCCATCTGCACTGCCGCCGCCTGACGGGGTCTCCATTTCTTTGAATTCGGCGCCGCCGGGTACCCGGAAGTGATGTGATGACATCACATCACTTCCAGGTACTGGCGGCGCCGAATTAAAAAAACTTACAGCATTCAAAGCAGCCAAACTTGGCGTTTTGAATGCTTTTAAGTGCAGAGGAGGGGTTTGGTCCCTCCACCACAGGACCTGTAGACATTAAAAAATAAAATCATTTTTTTTTAATGTCCGAAAATATCGGCCAATATCGGCTGATACCGATATCCGATGACCGAAATATCGGTATCGGCGGTAATAAAACGATATAGGTCGATCAATAATATGGACCCACCCTTAGTTTAGCTATACATAAATTGCTGTGGTGTCATTATTTCTCTCTTTTATAGATTTAGGCTGGTCCTAAGGGTAGGGATAGAGGCAGTGCTCTATTGCTAGTATTCTGCCATGTAGACACCAGGTAACTGAACAATGTAATAAAAAAACTTACTGTCAGGGCTTTTCTTCAGCTGGAACTTGGTGGAACTCAGTTCCACCACCTCTGGCTCAGGCTCTCACCATTATCACTTATAAACACAGAAATCCAGCTTTTGTGTTTAAAAGTGACAGCTTGTCTCCCAACAGCTCCCATAGATCTGACCTCCCAAGTGGTTCCCACTAAGTGCAGGATGGGGACAAGGGAGATGCTGGTGCCTGTGGTGCAGTGTGGGTGCCAACACCCCCACTAGATGATCTCCCTATATAGGGGCAACGCAGGGGGGATGCATGTAGATGTCAAGAGGGGTGAAATTAAGATGTGGTTAGGGAATACAGAGGCAAGTATATTTGGCTGGGGGAGGGACTGAAGAAGGGCACCCATATGCAGTACGTGAAACCGTCACCCGTATATCCAGCCAGTCTGTTGTATGAAGAGGCGAGAACGGGGGGAATTTTGACTTATTTCCCTGGAATAAAAGACAACAGAATGAACTGCTGATAAAGGAAGTTGTGGTCTCTCCGTAGCCTAGATCTGTCACTGAGTATATGTCACTGTCAGTAGATTCCTGTGTGCACTCGTTCAGCCGTGGCCACTATATTCATAGACTCCAGACTCAAGAACAATTGCACATAGAGGAAACCCTTATCACGGCTTGGCTAATATTTCTTAAAGAGGACCAGTGACATTGCTGCCAACTTGTACTCACAGAGTTAGAACTGTCTTACCACTCCTCGTTCTACCTCTGCCCAAGATGAAGGGGATCCATTGTCCTAGATGCCAACCTCTTTGGGTTTTCTGCCTAGGTATGAATGAAGTCACCTGAATAGAATCAATGGGATTGAACGATGACCATGAATGGTTCTGGTGACCTCTGTAAAATCGGAACTTTTACTGTTGTCACCAGTACAGGGGATACTTATTTCATTGACAACTAAGAGGGCATTTCCCTCACTTTGGAACAATTTCCCCTCACTTCCTGTTGTGTCTATATGGCAGGAAGTGATGATGAGCCTACCCAACCGGACATAGATAGCAAAAATATAACATGATGGGTTCAAACCAATTTCTACTCCATTTAACCACTTGCCGACTGCCGCACGACTATTTACGTCGGCAGTCAGCCCCTCACAGGCAGAGTGACGTAGGTCTACGTTGCTAGCCTGTGAGGGTCTAGGGAGCGAGCGTGCGCCCCCGGAGGCGGTCACGAACCCCCCCCGCGCGTGTCACCGGCGGACCCGATGTCCGCCGGTCACTCGGCGATCGTCGGTGCAGAGGGAGAAAGGCAGGCGGCTGATGTAAACAAGCTGCCTGTCATTCTCCCCTGTGTAGGAATAGTGATCATACGGTTCTACTATGTAGGACCGTTGATCTCTGTTCCTACACCTCAAGCCACAGCCAATCACAGTTATAATCACGCCCCTAGGGACACACATAACCCCTCCCTCTCAAAAAAAAGTTAACCCCTTCACTGCCAGTGTAATTTTACAGTAACAGTGCATATGTATAGCACTGATTACTGCAGTAATGTCACTGGTAACCCCGAAAGTGTCAAAAATGTCAGTCAAGGGTCCGATCTGTCCGCCGCAATGTCGCAGTACCGCAAAACAAAAAAAATTGCGGATCGCCGCCATTACGCGTTAAAAAAAAAAAAACAACAAAAATGACAAAAATCTTTCCCTTTGTTAGTAAACGCGATAACTTTTGCGCAAACCAATCAAAATACGCTTTTTGCGATTTTTTTTTACCAAACATATGTAGCATAAAACAAATTGGCCGAAAATGTTAAAAAAATTTAGATTTTTACATTTTTTTGGGGGGGAATTTCATATAAAAAAATGTGAAAAAATATTGTTATTTTTGCAAAATTGACGCTCTTTTTTGTTTATAGCGCATGATCAAAAAAATCGCACAGGTGATCAAATACCATCAAAAGAAATCTCTGTTTGTGGGAAAAAAAGGACGTAAATTTTCGTTTGGGTACAGCGTCGCACGACCGCGCAATTGTCAGTTAAACTCGCACAGTGCCGAATCGCAAAAAGTGGCCCAGACGTAAGACAGCAAAATCCTCCTGTGGTAAAATGGTTAAACTAACTAAATAAATAAATAAATATAAATAAATATATATATATATATATATATATATATATATATAAAGTATCTCACAAAAGTGAGTACACCCCTCACATTTTTGTAATTATTTTATTCTATCTTTTCTTGTGACAACACTGAAGAAATGACACTTTGCTACAATGTAAAGTAGTGAATGTACAGCTTGTATAACAGTGTAAATTTGCTGTCCCCTCAAAATAACTCAACACACAGCCATTAATGTCTAAACCGCTGGCAACAAAAGTGAGTACACCCCTAAGTGGAAATGTCCAAATTGGGCCCAAAGTGTCAATATTTTGTGTGGCCACCATTATTTTCCAGCATTGCCTTAACCCTCTTGGGCATGGAGTTCACCAGAGCTTCACAGGTTTCCACTGGAGTCCTCTTCCACTCCTCCATGATGACGTCACGGAGCTGGTGGATGTTAGAGACCTTGCGCTCCTCCACCTCCGTTTAACGATGCCCCACAGATACTCAATAGGGTTTAGGTCTGGGGACATGAGGGGACAGCAAATTTACACTGTTAGGCCCCTTTCACAGGGGCTTTCCGATCCGGTCCGCCTGACAGTTTCTCAGGTGGACCTGATCGGATGTTCCATGCATCCCTATGGAGGGACGGATGTCGGTGGTGACATGTCCGCTGACACCTGCTGCTCTCTGATCCGATCCTGTCCGTGAAATACAGACGGATGAAAACCCTATTTTCCATCCGTCTGGAGGATCGGATTGGATAGGATCGAATGAAAACGGACAGGCGGTCCATTTTCACCTGATCTCCCATAGAGGAGAGCGGGGCTCTGACAGCTCCATCTCAGCACAGTGAGCGGAGACGGACCAGACATCCGCCTGCTCAACGGGGATCAGTGGATCGATCCCCGCTGAGCAAACCTGAGTCCGCTGGGCGGAAAACCCGTGTGAAAGGATCCTAAAACAAGCTGTACACTCACTAATTTACATTGTAGCAAAGTGTAATTTCTTCAGTGTTGTCACATGAAAAGATAGAATAAAATATTTTACAAAATGTGAGGGGTGTACTTACTTTTGTGAGTTGCTGTATATATACTGTATTTGTATACAATTTTTTAATATATAACTATACACTATAAACCAAATCTAACTTTTAGGTTTAAGTTTAGTTTAAAAAAAATAATATATATATGTATATATATATATATATATATATATATATATATATATATATTTATACACCTAAACTATAGATTTGGTTTATAATGTCACATCACTTTTTGTACCAGAGGAGCTTACACTCTAATGTCCCCCCCACAGTCACACACAATTATTATTATACATCTATATAGCTCTGACATATACCGCAGTGCTGTACACAGAACACTGAGCCAGTCACATCAGTCTCTGTACCAGAGGAGCTTACACTCTAATGCCCCCCCTTCCCCCCCACACAGTCACGCACTATTATTAATAATTATACATTTATATAGCTCTGACATATACTGCAGTGGTGTACAGAGAACACTGAGCCACTCACATCAGTCTCTGCACCAGAGGAGCTTACACTCTAATGTCCCCCCACAGTCACGCACTATTATTATTATACATTTATATAGCTCTGACATATACCACAGTGCTGTACAGAGAACACTGAGACAATCACATCAGTCTCTGCACCACTAGTCGTAGGTAAATATATGCAGACTGTATTACTGGCAAAGGATTTGTAACTCTTTTCAGCTAGTGTAGTGATCCAGATACCCCTGCCACACAGGAAAGCTAGGTCCTCAGTTCAGCAACAAAATGGTCCAGAACCCACCCCAGACTGTGATTGAATAGTGAGGTGAACACCCTGATGAGGTCTTTCTACCCTCCTGTAAGCATACTGCCTGTGTTAGATTGACAGCACTGTTCACAGCAATACAGCCCTGATTGGCTCCGAGTGCTGCCCCCCCCCTCCTCCCCCAAAAGGCCACTAGGCACTAGTTGCATGCAAATATTTAATGACTACATAACAGGACTTAATGGCAGCTTATTCTTTCTTTCTGGAGATCAGTATTACTCTGTCTATTGTCAGTGTCCTATCGTATCCTGTGATGACCAATCAGACGTTTGTAGCCATTATCTTCTCTTAATGGAGGAGATCAAAGTGCAAATGAATTTCTATGATGAACCACCGACTGAGTTCCGTACATTTTAGGAAACAATCTATATTCCGGCCAGGCGTGAAAATGTTCCATTTAAACTGGACGCATCTCTCTGCCATGTCCTGGAATTCACCTTCAGCAACTGACCACCCCGCTCGCCCCATTCCTTGGGCTGGCAGTGTCTGTACTTTAGAAAAGGATGCCGATTCTGGGAAGGTTGAAGGTTCTAGGGCCATCCTTGGTGGCTCTGAGAGAGGGGGGATTGCACAAAAGAGAATCAAGTGACAAGAGCCTGCAGTCCCCCTTGGAAGCCTGCTGAATGTCATTGGAGCAGGTTTGAATTAAATTGCTGTCACTGGGGTGGGGTGGTGGGACATTAGAGTGTAAGCTCCTCTGGTACAGAGACTGAAGTGACTGGTTCAGTGTTTTCTGCACCGCACCACAGTATATGTCAGAGCTATATAACTGTATAATAATAATAGTGTGTGACTGGTGGGGGGGGACATTAAAGTGTAAGCTCCTCTGGTTCAGAGACTGACGTGACTGACTCCTCATTCTCTGTACAGCACTATAGTATAGGTCAGAGCTATATAACTGTATAATAATAATAGTGTATGACTGGTGGTGGGGGGGGCATTAAAGTGTAAGCTCCTCTGGTTCAGAGACTGACGTGACTGACCCCGCATTCTCTGTACAGCACTATAGTATATGTCAGAGCTATATAACTGAATAATAATAATAGTGTGTGACTGGTGTGGGGGGGGGGGGGGGACATTAAAGTGTAAGCCCCTCTGGTTCAGAGACTGATGTGACTGACTCCACATTCTCTGTACAGCACTATAGTATAGGTCAGAGCTATATAACTGTATAATAATAATAGTGTGTGACTGGTGGGGGGGACATTAAAGTGTAAGCTCCTCGGGTTCAGAGACTGATGTGACTGACCCCGCATTCTCTGTACAGCGCTATAGTATAGGTCAGTGCTGTATAGATGTATAATGTAGTCATAAAAGTCCACAGTGGAGAATTTCCACTTAATATCCAAAAAAAGAAATGCAAATTCCAGGAATCTTCCACCAGTGCTCATTACTTCTTGTTCCTCTACCCATTAGAAAGGAGGCCTATTAAATCCACTACTCCACCACAGAGATACATTGCGCTTGATATGATTAAGGGATATCTCCCATATAACGCCACTGAGCCCTCCTCCTGGATCTGTACAACAGCCATCCTCTCGGAGAAAACCTCAGCCGCCATGGAAAGCACCATTTGGGTTGCACCCTGCAAGGACTCAAAAGGTATAAAAAGAGAACACTCTTGGTGTAGTAAGTTAAAACCACTTTTAGTCCATAAAACAAAAACTAGATCAGCTAAACACATCACCAAATACACTTACGCTGCTAGGTACAAAACAGCAGCGTGATGACGTCAGTGCACACAACTCCGACCCACGTGTTTCGTCTGATAGAACATCAATAGGTGCACCAACATATTACTACATATTTAAAAGATCCAAACATTCCCATCCATCCAAACGCCCTCCTCCTGGATCTGTACAACAGCCGTCCTCTCGGAGAAAACCTCAGCCGCCATGGAAAGCACCATTTGGATTGCACCCTGCAAGGACTCAGTCTGTCACCAAAAGGTATAAAAAGAGAACACTTTTGGTGTACTAAGTTAAAACCACTTTTATTCCATAAAACAAAAACTAGATCAGCTAAACACATCACCAAATACACTTACGCTGCTAGGTACAAAACAGCAGCGTGATGACGTCAGTGCACAGAACTCCGACCCACGTGTTTCGTCTGGTAGAACATC
This sequence comes from Pelophylax lessonae, assembly GCF_965119305.1. Taxonomy (NCBI): domain Eukaryota; kingdom Metazoa; phylum Chordata; class Amphibia; order Anura; family Ranidae; genus Pelophylax; species Pelophylax lessonae. The sequence goes on along the minus strand of NC_138771.1, from coordinate 634,596,443 downwards.
ATTAGGGGATATGTGCACCAACATGTTACTACATATTTAAAAGATCCAAACATTCCCACCCATCCAAACACCCTCGGCGACCAGTCCTTCACACAGAACTTTATGCTCTATTACTGCTATTTAATGCTCGATTACCGCTGCCACATACACCAGGCAATCTTGTATATATATTGAGGATCACCCCAGCTTGTACAACACTATGGTATATGTCAGAGCTATATAAATGTATAGTAATATTAGTGTGCGTGAGTGTGGGGGGAACATTAGAGTGTAAGCTTCTCTAGTGCAGAAGCGTTCTCTGTATAGCATTGCTGTATATGTCAGATATATATATATATATATATATGGGCGGCACAGTGGTGTAGTGGTTAGCACAGGGTCGCTGGTTCGAATCCCAACCACGACACTACCTGCCTGGAGTTTGCATGTTCTCCCTGTGCCTGCGTGGGCTTCCTCCGGGTACTCTGGTTTCCTCCCACACTCCAAAGACATGCTGGTAGGTTAAATGGATCCTGTATAAAAAAAATAAATAAAAAAAAGCCCTACTGTATGTATGTGAGTTAGGGACCTTAGATTGTAAGCTCCTTGAGGGCAGGGACTGATGTGAATGTACAATGTATATGTAAAGCGCTGCGTAAATTGCCAGCGCTATATAAGTACCTGAAATAATAATAATAATAATATTAATAGTGTGTGACTGTGGAGGTATTAGAGTGTAAGCTCCACTGGTACAAATTCTGATGTGACTGGCTCAGTGTTTTCTGTACAGCACTGCGGTATATGTCAGAGCTATATAAATGTATAATATTATAGTGTTTGACTGTGGGGGTATAAGAGTGTAAGCTCCTCTGGTGCATGGATTGATGTGACTGGCTCAGTGTTTTCTGTACAGCACTGCGGCATATGTCAGAGCTATTGTATATAGATGTATAATAATAACGTGTGGCTGTGGGGGGGACATTAGAGTGTAAGCTCCTCTGGTACAGAGATTGATGTGACTGGCTTAGTGCTCTCTGTACAGCACTATGGTCTATGTCAGAGCTATATAAATGTATAATAATAATAGTGTGTGACTGTGGGGGTATTAGAATGTAAGCTCCTCTGGTGCAGAGATTGATGTGACTAGTTTGGTGCTCTCTGTACAGCACTGTGGTATATGTCAGAGCTATATAAATGTATAATAATAATGTGTGACTGTGGGAGGACATTAGAGTGTAAGCTCCTCTGGTGCAGAGATTGATGTGACTGGCTTAGTGCTCTCTGTACAACACTATGGTATATGTCAGAGCTATATAAATGTATAATAATAATAGTGTGTGACTGTGGGGGTATTAGAATGTAAGCTCCTCTGGTGCAGAGACTGATGTGACTAGTTCGGTGCTCTCTGTACACCACTGTGGTATATGTCAGATCTATATAAATGTATAATGATAGTGTGTGACTGTGTGGGTATTAGAGTGTAAGCTCCTCTGGTGCAGAGATTAATGTGACTAGTTCAGTGCTCTCTGTACAGCACTGTGGTATATGTCAGAGCGATATAAATGTATAATAACCGTGTGTGACTATGGGAGGACATTAGAGTGTAAGCTCCTCTGGTGCAGCGATTGATGTTGCTGGCTCAGAGCTCTCTGTACAACACTATGGTTTATGTCCAAGCTATATAAATGTATAATGATAGTGTGTGACTGTCTGGGTATTAGAGTGTTAGCTCCTCTGGTGAAGACTAACTCAGTGTTTTCTGTACAGCACTGTGGTATATGTCAGTGCTATATAAATACAAACAACTACTACTAGCAGCAACCAAAACAATAACACTAATTATAACTGTTGGTGAGGAGCATTGCTCAGCATTTCCCCTCGTATCCATGTGTATGTGGCTCCTCGGCGCCTAGGGGCCCCTCGGGCTGTATTCCGAACAGCTTTTCATTAAAAATTCAGCCTTTTCACTGTTGCATTGTATTTATCACAGTGACACCCACCCGTCTATATATACACACACAATACAGATGACAGCGTGACTCACAGGAGACTGAGATCACTTTAAAGCAGAGCAAACCTGCATCTCTGCCATCTCTAGAGCACCACAAGTCCCAACAAGCTCTACCGGCGGCACGTCGGTGCTTGCCGCAGTTTGTCCCCAAATGATGAGCAGCTATTTATAGATACCTGGTATACAGCCTGTTGATTGCCCATCTACCTCTGACAAAGGCCATGTAGGTGTATCCGAGGACCATAACCCTCTAGCGAGACTCTTATCGATCTATCGATGTTCAGATTAATCTACCCCTAACACATTGGCGTTTTGCTTTACACCCACAGTTGTGTTGAACAGCGCCAGGGAGCTTAAATCAACACATCGATACTCAGAGATGTAAATTGCACGCGTGAGCCGCCCCCGGTCATACTAAGGCGAATCTTTCATAAGAAAAGCAAACGCCAGACTTGCAGGAAAGACCGCGGTCGCGTCATCTTATGTACAGACAATCGTTATGTAGACAGTAATAAAAATGATTGTGCAATTAAAGTGATGGGGTTATATTAACATTGGAACAATGCTGATATAGGGATTAGGTGCGTGCAGTGCACGAGCGTCCATATATTAACATTGGAACAATGCTGATATAGGGATTAGGTGCGTGCAGTGCACGAGCGTCCATATATTAACATTGGAACAATGCTGATATAGGGATTAGGTGCGTGCAGTGCACGAGCGTCCATATATTAACATTGGAACAATGCTGATATAGGGATTAGGTGCGTGCAGTGCACGAGCGCCCATATATTAACATTGGAACAATGCTGATATAGGGATTAGGTGCGTGCAGTGCACGAGCGTCCATATATTAACATTGGAACAATGCTGATATGGGGATTAGGTGCGTTCAGTGCACGAGCGTCCGTATATTAACATTGGAACAATGCTGATATAGGGATTAGGTGCGTGCAGTGCACGAGCATCCGTATATTAACATTGCAACAATGCTGATATAGGGATTAGGTGCGTGCAGTGCACGAGCGTCCATATATTAACACATTGGAACAATGCTGATATAGGGATTAGGTGCGTGCAGTGCACGAGCGTCCATATATTAACATTGGAACAATGCTGATATGGGGATTAGGTGCGTTCAGTGCACGAGCGTCCGTATATTAACATTGGAACAATACTGATATAGGGATTAGGTGCGTGCAGTGCACGAGCGTCCGTATATTAACATTGGAACAATGCTGATATAGGGATTAGGTGCGTGCAGTGCACGAGCGCCCATATATTAACATTGGAACAATGCTGATATAGGGATTAGGTGCGTGCAGTGCACGAGCGTCCATATATTAACATTGGAACAATGCTGATATAGGGATTAGGTGCGTGCAGTGCACGAGCGTCCATATATTAACATTGGAACAATGCTGATATAGGGATTAGGTGCGTGCAGTGCACGAGCGTCCATATATTAACACTGGAACAATGCTGATATAGGGATTAGGTGCGTTCAGTGCACGAGCGTCCATATATTAACACTGGAACAATGCTGATATAGGGATTAGGTGTGTGCACTGCACGAGCGTCCATATATTAACATTGGAACAATACTGATATAGGGATTAGGTGCGTGCAGTGCACGAGTGTCCATATATTAACATTGGAACAATGCTGATATGGGGATTAGGTGCGTGCAGTGCACGAGCGTCCATATATTAACATTGGAACAATGCTGATATAGGGATTACGTGCGTGCAGCACACGAGCGTCCATATATTAACATTGGAACAATGCTGATATAGGGATTAGGTGCGTGCAGTGCACGAGCGTCCATATATTAACATTGGAACAATGCTGATATAGGGATTAGGTGCGTGCAGTGCACGAGCGTCCATATATTAACATTGGAACAATGCTGATATAGGGATTAGGTGCGTGCAGTGCACGAGCGTCCATATATTAACATTGGAACAATGCTGATATAGGGATAAGGAGCGTGCAGTGCACGAGCGTCCATATATTAACATTGGAACAATGCTGATATAGGGATAAGGAGCGTGCAGTGCACGAGCGTCCATATATTAACATTGGAACAATGCTGATACAGGGATTAGGTGCGTGCAGTGCACGAGCGTCCATATATTAACATTGGAACAATACTGATATAGGGATTACGTGCATGCAGCACACGAGTGTCCATATATTAACATTGGAACAATGCTGATAGAGGGATTAGGTGCGTACAGTGCACGAGCGTCCATATATTAACATTGGAACAATGTTGATATAGGGATTAGGTGCGTGCAGTGCACGAGCGTTCATATATTAACACATTGGAACAATGCTGATATAGGGATTAGGTGCGTGCAGTGCACGAGCGTCCATATATTAACATTGGAACAATGCTGATATAGGGATTAGGTGCGTGCAGTGCACGAGCGTCCATATAATAACATTGGAACAATGCTGATATAGGGATTAGGTGCGTGCAGCACACGAGCGTCCATATATTAACATTGGAACAATGCTGATATAGGGATTAGGTGCGTGCAGTGCACGAGCGTCCATATATTAACATTGGAACAATGCTGATATAGGGATTAGGTGCGTGCAGTGCACGAGCGTCCATATATTAACATTGGAACAATGCTGATATAGGGATTAGGTGCGTTCAGTGCACGAGCGTCCATATATTAACACATTGGAACAATGCTGATATAGGGATTAGGTGCGTGCAGTGCACGAGCGTCCATATATTAACATTGGAACAATGCTGATATAGGGATTAGGTGCGTGCACTGCACGAGCGTCCATATTTAGATGGAAAAATGGAAACAAGAAAAATTGCAAAAAAATGAGCAAAAATACCAGTTCTACAGATTATTATTTATGGTGACCTAAGACTGCAAGGATGGCATGACTAAGGATATGAATCATCTTTTTAGGAAGCACACATGTTGCCAAGGTAAACTCACAGTCATCCACTGCAGCAAGATTTCACAAAGCTTCTCAAATGTGAGGTACAAGGGGCTTCCTGGGATTTATGGTCTGCAACGTCTTATGTTTCTCCACCACATTCAGTCTTCCAAGGCAGGTATATATTTGATTGATGGCTGTGAGAAATAGTATTGACACTTTAAAGCAGGCTTTCCCAAACAGGGTTCTGTGGAATCCCAATGTTCCTTCAAAGGTTTCAAGGAATCCATTGACTATCCTCTTATGAATCCACTAATTATAAAGGAAATTTTACCTCCAATTGTCCATCAATGTGAGGGCCCTTGTCTTACTAACATAAATGTAAGTGGCCCTTCTCTGCTAAACGCCAATGCAAGGGAAGCTCTTCTCCATTGACCTTCAATCTAGGGGGCACTTTTCCATTGATCACCAATGTAAAGGAAGGCCATCTTCATTGATCATTGCTTGAATGAGAAGGAAGGAGCGCCCGGTGTATAAAAATATGCACATCTTGGTGGGAGATTACAATCGTTTATTAAAAGTGTGAGAACGTACAGAGCCAATGCATTTTGGAGAACTGCCTTCTTCAGGGCTGTTGGTACGTGCTAATGGAGATGGATGGACTCCACAGTAGTACCAGAATTCTTTGTGATGGCAAATGCCGGCTTGTAAAATGCAAGAGGAGACCTTCTCCTCAGTGCTGTATCTTGGCCCAGGCCTAGGGCAGCACTTTGCAGGGGGGGGGGGGCAGCAAAAAAGCTGATGGGGCTGCACTGATATGCTGCCCTGATGGGCACTGATATGTTGCACTGATGGGCACTAATAGACTGCACTGATGGCCACTGATGAGGCAGGACTGATAAGCTGCACTGATAACTCAGCACTGATGGGTAATGATATGATGCACTGATAGGCTGCACTAATGGACACTGAGAGGCTGCACTGGTGGCCACTGATGGGGCTGTACTGATGGCCACTGATGAGGCCGCACTGATATGCTGCACTGATGGGCAGTAATGAGGTTGCACTGTTGAGCACTGATGGGCACTGAGGAAGCTGAACTTATGGGAACTACTGAGGCTGCACTGATGGGCACTGATAGACTGTGGTTTTGGTCTGTGGTTTACAAATGACAGGGCGGGTCATAAACAGGAAAGGTTGTGGCCTTTACAGGAAGGGGTGGGTCATATTTAAATTAGGGGTGCCCAAGTTTAGTCAGGCCTAGGGCAGCACAAAACCTAAATACACCACTGCTTCTCCTTCTTTTGCATTTTACAAGCTGGCAATTGCCATCACAAAGAATTCTGGTACTACTGCAGAGTCCATACATTTCTGTTAAAACATACTAACAGCCCTGATGAAGGGAGAGGCAGTTCCCCAAAACGTGTTGGCAGAACCTGTACTTTCTCATGCTTTCAAAAAACAATTGTAATCTCCCACCAAGAGTTGCATTTTTTTGGACACCGCACACTCCTTCCTTCTCATTCAAGCATTGGTTTTACTGAAGCGACAGCTCTGACGTATCAGTAAGGTAGCAGCATGAACTTCCTAAGGGAGATCAGCACCACCACTTACCCACAGAACCACCTAACAACTATCAGTAACCATCTGTACCAGTCAAGCATGGTCTCTAGCTCTAATTAGTCTTCATTGGTCAGTAATGTAAAGGACATTCTTCAACTGTTCATCGATGTGAGGGTTCTGTGGAAATCTATAGTACCATCAGAGGTTGCTGGGGGTTCCTTGCCTAACTTCCAGAAAAACACTAATGTAAAGGACATGTGACTGGTCACGTGCCCCACTGATCAAATATGTAAGAGGACTTCCTCTGCCAATGTAAGAGGAACCCTTCTCTACTTTCTCATTCAGGGTTCTGTAAAGCCTCCATTCACATTAGGTCGCTCCGACTTAGGGGGCGACCTGTGAAGTCGCGTGCAGCGCGACTTCGGCGCGACTTGCACGGACTTCACATAATGGAAGTCAATGCAAGTCGCCTCCAGGTCGCCCCGAAGTAGTACTTTTTCTAAGTCGGAGCGACTTGTGTCGCTCCTATTAGAACGGCTCCTGTACTACACAATGGGAGCGCGAGGACCGCGACTTGTCAGGCTGACAAGTCGCGGTCCAAGTCGTACCAGTATGAATGTGGATCCTTCAGAGGTTGCTAGGAGTTCCTTGACTAACCTCTTATGAAATCACTAGTGTAAAGGACATTTTCTTCTAACTGTCCACCAATGTGTTAGGGCACTTGTCTTAATGCTGACTGCCAATGTAAGGGACACTTCTCCACTAACCTTTCATATAGGGGGCACTTTTCCATTGAACACCAATTTAAAGGAGAGCCATTTTCATTGAACAATAATGTACAGGACATTCTTTAACTGTCCACTAATGTGAGGGGTCTCTTGTCCTACTGACCATAAATGTAAGAAGTTGTTCTTTGCTAACCACTAATGTAAGCCGGGCACTTCACTACTCTCCCAACTAGGGTTCCTTCAGGAATTACTAGAGATTCCTTGACTTACCTCTAATAAAACCACTAATGTAAAGGATGTTTTTCTCCAACAACCTACCAATATGAGGACCCTTGTCCTACTATCATAAATGTCTCTACTGACCATCAATGTAAGGCGGTACTTCTTCACTAATCATCAACATACGGGGCACTTTTTCATTGATCACCAATGTAAAGGGGGCCATCTTCATTGATAAGTAATGTAAAGGACATTTACTCCACCAATGTAAGAAGTCTCTTGTCCCACTGACCATAAATGTAAGAGGCCTTTCTTTGCTAACCACCAATGTAAGGGGTCCCTCTCCACTTTCTCATCTATGGTTCCTGCCGAGATTGCTGGGGGATCCTTGACTAACCACTAATGAAACCACTATTATAAAGGATATTTTTCCTTTAACCAGTTTACCACCGGAGGATTTTGCTGTCTTACGTCTGGGCCACTTTTTGCGATTCGGCACTGTGCGACTTTAACTTTTTGACAATTGCGCGGTAATGCAAAGATGCTCCTCCCCTGGCCCAACTCCCGCTGTGACTGAATACAGCGGGAGCAAGCCTCCGGCGGCGCGCGTGCGCCGCCGAGAAGGGGGAGTGTCTGGCGACGTAGGTCTATGTCGTCAGACCTACAAGAGCCACTTTGCCGCAGTAGAGCTCTAGTGAGCAGCGGCAAAGTGGTTAACCAATGTGAGGACGCTTACCCTACTAAACCCAAATATAATGCTGATCGTCAATGTAAGGGGGGGCCCTCTCCACTGACCTTCAATATAAAGTACACTTTTCCACTGACTATCAATGTAAAGAAGGGTCTTCTTCATTGATTGATAATGTAAAGGACATTCTTCAACTGTCCAACAATGTGAGTGGTCAATTTGCTACTAACCATAAATATAAGAGGCCTGTCTCTACTAACTGCCGCCGTGAAGAAGGCCCCTCACTGACCAACAATGTAAACAGCATTTCTCAAATGACCACCAATGTAAGGGGTCCCTTCTCCCCTGACCATCAATGTAAGGGGCCACTTCTCTACTGATCACCAATGTAGGGAGACACTTTTCCACTAACCACCAAAGTAAGGGGTCAGTTCTCTGCTGATCATCAATGTAAGATCATTTTCCACGGACCAACAATGTAAGGGGACACTTCTCTAGGAATCACTATCATTTTTGAACTAACCACAAATGTAAAGAATCACTCCTCTACTGAGCACGGATGTAAGGGACATTCCTCCCACTGATTACCAATGTGGGAAGATGCTTCACTATTGCCCACCATTCTTTGCATTCTTTGCACTGGCCACCAATGTAATCCACTGACTATCAATGTAAAGAAGGGTCTTCTTCATTGATTGATAATGTAAAGGACATTCTTCAACTGTCCAACAATGTGAGTGGTCCCTTTGCTGCTAGCCATAAATATAAGAGGCCCGTCTCTACTAACTGCCGCTGTGAAGAAGGCCCCTCACTGACCAACAATGTAAACAGCATTTCTCAAATGACCACCAATGTAAGGGGTCCCTTCTCCCCTGACCATCAATGTAAGGGGCCACTTCTCTACTGATCACCAATGTAGGGAGACACTTTTCCACTAACCACCAAAGTAAGGGGTCCGTTCTCTGCTGATCATCAATGTAAGGGGACACTTCTCCAGTTACCACCAAATTAAGGGGTCAATTCTCTACTGATCACCAATGTAAGATCATTTTCCACTGACCAACAATGTAAGGGGACACTACTCTACGAATCACTATCATTTTTGAACTAACCACAAATGTAAAGGATCACTTCTCTACTGAGCACGGATGTAAGGGACATTCCTCCCACTGATTACCAATGTGGGAAGACGCTTCAACATTGACCATCATTCTTTGCACTGGCCACCAATGTAAGGGGAGACTTCTCCACTGACCACAAATGTAAGGGGATACTTCTTCACTCACCACCAATATAAGAGGACACTTTTCAACTAGCCACCAATGTAAGGGGTCATGTCTCCACACAACACCAATGTAAGGGACATTCTTTGCACTGACTACTAATACAAGAGGACACTTCACTACTGATCACCAATGTTAAGGGGGACACTCCGCCACTGAACCCCAATGTAAGGGGACACTTCTGCACTGACCACCAATGTATGAGGACACGTCTCTACTAACCACCAATGTAAGGGGTCATGTCTCCACACAACTCCAATGTAAAGGACATTCTTTACACGTCTCCACTGACCACCAATGTAAGTGGACATTACAATTTTCACTGCCTGCTTTTCTGGTTATTATTCTTAATTTAATTTTTATGGTTTTTATAATATCTACAACTCATCTCAAGGCTTTGCTTATTTTATGTTGGAAGATAGAGGTTAGCTATCAGTGAGCACATGTCCTGCCTTGAAGACCCAACAACTGGGCACCTCATGCTACTCCAAGACCTTCACCCCGCCATTTTGTTTTGGCCATCGCACATTTCTATTTTCATTGAAGGATGGTTTGTACAGAATAGTCAGGATTCTGGACAATCTCCGTCTTCTATACCAGCCAGTTTAACACAAGCTTTACATGTCCTCTTCAACATGGGGACAAAGTGTTATGCCAGGGGGGTTTTCACTGGCAAGGTCTCACCCCCCGTGTACAGAGAATTAGGTAGAGGAGCCAGCTAAAAACGAAGCTGGGTAAAAGGGAACTAAGAAAAGAGTGGTTAGACATGTAGTAGTTCACTCATTAACTAATGAAGTTACGTAACATAAAGCAACGTTCCTGCTGAGTCGTTTTATGTCCAGATTTAAGTTACAATGTCATGCTTAATTTATTATCTAGTGGTCCTGACTGTGAATTTCTGCTGCGGAGTCAGGGATTTAATTAGAACCAACAAACTGTAGATTCAACACTGCTGGTTACTCGGCAATGGAAGCATGAATGTGAAACATAAAATGTTCATGAGGTTCTCTTGTGCTACACAGCACTTTCTTCTTGTTATAAAGGACTGGAGCCGTTGTGGACAATGCATGTGACCTACGTGTATAAAGGACAGTAGGTCCAAAATCTATCGTTACGTTTTCTGATGGGTGTAATAAGTTCAACCAACCCCTCCATTATCTTTGCTACATGGTTCTTGTCATGCTGTCAGCCTGGTATCTTGCAACCTTAGCTGGAGATACCTAAGGGCTATGTCTGCATGGAGTTTGTATGGACTCCTACATTCCTGGTATACTGGCGGGTTAATTGTTTTTCATTGAACACTGATGAGGACATTAGAGTGTAAGCTCCTCTGGTACAGAGATTGATGTGACCCCAGTGTTCTTGGTACAGCACTGCGGAATATCAGATAGCTATATAAATGTCTAATAATGTGTTACTGTACTAGGGACAATAGAGTGTAAGCTTCTCTGGTGCAGAGATTGATGTGTGAGGCTCAGTGTTCTCTTTACAGCACTGCGGTATATGTCAGAGCTATATAAATGTATAATAATAGTGTGTGTGCCTGTGGATGGGAGTGTAAGCTCCTCTGGTACAGAGACTGATGTGACTGGCTCAGAGTTCTCTGTCTCGGAACACCACTGTGGTATATGTCAGAACTATATAAATGCATAATAATAATAGTGTGTGAATGTGGTGAGACATTAGAGTGTAAGCTCCCCTGGTACATAGAATGATGTGAATAGCTCACATTGTCCTCTGTACACCACGGCGGTATATGTCAGAGCTATATAAATGTATAATAATAATAATAGTGTGTGACTGTGGATGGGAGCGTAAGCTCCTCTGGTGCAGAGACTGACGTGACTGGCTCAGAGTTCTCTGTACAGCACTGTGGTATATGTCAGAGCTATATAAATGTATAATCATCATCATCATCATAAAAATAGCGTGTGATTGTTATGGGACATTAGAGTGTAAGCTCCTCTGGTTCAGAGACTGATGTGAATGGTCCTGTGTTCTCTGTACAGCACTGTGGTATATGTCAGAGCTATATAAATGTATAATCTTATGTGACTGTAATGGAGATATTAGAGTGTAAGCTCCTCTGGTACAGAAACTGATGTGAATGGCTCAGTGTTTTCTGTACAGCACTGCGGTATATGTCAGAGCTATATAAATGTATAATAATAATAGTGTGTAGCTGTGATGGGGACATTAGAGTGTAAGCTTTTCTGGTGTAGAGACTGATGTGACTTACTCGGTGCTCTCCATAAAGCACTGTGGTATATGTCAGAGCTATATAATTGTACAATGATAATAGGGTGTGACTGTGATGGGAATATAAGAGTGTAAGCTCCCCTGGTTCAGAGCCTGATGTGAATGGTCCAGTGTTCTGTGTACGGCACTATGGTATATGTCAGAGCTATAGAAAATGTATGAGTTACAAACAGCAATGAAAATAAAAAAATGACCTCACATTCCGCTTTCTGCGCACTGAGTACGCTCAGCCCTGATTGGCTGCAGGGGGAGACAACACCTTGACTTTTGACATTTGCCTTAGTAACTGAGCTAAATATATTTATTAGATAAGTGAAATGTTGAAGTGCAGACTCTTCAAGATCTGCTATCACTGTAATAGGGAGCATACAACCTCCAGGAAAGGGTTCTTCTAGCTAGGGTTCACCAATGGCACATGTATGGAAGTCATTGGCGTCTTAAGGGCCGTACACACTTGACGAAAATCGGACGAAATATCCTCCGATTTTTCTCTCTCATGCTCGCGTTCACAACCGTTTTTAGTTGACAGTGCATAAATGTTCACGAAATTTCTCGTCCGATTTTTTATTTTTTTTGGGTACATTTGTTCCTAGACTTCCGGGTTGTCAGCAACTTCAGATCATGCGCGGCCTTTCGTAACCGATTTTTCACGTACGTACTGCATACACATTAAACGAAAATTGTCTGGGGACATACGATAAAAATTTTGGTGTTTGTCCCTCCGTTTTTTTCGTTGAAAATGTCGGGATCGGCTGCTGAAGGTTGTGTACACACTAGCCGAAAATTTGACGATTTCACCTCAGGCAGGAATTTTCGGCAGATGTTTTACTAGTGTGTACCCCACTTTACCTAACCGTTATCTGTCATTCAGGGTGGATAACAAACCCTGTCTCCCAGTCGTGTCTGTTGCCAAATTTTCATCCACCATCCAAGAATTTGGCAGAAACCACCCACCACTTATATTTGGCCTTTCATGACCAAACCTCCACTGAATTGGGTCTCACCATCCTTGCATTTACAGTCGCCATTTATATGCCGTCCTGTACACTGCAAACTCTACATCTGGTTTTAACCCTGATACATTAAAATTGAACTTTATGGCAAAAATTAAAACTGGGTAAACAGGCAGGATTTTTTTGCAGAGGAGACATGTTTTGTCTCTTCTGCATTCAAGTTACTTACCTGCTTGTCTGCCCCTGTACAGGGAGTTGTGCATGCGCAGCTCATTGTACAAATTCATCAATGCCAAGCTGACTGGACAGCGCATGTGCAGGAGTGATGTCACCTCGACCCAGCCAATGAAAGTGGCAAGCAATCGTTACCCAAAAGCCATCCACCCAAAGATGTCAACGGGCAGCGGAGAGCCCTGGGACGCCACATTGATGGACTTAAATTGAGTAGGACAGCCTTATTCAACCTCTAGAGCAGGGATATGCAAACTGCAGCCCTCCAGTTGTTGCACATCATGCCTCTGCCTCTGAGTGTCATACTTGTGGCTGTGAGAGTGTTGCTATGCCTCATGGGACTTGTAGTTCTGCAACATCTGGAGGGCCACAGTTTGCATATTCCTGCTCTAGAGGAACTCTTGAAATCTATTTCAGGCCTTGGGGTACCAGTGCTAAAACCAATTCACTTGGGGAGGGGATCAGGGGGAAGAATGCCCCTTATATTGGTGGTCAGTCGGAAGAATGCCAATTACATCGGTGATCAGTGGAAAGAATGCTCCTTACATCGGTAATCAGTGGAAAGAATGCTCCTTACATCGGTGATCAGTGGAAAGAATGTTCCTTACATCGGTGATCAGTGGGAAGAATGCTCCTTACATCGGTGATCAGTAGATAGAATGCTCCTAACTTTGGTAGTCAGTAAGAACATGTTCCTGATGGGCCAGAAGAGTGAAGGGGGAGGAGATCTCTCCTGTGTGAGCCAATGTGAAGACAGAGTCCCCATGTCGGGAGAGCTGCTACTGGAGGCACTGTGAAGCCAGGCTGAGAGTAAGGAGGGGGATCGACTGACAGTGAAAACAGAGAGTGGATCGAGTCTTCTGAGCGAATCCAGTGTACATGGTATGAGGGAGACCTCCTTCCCTGTGCCTGATTAGACCACCTGTAGCTTAGTGGTCTTTGAATTCTGCTAATCAGATTTCAATACTCACTTTGAGTGTGAAGTAGGAACATCTTGGTCACCCTTTATCTACATTATTCATCACCCTTTCCATCGGTGGTGGTGTTTCTTCATATAGATTAATGATATAGGACTCCGCCATCTATTTTTCCCAGGATATTGTTCTTCCACTTCTATTGATTTTTATGTATTGTTTTATGAATCTTTTATGAATTTATTGATTTTATATTCATTGTGTTTATTTTTTACTTTAGTGCTGCACTACATTTTTTGTATACTGATTTGGAGTGTGTATCTTTACTCTGAGTTCTGGCATGGCCTTTTACTCTAGAGCAGTGTTTTCTCTGTTTTTGATTCTGTGTTCTTTATATTGGTGGTCAGTGGGAAGAATGTTCCTTACATTGGTGGTCAGTGAGAAGAATGTTCCTTACATTGGTGGTCAGTGAGAAGAATGTTCCTTACATTGGTGGTCAGTAGGAAGAATGTTCCTTACATTGGTGGTCAGTAGGAAGAATGTTCCTTACATTGGTGGTCAGTGAGAAGAATGTTCCTTACATTGGTGGTCAGTAGGAAGAATGTTCCTTACATTGGTGGTCAGTAGGAAGAATGCCCCTTACATTGGTGGTCAGTGGGAAGAATGCCCCTTACATTGGTGGTCAGTGGGAAGAATGCCCCTTACATTGGTGGTCAGTAGGAAGAATGTTCCTTACATTGGTGGTCAGTAGGAAGAATGCCCCTTACATTGGTGGTCAGTGGGAAGAATGCCCCTTACATTGGTGGTCAGTAGGAAGAATGTTCCTTACATTGGTGGTCAGTAGGAAGAATGTTTCTTACATTGGTGGTCAGTGAGAAGAATGTTCCTTACATTGGTGGTCAGTCAGAAGAATGTCCCTTACATTGGTGGTCAGAAGGAAGAATGCTCCTTACATTGGTGGTCAGTAGGAAGAATGTTCCTTACATTGGTGGTCAGTAGGAAGAATGTTCCTTACATCGGTGGTCAGTGGGAAGAATGCCCCTTACATTGGTGGTCAGTAGGAAGAATGCCCCTTACATTTGGGGTCAGTAGGAAGAATGTTCCTTACATTGGTGGTTAGTGGGAAGAATGTTCCTTACATTGGTGGTCAGTGGGAAGAATGCTCCTTACATTGATGGTCAGTAGGTAGAATGCTCCTTACATTGGGGGTCAGTAGGAAGAATGTTCCTTACATTGGGGGTCAGTAGGAAGAATGTTCCTTACATTGGTGGTCAGTAGGAAGAATGTTCCTTACATTGGTGGTCAGAAGGAAGAATGTTCCTTACATTGGGCGTCAGTAAGAAGAGTGCTCCTTACATTGTTGGTCTGTTTGGGGGTCAGTGGGAATAATACTGCTTACACTGGTGGCCCTTGGGGGGGTAATGACAGTGTTGGTCAGAATGCTACCCTTACAGAGACAGCTAAAAAGAACATTGGTGTCACGCCTCTGGCTCTGCCAAGTGGTGTCGGCCTCGAACTATGCAGGCACCATCAACTGGGAGGTCAATTAACCACAGCTCAAGGAATCCCCAGCAAATTCTGGAGGAACCTTAAAGTGATTGTAAAGTCTCCTTTTAAAAAAATAAAATAAAATAAGAAACATGTTATACTTACCTCCTTTGTGCAGTTGGTTTTGCACAAAGCAGCCTGGATCCTCCTCTTCTCGGGTCCCTCGCTCCTGCTGCTGGCCCCTCCCTCCTAACGAGTGCCCCCACAGCAAGCAGCTTGCTATGGAGGCACCCGAACCAAGCTACAGCTCCAATTGTCCATTCAGACACGGAGCTGCCATTTCGGGCCCCACCCCCTTTCTCTCCCGACTGGCTCACTGACTTTGATTGACAGCCGCGGACGCAAATGGTGCCACGGCTTTATCTCAGCCAATCACGTGGGAGAGTCCTAGGGTGGCCAAGGGACTCGTGGACATCTCTGGATAGAGATGGAGCTCAGTGAAGTATTAGGGGGTGCTCAGGGGGGCTGCTACACACAGAAGGCTTTTTATCCTAATACATAGAATGCATTAGGATAAAAAGAACCTTCCTGACTTTACAAATCCTTTGGGTTCCATAGAACCCCGGTTGAGAATGGCTTGTTAAGGAGCCAACAACCAAAAACCAGCAACAAAGCTTAGCAAGACCCCCTCTCTCCCAAATTTCCCATTGTACTAAGGTCGTTGGCTTTAATCCCAACGATGGCACTACCTGTATGGAGTTTGCATGTTCTCCCTGTGCCAGTGTAGGTATCCTCCGAGTACTCTGGTTTCCTCCAACACTCCAAAGACATGCTGGTAGGTTAATTCCCTTGTGTCTAAATTGGCCCTAGTATGTATGAATGTGAGTTAAGGACCTTACATTGTAAGCTACTCGAGGGCAGGGACTGATATTAATGTACAATGTACTGTATAAGTAAAATGGTGCGTACATTGACAGCGCCGGACAGTACCTGAAATAAATACATTTTACGTAAAAATTTCTGCAGATCCCAGTTTTTCATTACTTATGCAAATCCAGCGCAGTTTAAGTCAGTGATTTTGATAAACTTAATTCAATACCTCCAAAAAAAAAAAAATCTAAAAACATTATTTAATGATTAACAATTGTTTTATTCCTACGATGCGGAATAGCATTAACGCAGGTGGCCATAGACTGACTGGTTCAGTGACGTAAAGCAAGGCGCAGCAGTGCAGCCATCCCAGTGCAACCAATCAGAATTTATCTTAAAGCCGATCTGCCGCTAGTAATCTGAAATTTGATTAGCTGCTCCGATTTCCTGCCCATTCTACATCATAAAAAAAAAAAAATGGCCAGATAAAATCCAAGAGCTAAGAAACCAAATTCGACAAAAGCGAAATCTTTCTCTAATTCACCATCACGCACCTGAGCCTTTTCGCAGATTTCCCCGACAAGTCCAATTTTACGTGCCGCTGCACACGCGCAGCAAAAGGCGTTGTTCCCCCCTTTCTACAAGGAAAGAGAACAATCTTTGATTGGTCACAGAAATTTTCCGGCATGACGGTAAACCTCTGGCGGGCCGTGTAAAATTTTTTTTTTTGTATTGTCAGTTATTGCTTTTGCTCGTTACCCTCTGAGATACGCAATTGGTCACGAGCGCTGCAGGAGACGAAATTGGGGCCGTGTGTGTGGCTGGTTGTTAAAGTTGGGAAGTGGGTGACGGAAAAGAGGTGAAGTGATTTGGGGACCGCGAAGTGGAAGTTTTAGGACTAATATAAGTTCATATATATATATATATATATATAAAAATAAATATGTATAAAAATAAATAAGTAAAGAAATATATGTATATATATATATATATATATATATATATATATATATATATGTATTAAAATAAATAAGTAAGGAAATATATATATATATATATATATATATATATATATAAATAAATATGCATAAAAAATAAATAAGTAAAGAAATATATGTGTGTGTGTATATATATATATATACATATATATATATATAAATAAATAAGTAAGTAAAGAAATATATATATATATATATATATATATATATATATATAAATAAATATGTATAAAAATAAATAAGTAAGGAAATATATGTATATATATATATATATATATATATATGTATAAAAATAAATAAGTAAAGAAATATATATATATATATATATATATATAGAAGGAAGAGGTTCCAAATCAGTGGTCCTAGAACCCCTTGATTCAGTGGGTTCTAGGACCACTGATTTGGAACCTCTTCCTTCTATTTTGATTTAGGGATGAGGATTTGTTGTCAGGGCACGGGTTATATCCACTTTTCCATATATATATATATATATATATATATAAATATGTATAAAAATAAATAAATAAAGAAATATATATATATATATATATATATATATATATATATATATATATATATATATATATGTAAACAAAATATATATAAAAATATATCTACAAATTTATGTAAACAAATATAAATAAATATATATATATATATATATATATATAGCTTTTAAATTCACTGCTGCAAATGCATAGAAATTAACATTAAATTAAGCAATTAACCTTTGCAAATGTCACCGTATCACTTTTCAAATGTCACCGCATCTGTTCCCGAATCAAACTTAAAAATGACTCACAACCTGTACAGTCGTCCCGCTAAAGTGATAAAATAATGTCAATTTTTAGCATTTTGCGTCGGTGGGGGGAGCGCAAAAAAAATAAATAAAAAATCAACCAAAAAGGGGCAATTCTCCATAAAGCGTCCAAGCAGAACCAGCTCCAGCAGAAAATGTAATATTCATATCTAAGAAGCCGAGATGGGCAGATTCTGGCCCTTCGGGGGTTGCTGCAACTTGTAGTATCCCCCCCCCCCCCAAAAAAAAAAGTCCCCCCACCTCTGTTTTTTTTGTTTTGTTTTTTTTTTAGTTCTAAAAGCGTGGAGGTAGGAAAACTAAGGCCGAGTCATAGCAGATAGAGCTTGCAAAGTGTGTGGAACAATTAGGTCCAACCCCAATGCCATAGAGCAACATATACATTATCTACCCAGAAACGATTCGGTTGAAGCCGCATCTTGCGTTTACGGCTTGCAGGATAGGCAGGTTGCAAAGGAAAGAAAGAAAAAAAGATGCAAAAAAATCAAGAAATAAGAAAAAAAAAAGAGCAGGGGGGTGCAACGTTGCAAAGAGCCCCCCTTTATTACTGACGTACCTTTTATTCGAGCTGTTCCAGTAGATGGGATCCAGGCTCAGCGCTGATAGTACGGAGAAATTCCAAAGGGTGATCAGCATCCTTACATACAAGGAGGCGAGGAACTCTTTTAGAAACATGTTTTTTTTTTTTTTCTGGAGGCTTGTTGGTGATGGTGGTTGGTGGTGGGGGGGTTGGTCGGTCGTCGCTCTGCTCACCCTCAAATCCTGGGGTTTTGGTTAAAATTCAGAGGGGTGCGGAGGAGAAGACGAGGATGGGGGTTGGCTTCTTTTGTTGGTCGGTATGGGGAAGGGGGGGGATTTCAGGGATATGGGATAAAGTTTAGGATAAAAAGTTGAACCATATTTGCAGGCAGGAGGAGAGGGGTTCAGGGTCTTCAGCCTGCTTCGAGGGGATGTTAGTCATTTTGGGCTGCGGCGGTGGGGGAAGGGTACGGGCATGGAGCATAAGAAAGGGGCCCTATTTTTTTTCTCTTTTTTTTTTGTCTCTGTGTCCCCCTGTGAGCAGAGTATCTTGCAGCAGGCTCTGTTCAAGCTACAAGCAGAGTGTGCAGTATAAATCCCCCTATACACAGAAGAAAGGGAAGGTGGAAAAGAGGAGGAGGGGGGGAGGAGGAGAGACTCAAATTCTGGGGAGGGGAGAGCAGGGGGAGGAGGGATGGAAATTACTAAACAGCACTGATTTCAAGGGAGATGGGGAGCAGGGCCGCCTGTGTACAACCAGACACACACCATTGTACACACACCCACACGTACATGCAGCTCTCAATACGGGGACACACAGGTCCTGCGGGGCAGGTGACAGGCGGACAAGCCTGTCCTAAAGAAGGGACAACTGGGGACGATAGGCAGGGTGACAGGGATGTGGGTGTAAATTTCATGGCAAGAATTCGCCGGCCGCGCAGGGGTGGGCACCTGCTACGCTTCCACGCGTATTGTTGTTAATCAAAAAAAAAAAAGAAAAAAAAATGTGTGTATGCATATCTATATATATATAATGTTCTCAATTTTTTTTCTTAAAATATATACAGTATATATTATTTTTTAATAAAAAAATATATATACCGGGAATATATATATATATATATATATATATATATATATATATATACATATACATATACATACACACACACATAACGTATGTATATTTTTTTTTTTTTAGTTTACTGTAATATATATATATATATATATATATATTTATTTTGTTAATATATATTTTGTTAAAAATTCACCGGACGTGCAGGGGTGGGCACCTGCTACGCTTCTACGCATATTATTGTTAACCCAAAAAAAAAAAGTGTGTGTTATTATATATATATATATATATATATATATATATATATATATTTTTTTTTTTTTTTAGTTTACTGTAATATATATATATATATATATATATATATATATATATATATATAATAACACACACTTTTTTTTTTGGTTAACAATAATATGCGTAGAAGCGTAACAGGTGCCCACCCCTGCACGTCCGGTGAATTTTTAACAAAATATATATTAACAAAATAAATATATATATGTGCACAAACAGGTCGGGACTGCACACACACCCAGTATGTAGCTTTATTCCTCGAGTGCAGAGATCACCCAGACTCCAGTATATAGAAAAACAAAATGGATCCAATCTGCAGCACCTTGTATATTTATTTATTAACCACTTAAGCCCCGGAAGATTTTACCCCCTTCCTGACCAGGGGGTATTTTGCGATTCGGCACTGTGTGAATTTAACGGACAATTGCGCGGTCGTGCGACGCTGTACCCAAATGAAATTGACGTCCTTTCTTTCCCACAAACAGAGCTTTCTTTTGCTGGTATTTGATCCCCTGTGCGATTTTTTGATCATGCGCTATAAACAAAAAAAAAGAGAGACAATTTTGCAAAAATAGCAATATTTTTCAAAATTTTTTATATGAAATTCCCCAAAAAAAAAAATGTAAAAATCAAAATTTTTGAACATTTTAGGCCAATTTGTTTTCTGATACATGTTTGGTAAAAAAAATCCCAATAAGCGTATTTTGATTGGTTTGCGCAAAAGTTATTGCGTTTACTAAGGGAAAGATTTTTGTCATTTTTATTGCTTTTTTTTTTTAATGGCGGCGATCTGCGATTTTTTTGTGGGACTGCGACATTGCGACAGATCGGACCCTTGACTGACATTTTTGACACTTTTGGGGGTACCAGTGACATTACTACAGTAATCAGTGCTATACATATGCACTGTTACTGTAAAAATGACACTGGCAGGGAAGGGGTTAACTTTATTGGAGAAGGAGGGGTTAAGTGTGTCCCTAGGGGCGTGTTGCTTACTGTGCAGGGAAGTGGCTTTTCATGTAACAGCAGAGATCTACGGTCCTACATAGCAGGACCGCATGATCTCTGCTGTTACACAAGGGAGAATGACAGGCGGCTTTGTTTACATTAGCCGCCTGCCTTTCTCCCTCTTTAACGGAAGATCGCGAGTGACCGGCGGACATCGGGTCCGCTGGTCACACGCGCGGGGATCCCAGTGAGCGAGCGGGAGCGCGCCTCCGGCGGCGCGCACTCGCCCCTATTGGCTTGCAGGCGAGTGACGTACGGGTATGTCACTTTGCCTGCATGGGGGGCTGACCGCCGCAGTATATGTATTTGCGGCGGTTAAGAGAGTAAAATACTCCATTAAGATCCTTCATCAGGATCTTAATGGATCCAAAACGTCGATATTTTTTGTTATTTTGATTTCTCCTTTGTGAGTATTTTACTCTCTTAATAAATATACAAGGTGCTGCAGATTGGATCCATTTTGTTTATATATATATATATATATTGCAATCAATGAGGGTGGACACCACTCAGCCGTCAATTAGTGCATAGCAATCTGGCGGTCCCATAGGCCATATATAAAGAAAAAAGTCAACTTTTTTTGGAAAAAAATTACGGTTTCTGGCTTTTCAGATAGCGCCCTTCTTCAGATCAGACCTGTCCAATAAAACTCCTCAGAGAGTTCTTTGCCATGAGGTGCCATGTTGAACTTCCAGTGACCAGTATGACAGAGTGAGAGCGATAACACCAAATTTAACACACCTCCTTCCCATTTACACCTGAGACCTTGTAACACTAACGAGTCCCATGACCCCGGGGAGGGAAAATGGCTAATTGGTCCCAATTTGGACATTTTCACTTAGGAGTGTACTCACTTTTGTTGCCAGCAGTTTAGACATTAATGGTTGTGTGTTGAGTTATTTTGAGGGAACAGCAAAGTTACACTGTTATACAAGCTGTACACTCACTACTTTACATTGTAGCAAAGTGTCATTTCTTCAGTGTTGTCACATGAAAAGATATAATAATATATTTACAAAAATGTGAGGGGGTGTGCTCACTTTTGTGAGATACTTTATATATATATATATATATATATATATATATATATATATATATTATATATTTTTTTATAATTATCTGTGTATATACAGTGTATATATATATATATATATATATATATACACATATACATACATATATATATATATATATATATATATATATACACACACCAGTACACAGTATATATATATACATAAATTATATATATATATATATATATATATATATATATATATATATATATATATATATATATATATATATAAACACACACACACTTCTTTTTTTTTTGGTTAACAACAATATGCATTGAAGCATAGCAGGTGCCCACCCCTGCATGTCTGGTGAATTCTTAACAATATATAATATATATTTATTTATTTATATGTTATCATTATTATTTTTTTTTTTTTTTTTTTTACAAAAAAGCATTCAAATGGAAAAAAATATATATATATTTTTCACTCCAATAAAACTATTTCTTCAAAAGAGGTTATTAATCTCTGATTTCACAGGCATTTCTTCATTATTTTTGTTAATTTAGTTTTTTGTTTTTTTTTTCATTTTATTGTTTTTGCTGTTTAGCAGATGAATAAAACTTCAAACCCAATGCGAAAAGGGTCCTAAACAGTAGAATGCTGTGATAATAATAATTCAGTGGGATCTGGAGGAAAGCGATCAACTTTGCGATAAAGACAAAGAGATCATATTTGTGACAAAAAAAAAGAAAATTTCACAAAGTGTCCCCCAAGGGCCCATGTATGGCTGGAGATTTTAGCACAATCCAAATCCCACACCATTGGGAGGGTAGCAGCTCATATTGTGTTTTGGTGCGGGGAATTTACTACAGAAAATTGCCCGCAGTTGCCTTTTTTAACTGATAACCATCGCTGTGTAGCAATCAATAACACACATTTGGGTACTTTTGTTATCATTAGCCTATTAGATTGTAAGCTCTTATGAGCAGGGCCTTCCTAACCCTTCTGTATTGTATTGTAACTGTACTATTTCTCTCTATATTGTAAAGTGCTGGCGTTATACACTGTATATCCCGTACAATAATAATAATAATTAGATAATAATCGCTACTACATGCTCCATTGTTCCCTGTATGTTGCAGTCGACTGCTGACCACTAATGGTTGATTGTAGAATGATTGTGGATGATGGCCGCTCTAGCAAAAATGGCCCATGTGCGCCAATCCTTAGACGTGCGTAAAAGGCACTATACTTAAATAGCATATGTATTTTATAGTCTCTCCTCCCATACCTAACAATGCGGGCAGAAAATGCGTGTTAAAAAAGAGAAAAACAAGAAAACAGCGCCATAATGTACGATAAAATGCACTTATTATATCCGCACAGGAGTGTAAATGGCCTCTTAATACCACTGCTGGTGAAATGAAGAAGTTGAATTCCATGTAGTAATTAAATGAATCTCGTCTTATCTCTTGGAGACACAATAACATTATTCATATATATATATATTATACATTAGATGGAGCTCTCATTACTGTTGTTGTATGTATTTGTGTCATTGCTATGTAGCCACTTGTAGGTGTTTGCTTTGTTCAGGGCTGCAGAGGATGATGGATCTACAAATAATAATAGTAACAATGTGCGCAGGATGTCTGAGATGCCGGCTCGCTGAATTTGTAGCATTATGTAGAGAAAAAAAAATAAAATAAAAGTGACTCTTGCCTCTCCACCAATGCCCACATCATCTCAGTGCTCATCAAATGGCTTGGCAGTGACTGGGGGGGAAATGCTCAGTGATCCAATGTGTGTTGATTTAGAGGGGGGGGGGGGGGGTTATTACAGTTGTCTGGTGACTGGGATGACACACAACAATCCTGGAAAGGTGATCATGAGAGCAGCAGAGATAGGGAGAAAACGAGGATGGAGAAAGATGGAGGAGGGGGGGGGGTCGAATATAGGGATGGGGGGAAGTGGGGGTAGCAGGTGTGCACAGTGAGGATTGGGGAAGGATTGGGGTAGAGAAGGAGGGGGTGGAGGGTGAACAATGAGGGGGGTCAGTGAGGATGTGGGGTGTGCAGAGAGAAAAAATGCAGGGGTGGACAATGAGGATGAAGGGGGGCAGTGATGATAAGGGGGGGGGGGGTAAAAAGAGATGGTAGGGGACAGACAGTGAGGTTACATGGGAGTAGAGTGGGAAGTTGTGGGGGTATACATTGAGAATTTTGTGGTGGGAGGGGGAGAAAGAGAGATAGTAGGGGGGACATTGAATATTTGTATGTGGGGGGGGGGGGGGTCTATAGAGACAGTGGAGAGATTGACAATAAGGATGAAGGGGGAAGTGGGAGAGATGAGGGTGGACAATGGGGATAAAGAGGGACAGGGAGAGAGAGGGTGGGGAGATGGAAAATGATGATGGGGAAGGGGGTAGAGAAAGATGGGTGGGGGGCAGACAGTGAGGTTGCATGTAGTGGAGTGGGAAGTTGTGGGGGTATACACTGAAACTGTTGTAGGGGGGGGTTAGAGAAAGAGAGATGGTAGGTGGACAGTGAAGATGTGGGAGGGTCTAGAGAGAGAGACAGTGGAGAGATTGACAATGAGGATGAAGGGGGCAGAGAGAGGAGGATGGACAATGAGGATGAAGGAGGACAGAGAGAGAGATGGAGGAGAGATAGACAATGATGATGGGGAGTGTGGGGGGGGGGTAGATGATAGGGGACAGATGGTGAGGTTGCATGGAGTAAAGTGGGAAGTTGTGGGGGTGTACACTGCGGATGTGGTGGGGGGGGGGAGATGGTAGGTGGACAGTGAAGATGTGGGGGGGGGGGGGTCTAGAGAGAGACAGTGGAGAGATTGACACTGAGGGTGAAGGGGCAGAGATAGGTGGATGGACAATGAGGATGAAGGAGGACAGAGAGAGAGAGGGTAGGGAGATAGACAATGATGATGATGAGGAGGGGGGTAAAGAGAGATGGTAGGGGACGGACAATGAGGTTGCATGGAGAAGAATGGGAAGTTGTATGGGTATGTGGTGGGGAAAGGGGGGGGGAGAGAGAGAGATGAGAGAGAGATGGTAGGTGGACAGTGAAGTTGTGGGGGCTCTAGAGAAAGAGTGGAGAGATTGACAATGAGGATGAAGGGAGTAGAGAGAGAGGATGGGAGACAGACAGTGAGGATGAGGAGGGGGGTAAAGAAAGAGAGATGTTTGGGAACAGAGTGGGAAATTTGAATGAAGTACAGCGGGAGGTTGGAGGGGTCGACAATGAAGATGGAGGACAGAGGATGAGAGGGAGTGAAC
The DNA here is from genome assembly GCF_965119305.1 of Pelophylax lessonae. Taxonomy (NCBI): domain Eukaryota; kingdom Metazoa; phylum Chordata; class Amphibia; order Anura; family Ranidae; genus Pelophylax; species Pelophylax lessonae. Next base: position 634,571,322 of record NC_138771.1, on the reverse strand, counting down.
AGTGAAGATATGGAGGGAAGGGGGCAGAGAGAGAGGGTGGGGAATAGACATTAAGGATGAGGGTGGACGGAAGATGGTGGGGGGAGAGAGTTGTGAGTTTATAGAAAAGAAGTTGGTGGCAGGAAAGAAGAGAGAGTGTGAAGGAGGGGAGAGTGAAGGAGAGTAGAGGGGATAAAGGGGGGAATAAGAGGAGAGATGAAGAGAGAGAGGAAGGGTAGAGGGGGTAGGGGAGAGATGGGGAGAGGGTAGTGGGGATAAGGAGAGGGGATAATGGAAGAGTAGGAAGACCGGGTAGAGGGGATAAAGAGAGGGAATTAGGGGAAATACGGAGAGAGGGTAGAGCAGATAAAGAGAGAGAATAAGAGAAGAGATGGGAAGAGAGGGAGAGGGTAGAAGGCATAAGGGGAGAGATGAAGAGAAGAAAACGGTAGAGGGGATAAAGGGAGGGGATAATGGAAGAGGGGGAGCGTGTAGAGGGGATAAGGGAAGAGACTGAGAGAGGATATAGGAGATAAAGAGGTAGGATAAGATAAGAGATATGATAAGAGAAGTGATGGGAAGAGAGGGAGAGGGTAGAAGGGATAAGGGGAGAGATGAAGAGAAGGAAAGGGTAGAGGGGATAAAGAGAGGGGTTAGGGGAGAGACAGAAAGAGAAGTGGAGAGGGGAAAAGTGGAAAGTAGTAGGAAGGAGAAGAGGGAAGGAGGTGGTGGGAAGGTGGGTGGGGATGGGGGTAGGAAGAGCATGAGTGTATGGAGATATAGTGAGAGGGGTTCGAATGGAGAGAGGGAGATGGAGAGGGGAAGAGTGGAAAGCAGCAGGAAGGTGAATAGGGAAGGAGATGGTGGGAAGGTTGGAAAGGTGGGTAGGGAAGGAGATGGTGGGAAGGTGGGTGGGGAAGGAAGAGGGTAAATGTATGGAGACATCGAGAAAGGTGTTAGAATGGAGAGGAGTTGGGAGATGGGAAGAGTGGAAAGTAGCAGAAAGGTGGGCAGGGAAGAAGATGGTGGGAAGGTGGGTGGGGAAGGAAGAGGGTAAATGTATGGAGACATGGAGAGAGGGGTTAGAATGGAGAGAAGGAGATGGAGAGGGGAAGAGTGGAAAGTAGCAGGAAGGTGAAGAGGGAAGGAGATGGTGGGAAGGTGGGTAGGGAAGGGGAAGGTGGGTGGGGAAGGAAGAGGGTAAGTGTATGGAGACATGGAGAGAGAGGTTAGAATGGAGAGAAGGAGATGGAGAGGGGAAGAGTGGAAAGTAGCAGGAAGGTGAATAGGGAAGGAGATGGTGGGAAGGTGGGTAGGGAAAGAGATGGTGGGAAGGTGGTTAGGGAAGGAGATGGTGGGAAGGTGGTTAGGGAAGGAGATGGTGGGAAGGTGGGTGGGGAAGGAAGAGCATAAGTGTATGGAGACATGGAGAGAGAGGTTAGAATGGAGAGAGGGAGATGGAGAGGGGAAGAGTGGAAAGTAGCAGGAAGGTGAATAGGGAAGGAGATGGTGGGAAGGTGGGTAGGGAAGGAGATGGTGGGAAGGTGGTTAGGGAAGGAGATGGTGGGAAGGTGGGTGGGGAAGGAAGAGCATAAGTGTATGGAGACATGGAGAGAGAGGTTAGAATGGAGAGAGGGAGATGGGGAGGGGAAGAGTGGAAAGTAGCAGGAAGGTGAATAGGGAAGGAGATGGTGGGAAGGTGGGTAGGGAAAGAGATGGTGGGAAGGTGGTTAGGGAAGGAGATGGTGGGAAGGTGGTTAGGGAAGGAGATGGTGGGAAGGTGGGTGGGGAAGGAAGAGCATAAGTGTATGGAGACATGGAGAGAGAGGTTAATATGGAGAGAGGGAGATGGAGAGGGGAAGAGTGGAAAGTAGCAGGAAGGTGAATAGGGAAGGAGATGGTGGGAAGGTGGGTAGGGAAGGAGATGGTGGGAAGGTGGTTAGGGAAGGAAGAGCATAAGTGTATGGAGACATGGAGAGAGAGGTTAGAATGGAGAGAGGGAGATGGGGAGGGGAAGAGTGGAAAGTAGCAGGAAGGTGAATAGGGAAGGTGGGTAGGGAAGGAAGAGGGTAAGTGTATGGAGACATGGAGAGAGAGGTTAGAGTGGAGAGAAGGAGATGGAGAGGGGAAGAGTGGAAAGTAGCAGGAAGGTGAATAGGGAAGGAGATGGTGGGAAGGTGGTTAGGGAAGGAGATGGTGGGAAGGTGGTGGGGAAGGAAGAGCATAAGTGTATGGAGACATGAAGAGAGAGGTTAGAATGGAGAGGGGAAGAGTGGAAAGTAGCAGGAAGGTTTAGAGGGAAGGAGATGGTGGGAAGGGAGGTGGGTGGGGAAGGAAGGGGGTGATTTTAGGAGGGGAAAAATGGAGAAAAAGTGAGGGAAAAAATGGGGTACGGTAAGAGGAGAGTGGGGGAGGGTAGGAGGGAGATTAAGTAAGACAGAAATAGTTGGGAGAAAAGATGGAGTCAGAATCGGAGTTGGGATGAAAGGATGGATAGAAAGAAAAAAAGAGGATTATAGAGTGATAAGATGTGGGAGAAAGTGTAGGTGGGGGATGGAGAGAGAGGGGGAGGAGGTAAGGGGGGGAGATAAGGAAAGAGGTTGATGGTGGGGGTATGGTGGGGTGCTCAGTCTATAATTTCTGTTTCCTGTGGAAGAGAGACATCTTTTTGGTGTAAAATATTTAGGTAAAGGTCACACCCTTGCCACATCCCATGTCATGCAGACCATAATTGGTACAAATTGATCAGTTGAACCCATTGGTGATTTGACTGTGTGACAGATTGATTATTTTACTCTAGTGACAAGTACTCTAATTAGGCCAGTTCATGTAAAAGGAGGGTTTAATATCCTTCACGGGAGAAACCAAAAACATTTTTTGGGGCCATACAGTGGGCGATGGGGGGGGGGGGGGGGGCAATAGTTTCAACAGCAGAACTGTCATTTTGTTGCTTCCTTTATCCTAAAGAGAACCGGTCATGATTGGGCTTTTGCAATAATTTGATGAATTACTCAATGTACTATAATTGGCCGATTCTACATCAGAAAGCTTTATTTAGCTTGTCTTCCTTTGTTTGAGACTGACCAGGGCTCAAGAATCAGGGGTCAGAATTCCCCCTGGTGTCTGAGACAGTGATTTCCAATCAAAGTTTTTGAGGAACCACACCAAAATCCATCTCAGACCCTTATCTGAACATGCAGCCTGGCAGGACAGGAAAAAGGGGGGGACAAGCGAGTCCCTCTAAACCATAACAGGCTACATGCCCTCAACATGGGGGGGACATTGGGGCAAGGGGGCTCTGCCCCTTCCCAATAGCACCTTGTTGATGGGGACAAGGGCCTCTTCCCCACAACCCTGGGCGGTGGTTCTGAGGGTCAGCGGGTGGGGAGCCTATGGGAATCTGCCCAACCCCATGTGAATGAGTATGGGGTACATAGTACCCCTACTCATTCACAAAGAAAAAAAAGGTGTAGTGTAAAAAATGACAGTAGGCAGTTTTTGACAAGTCCCGCGGTGTAGATCCAATCACAATGCCCGCCATCACCACCAACTTGAAGAAAGGAAAAAAAAAAAAAAAAAGTCCACTCTCGCCGTCTGACAGCTCGGCCATCTGCCAGTTCTTAAATAAATAGGTGACGTTGTCCGCCAGGGCCATGCTGGGTTGATGACGCCACAAGGGGGCTGGGCCACCCGGTGACGTCAAGCGGTGGCCTCACCCCTTAGTTATTTTAGAACTGCCAGACAGCGGATCGCAAAATGCATGTAAAAATACTTACAAAAATGCAAAACTTGTGTTTTTGGTGCTGGTTGAAGTCTTTTACACGCAAAACACAATCTGCTGCGGGAAAAAAAAAGTCCCTGACCCTTTCCAAGAACGCAGCGGCTAAAAAAAATGCAAAGATGTGAATGTGTCCCATAGGAAACCATGTTAAATGGACTGTAGTGCGTTTCTGCAAACTGCAAAACGCACTAAAAAAAGCATAGGTGTGAACCTACTCTAAATGCTTTGAGTCACTGAACAAATATTCACTTTGAATTTACTGGCTGCATGCTTGTTCCAGGTATTGATGACAGAAGATGCCAGGCAGATAGCATTTTCAGGAGGTTAGCTGCCGCTGCTTACTTGACACTGCTATGCACTCTCGGGAGCTATGAAACAATGTCAGGCATCAACACAGCGGCACCGAACTTTAATTGTGGTTTATGACATAAATATTTCCCGTAGTTAGTAAACGCGATAACTTTTGCGCAAACCAATCAAAATACGCTTTTTGCGATTTTTTTTTTACCAAACATATGTAGCATAAAACAAATTGGCCGAAAATGTTAAAAAATTTTGATTTTTACATTTTTTTTGGGGGGAATTTCATATAAAAAATGTGAAAAATATTGTTATTTTTTCAAAATTGTCGCTTTTTTTTTGTTTATAGCACAAAAAATAAAAATCGCACAGGTGATCAAATAACACCAAAAGAAAGCTCTATTTGTGGGAAAAAAAGGACGTCAATTTAATTTGGGTACAGCGTCGCACGACCGCGCAATTGTCCGTTAAATTCACGCAGTGCCGAATTGCAAAATAGGTCTTTGAGCAGCCAAATCCTCCGGGGCTTAAGTGGTTAAGTCTGGAAAACCTTCCAGTCCTTAAATTGTTAATATTAACAATTAAAAAAAAATCTTTTATAAGTAAGGCCCCTTTCACACAGGGAGTCCGTCGGCGGACTCTGTTTATCTCAGCGGGGGATCGATCCGCCGATCCCCTGCTGAGCAGGCGGATGGCAGCTCTGTCTCCGCTCTGTGTGCAGAGATGGAGCTGTCAGGTCTCCGCTGTTCTCTATGGGGGAATCAGATGGGAACGGACCGCCTGTCCGTTCTCATCCGATCCCATCCGCTGGACGGATAGAAAATAGGGTTTCCATCCGTCCGGATTTGACGGATCGGATGTCAGCGGACATGTCTCCTCTGACATCCGATGCCCCATAGAGATGCATGGGGCATCCATTCAGATCCGCCTGAAAACTGATCTGAACGGTCCGCTTGTGTGAAAGGGACCTAAAGCTGGCCATACATGTTTAATTTTCTTGTACAATTTTCTGTTAGATATACCGTAAAACTATATAATATGGGGTCAAAACTAAACACCACTTTTCAATGGTATCCTATAAGGCAGGCCTTTGTACTACATAGTTGAAGGTAAATCTAAAGAAAATTGTATAATGTATCAAATAAATAAATATTGCTGCGCCAAGTGAAAAATTAATCACTCAAAGTAATGGGTAAAATACATATACAGTATAAAAAGAGATAAAGATTATAAATAATGCTTATACCAAGTGCTATAAGGTGCAAAACCATTCAACAGTCCAAATGCTTGTGACCAGGTGGTTAATAAATAAAAAGTCCCAAAAGTTCAATCAAAATATTAGATGAATAAGCAAAAAAGGTTCAAATCAAAACACTATATCTTCATCTGTGATCAAAAAGTGCAAAAGTGCTCCACACTTCACTCAGGTGCTCCCGATGGTCACCACCCCACTGGCGAAGTCATCTGACGTAACGCGTAAGGGTGGGGGGGAGCCTACTCGCAGCACGTCGGTCCTTGGGAGGTTCTGTTACTGTGTATTGCCTGCTGTTTGAAGCCCGCACTGCTGAAGTGCTGGGAAATGTAAGTGGATTTTGCATTTTGATTTAACCACTTAAGCCCCAGAAGATTTTACCCCCTTCCTGACCAGGCCCTATTTTGCGATTCGGCACTGCGTGACTTTAACGGACAATTGCGCGGTCGTGTGACGCTGTACCTAAACGAATTTGACGTCCTTTTTTTCCCACAAACAGAGCTTTCTTTTGGTGGTATTTGATCACCTGTGCGATTTTTTTGATCATGCGCTATAAACAAAAAAAGAGCAACAATTTAGCAAAAATAACAATATTTTTCACATTTTTTTTTATATGAAATTCCCCCCAAAAAATGTAAAAATCAAAATTTTTTAACATTTTTGGCCAATTTGTTTTCTGCTACATATGTTTGGTAAAAAAAAATCACAATAAGTGTATTTTGATTGGTTTGCGCAAAAGTTATTGCGTTTACTAACTAAGGGAAAGATTTTTGTCATTTTTGTTGTTTTTTTTTTTTTTAACGAGTAATGGCGGCGATCTGCGATTTTTTTTGCGGGACTGCGACATTGCGGCGGACAGATCGGACCCTTGACTGACATTTTTGACACTTTTGGGGTTACCAGTGACATTACTACAGTAATCAGTGCTATAAATATGCACTTTTACTGTAAAAATGACACTGGCAGGGAAGGGGTTAACTTTATTGGAGAAGGAGGGGTTAAGTGTGTCCCTAGGGGCGTGATTCTAACTGTAAAGGGGTGCGGCTAGTGATGTTAGCACAGAGACATACGATCCTGCATATCGTATGATCTCTGTTCTTACATCAGGGAGAATGACAGGCGGCTTTGTTTACATCAGCCGCCTGCCTTTCTCCCTCTCCACGGGGTGATCGCAAGTGGCCGGCGGACATCTGGTCACACGCACGGACTTCTTAGGGAACGAGCGGGGACGGGAGCGCGCCTCCGGCAGCGCGCGCTCGCCCCCTAGAGGCTCACAGGCTAGCAACGTAGTACTACGTCACTTTGCCTGTACGGGGCTGACCGCCGCAGTAAATAGTCGTGCAGCGGTCGGCAAGCGGGTAAACACAAAACACCAGTGAATCAAATCAATAAATAAATATTGCTGCGCCAAGTGAAAAATTAATCACTCAAAGCAATGTCGAAGTCCCGCAAAAAAAAAAAAAAAAGCAGATCGCCGCCATTACTCGTTAAAAAAAAAACCACCAAAAATGACAAAAATCTTTCCCTTAGTTAGTAAACGCAATAAAATTGAATATATTGGATGTTTTTTAACTGTCAAAGTAGAAAAATATTGTTATTTTTTCAAAATTGTCGCATTTTTTAATATCGCAAAAAAATGAAAATTGCACAGGTGATCAAATACCACCAAAAGAAAGCTCTGTTTGTGGGAAATAAACGACGTAAATTTCGTTTGGGTACGGCGTTGCACGACCGCGCAATTGTCAGTTAAAGTCGCACAGTGCCGAATCGCAAAAAGTGGCCCGGACGTAAGACAGCAAAATCCTCTGGTGGTAAAGTGGTTAATAATAATATAAAATAATGGAAATATTTTGGATACGTTTGGGAACCGGATTAGAAACTTCTACTGTGCATCATCTTCCTAATTCATTATTTTGGCTGATGGTCCTTTAAGGGGGAGGAGCTGTATCAATTTTAGTTTTTTTCTTTTAAAAGTTTAATGAGTTTTTTTTTTTTTTTTTGTCCAGTCCGGTGTCCTAGGAGGATCTATGGTATGTGTACATACTGTATCATCTTGTGGGAACAATGCTGTGTGTGATAGGTGAAGCTTGGTGCGTGGGAACGGGTGGCCAAAGCCTGGAAAATAAATGAAACGCTCTATAAATCTAACGTAGAAGTGGCATTGTACAATAGAAGGACTAATAACCTTCCACAGAAGGTTTATGAAAGTCCCAGGTCGCCCTCGTTACTTCCTTCTATCACATTGGATTTCATCTCCCCGTAGAGCAGAGTAAAGGTCCCATTATCAGTCTTTTATAGCAGTCATGGGGGGGGGGGGGGGGGACTGTCATTGGACAGGTAGTCAGCAAAATATCCTCCTGTAGTCAGGGTGGATCATTTGTTAACCAGTTCTGGACCGGAAGGATTTGCCCCCTTAATGACCAGGCCATATTTTGCGATTCGGCACTGCGTTACTTTAACGGACAATTGCGCGGTCGTGCGATGCTGTACCCAAATAAAATTGATGTCCTTTATTTCCCCCACAAATAGAGCTTTCTTTTGGTGGTATTTGATCACCTCTGCAAGTTTTATTTTTGTGCTATAAACAAAAAAAAAAAAAAAAAACAATTCTGAAGAAAAAAAAAAAAAGAATTTTTACTTTCTGCTATATAACATTCCCAATAAAAAAAAAAATCTAAAAAATCAAATTTTTTCATTATTTTAGACCAATTTGTATTCTGCTATTTTTTTTTTTTGGTAAAAAAAAATCCCAATGAGTGTATATTGATTGGTTTGCGCAAAAGTTATCGCGTCTACAAACTAGGGGAAAGATTTATGTCATTTTTATTTATTTATTTGTTTACTAGTAATGGCGGAGATCTGCGATTTTTAGAGGGACTGCGACATTGCGGCGGACAGATCAGACCCCGAACTGATGTATTTTTTACTTTCTGCTATATAACATTCCCAATAAAAAAAAAAAAATGTAAAAATCTAATTTTTTCATCATTTTAGGCCAATTTGTTTTCTGCTACATATTTTTGGTAAGAAAAAAAATCCCAATAAGTTTGTTTTGATTGCTTTGCACAAAAGTTATTGCGTCTACGAACAAGGGGAAAGATTTATGTCTTTTTTTATTTTTTTTTACTAGTAATGGCGGCGATCTGCGATTTTTAGCGGGACTGCGACATTGCGGTGGACAGATCGGATCCCTAACTGACATTTTTGACACTTTTGGGGGGACCAGTGACATTACTCACATTCTGCTATATACCATTCCCCCCCCCCCCCCCAAAAAAAAAAAAAAAAACTTTAAAGCGGAGTTCTGGGCACAAAATCGATATTTTTTTTTGTGCCCGTCCGCTTGTTCCCCTTCACCTGAAAAGGAATTGGATAGTTAGGTTTTTTTTTTTATTTACTCATCTTGTAATTGTAGATCGAATATACTCACCTATTCTCCACTTCCTCCCTCTGTGCCGCGGCTCCGCCGTCACTTCCTGTCTTGCAATGATTCCTGGGAGATGAACGTCATCGCTCCCAGGAATCAATGCGACGGCACCGGCCCCGCTCGTCACTTCCGGGGCTAAACAGCTTCTGGGCATGCCCAGAAGCTGTGGAGGAATGCGGCGCCGCACCGGAAGTGACGAGAGGGGCCGGTGCAGGCGCATTCTGGGACAAGAAGACGCGGAAGAGGACACAGAAGAGGACCGCGCCGGCTTCAGCTGCCCACAACAGAGATGGCAACGCTGTGGAAGAAATTTTATAAGTGAGTATTTCTTCTTGCAGGTAAGTGCGAACCGGGACAGATCAGAGGCTAGCCATTGTGGAATGTACTATCCCTGACTGTCCCGGGGGTATGTTTGTTGAAAAATGATTTCTGTGCCCGGAACTCCGCTTTAAAAATCAAATTTTAACATTTTAGGCCAGTTTGTTTTCTGCTACATATTTTTGGTAAAAAAAAAATTAGCAATAAACGTATTTTGATTGGTTTCACGTCTACTAACTACGGGAAAGATTTATGTAATTTTTATTGTTTTTTTTTTTTTTACTAGTAATGGCGGCGATCTGCGATTTTTAGCGGGACTGCGACATTGCGGCGGACAGATCAGACCCCTGACTGACATTTTTTACACTTTTGGGGGGACCAGTGACATTACTACAGTAATCAGTGCTAAAAATATGCACTGTTACTGTACTAATGACACTGGCAGGGAAGGGTGTGGATGATCAAAAGGTTAAATGTGTACCTAGGGGAGTTATTCTAACTGTGGGGGGCGTGGCTTATGAAATGATAATAGAGACCTGTGATCCTATATAGAAGGATCACAGGAGCTCTGTGATCATTCCGTAGAGAAGAACGGTCAGCTGTGTTTACAACAGCTGACCGTCCTTCTCTCTCGGCGGTGAACGATCGCGGGTGTCAGGCAGCAATCGGAGCCGCCTGCCCTGTACATCGGAGTCCCTGCTGACAAGTGGGGGTGGGAGCGCTCCGCCGGCGGCACGCGCTCGCCCCCTAGGTGCAGGAGGGCCGCCCTGCCGCAGTATAATGGGAAGCGGTTAAAGTTTATGTGGAGCCAAAACTTTTTATTTTTCCAGTTTTGGATTAAGTAGTGAAATGTTTAAGGCCCATGTCTGTTTCTTTCTTCTTCTGTGTCCCCTTGGGGAGCTTTCCCTTTGCTTCCTGTCCAAGGAAGAGGAAATCTCTCCAAAGGGAGGAGAAATTGACCCCCCCCTCCCCCACAGATGGGAGACACTTTGAGGCTTACATCTAGCAGCATTGAGGTTGTTCTGGAAAATTTGGGAAACTGTGGCACTTATGGTTAGACCTCCCCGGGTCTGTCCCCGATGGAATTAGTTATGAACCGTCTCATGCCCAACTAGGGGGGGGGCTAGAATTGCACTCTGAAGGTTTCCAGGAGGGGGGCGTCCTGACATATGGATACATCAGGAATAGGACATTGTGCCTTTGTCCCAGTGATGGTGAACATTAGCACCCCAGGTGTTTTGGAACTACATTTCCCAGGATGCTCATGCACACTGCAGTGTAGTTGGGGCATCATGGGAAATGTAGTTCCAAAACACCTGGGGTGCCAAGGTTCGCCATCACTGCCCTATACTATATATGGAGGTTGTGTGGATTATACCTGCTGTTATTATTATAGGTAAACCTGAACAGGGTTCCCACATTGCATATACTGACGGGGGGGGGGGGGGGGGGGTTTAACCCTTCCCTACTCAAACCATAACTAAAAGAGAAAAAGTTTGGCTCACTTAAATACTCGTCAGGTCTTTCTGTATGTGAGGAATAGGGATGAGCTTGCAGTGGGAGTGCTAAAAAGGAAGGTCAGTCCCTGCAATGTTGGCCCCGCCCCCCTCCGCCACCGCCATCTTTAAAAATCCAGCATGGATATTCCCACACATGCACAGATGACCTGAGAGCCGGGACTTCTATACCTGCAAAGTCTTTTGCAAACGCTGTGCCACAGGTCTCTGCCAGGTCCATACGGGACAACGCTGTGCCACAGGTCTCTGCCAGGTCCATACGGGACAACGCTGTTCCACAGGTCTCTGCCAGGTCCATACGGGACAACGCTGTTCCACAGGTCTCTGCCAGGTCCATACGGGACAACGCTGTTCCACAGGTCTCTGCCAGGTCCATACGGGACAACGCTGTTCCACAGGTCTCTGCCAGGTCCATACGGGACAACGCTGTTCCACAGGTCTCTGCCAGGTCCATACGGGACAACGCTGTTCCACAGGTTTCTGCCAGGTCCATACGGGACAACGCTGTGCCACAGGTCTCTGCCAGGTCCATACGGGACAACGCTGTGCCACAGGTCTCTGCCAGGTCCATACAGGACAACGCTGTTCCACAGGTCTCTGCCAGGTCAATACGGGACAACGCTGTGCCACAGGTCTCTGCCAGGTCCATACGGGACAACGCTGTGCCACAGGTCTCTGCAAGGTCCATACGGGACAACGCTGTGCCACAGGTCTCTGCCAGGTCCATGCGGGACAACGCTGTGCCACAGGTCTCTGCCAGGTCCATACGGGACAACGCTGTTCCACAGGTCTCTGCCAGGTCCATACGGGACAACGCTGTTCCACAGGTCTCAGCCAGGTCCATACGGGACAACGCTGTTCCACAGGTCTCTGCCAGGTCCATACGGGACAACGCTGTTCCACAGGTCTCAGCCAGGTCCATACGGGACAACGCTGTTCCACAGGTCTCTGCCAGGTCCATACGGGACAACGCTGTTCCACAGGTCTCTGCCAGGTCCATACGGGACAACGCTGTTCCACAGGTCTCAGCCAGGTCCATACGGGACAACGCTGTTCCACAGGTCTCTGCCAGGTCCATACGGGACAACGCTGTGCCACAGGTCTCTGCCAGGTCCATACGGGACAACGCTGTGCCACAGGTCTCTGCCAGGTCCATACGGGACAACGCTGTTCCACAGGTCTCTGCCAGGTCCATACGGGACAACGCTGTTCCACAGTTCTCAGCCAGGTCCATACGGGACAACGCTGTTCCACAGGTCTCTGCCAGGTCCATACGGGACAACGCTGTGCCACAGGTCTCTGCCAGGTCCATGCGGGACAACGCTGTGCCACAGGTCTCTGCCAGGTCCATACGGGACAACGCTGTTCCACAGGTCTCTGCCAGGTCCATACGGGACAACGCTGTTCCACAGGTTTCTGCCAGGTCCATATGGGACAACGCTGTGTCACAGGTCTCTGCCAGGTCCATACGGGATAACGCTGTGCCACAGGTCTCTGCCAGGTCCATACGGGACAACGCTGTTCCACAGGTCTCTGCCAGGTCCATACGGGACAACGCTGTTCCACAGGTCTCTGCCAGGTCCATACGGGACAACGCTGTGCCACAGGTCTCTGCCAGGTCCATACGGGACAACGCTGTGCCACAGGTCTCTGCCAGGTCCATGCGGGACAACGCTGTGCCACAGGTCTCTGCCAGGTCCATACGGGACAACGCTGTTCCACAGGTCTCTGCCAGGTCCATACGGGACAACGCTGTTCCACAGGTCTCTGCCAGGTCCATACGGGACAACGCTGTTCCACAGGTCTCTGCCAGGTCCATACGGGACAACGCTGTGCCACAGGTCTCTGCCAGGTCCATACGGGACAACGCTGTTCCACAGGTCTCTGCCAGGTCCATACGGGACAACGCTGTGCCACAGGTCTCTGCCAGGTCCATGCGGGACAACGCTGTGCCACAGGTCTCTGCCAGGTCCATACAGGACAACGCTGTTCCACAGGTCTCTGCCAGGTCCATACGGGACAACGCTGTTCCATAGGTCTCTGCCAGGTCCATACGGGACAACGCTGTGCCACAGGTCTCTGCCAGGTCCATGCGGGACAACGCTGTGCCACAGGTCTCTGCCAGGTCCATACGGGACAACGCTGTGCCACAGGTCTCTGCCAGGTCCATACGGGACAACGCTGTGCCACAGGTCTCTGCCAGGTCCATACGGGACAACGCTGTTCCACAGGTCTCTGCCAGGTCCATACGGGACAACGCTGTTCCACAGGTCTCAGCCAGGTCCATACGGGACAACGCTGTTCCACAGGTCTCTGCCAGGTCCATACGGGACAACGCTGTGCCACAGGTCTCTGCCAGGTCCATACAGGACAACGCTGTTCCACAGGTCTCTGCCAGGTCAATACGGGACAACGCTGTGCCACAGGTCTCTGCCAGGTCCATACGGGACAACGCTGTGCCACAGGTCTCTGCAAGGTCCATACGGGACAACGCTGTGCCACAGGTCTCTGCCAGGTCCATGCGGGACAACGCTGTGCCACAGGTCTCTGCCAGGTCCATACGGGACAACGCTGTGCCACAGGTCTCTGCCAGGTCCATACGGGACAACGCTGTTCCACAGGTCTCTGCCAGGTCCATACAGGACAACGCTGTTCCACAGGTCTCAGCCAGGTCCATACGGGACAACGCTGTTCCACAGGTCTCTGCCAGGTCCATACAGGACAACGCTGTTCCACAGGTCTCAGCCAGGTCCATACGGGACAACGCTGTTCCACAGGTCTCTGCCAGGTCCATACGGGACAACGCTGTGCCACAGGTCTCTGCCAGGTCCATACGGGACAACGCTGTGCCACAGGTCTCTGCCAGGTCCATACGGGACAACGCTGTTCCACAGGTCTCTGCCAGGTCCATACGGGACAACGCTGTTCCACAGTTCTCAGCCAGGTCCATACGGGACAACGCTGTTCCACAGGTCTCTGCCAGGTCCATACGGGACAACGCTGTGCCACAGGTCTCTGCCAGGTCCATGCGGGACAACGCTGTGCCACAGGTCTCTGCCAGGTCCATACGGGACAACGCTGTTCCACAGGTCTCTGCCAGGTCCATACGGGACAACGCTGTTCCACAGGTCTCTGCCAGGTCCATACGGGACAACGCTGTTCCACAGGTCTCTGCCAGGTCCATACGGGACAACGCTGTTCCACAGGTCTCTGCCAGGTCCATACGGGACAACGCTGTTCCACAGGTCTCTGCCAGGTCCATACGGGCCACGCATTGCCACAGGTCTCTGCCAGGTCTGTTCCACAGGTCTCTGCCAGGTCCATACGGGACAACGCTGTGCCACAGGTCTCTGCCAGGTCCATACGGGACAACGCTGTTCCACAGGTCTCTGCCAGGTCCATACGGGCCACGCTGTGCCACAGGTCTCTGCCAGGTCCATACGGGACATCGCTGTTCCACAGGTCTCTGCCAGGTCCATACGGGACAACGCTGTGCCACAGGTCTCTGCCAGGTCCATGCGGGACAACGCTGTGCCACAGGTCTCTGCCAGGTCCATACGGGCCACGCTGTGCCACAGGTCTCTGCCAGGTCCATACGGGACATCGCTGTTCCACAGGTCTCTGCCAGGTCCATACGGGACAACGCTGTGCCACAGGTCTCTGCCAGGTCCATACGGGACAACGCTGTTCCACAGGTCTCTGCCAGGTCCATACGGGACAACGCTGTTCCACAGGTCTCTGCCAGGTCCATACGGGCCACGCTGTGCCACAGGTCTCTGCCAGGTCTGTTCCACAGGTCTCTGCCAGGTCCATACGGGACAACGCTGTGCCACAGGTCTCTGCCAGGTCCATACGGGACAACGCTGTTCCACAGGTCTCTGCCAGGTCCATACGGGCCACACTGTGCCACAGGTCTCTGCCAGGTCCATACGGGACATTGCTGTTCCACAGGTCTCTGCCAGGTCCATACGGGACAACGCTGTGCCACAGGTCTCTGCCAGGTCCATGCGGGACAACGCTGTGCCACAGGTCTCTGCCAGGTCCATACGGGACAACGCTGTTCCACAGGTCTCTGCCAGGTCCATACGGGACAACGCTGTGCCACAGGTCTCTGCCAGGTCCATACAGGACAACGCTGTGCCACAGGTCTCTGCCAGGTCCATACGGGACAATGCTGTGCCACAGGTCTCTGCCAGGTCCATACGGGACAACGCTGTTCCACAGGTCTCTGCCAGGTCCATACGGGCCATGCTGTGCCACAGGTCTCTGCCAGGTCCATACGGGACAACGCTGTGCCACAGGTCTCTGCCAGGTCCATGCGGGACAACGCTGTGCCACAGGTCTCTGCCAGGTCCATACGGGACAACGCTGTTCCACAGGTCTCTGCCAGGTCCATACGGGACACGCTGTGCCACAGGTCTCTGCCAGGTCCATACGGGACAACGCTGTTCCACAGGTCTCTGCCAGGTCCATACGGGACAACGCTGTTCCACAGGTCTCTGCCAGGTCCATACGGGACAACGCTGTTCCACAGGTCTCTGCCAGGTCCATACGGGACAACGCTGTTCCACAGGTCTCTGCCAGGTCCATACGGGCCACGCTGTGCCACAGGTCTCTGCCAGGTCTTTTCCACAGGTCTCTGCCAGGTCCATACGGGACAACGCTGTGCCACAGGTCTCTGCCAGGTCCATACGGGACAACGCTGTTCCACAGGTCTCTGCCAGGTCCATACGGGACAACGCTGTGCCACAGGTCTCTGCCAGGTCCATACGGGACAACGCTGTGCCACAGGTCTCTGCCAGGTCCATACAGGACAACGCTGTGCCACAGGTCTCTGCCAGGTCCATACGGGACAACGCTGTTCCACAGGTCTCTGCCAGGTCCATACGGGCCACGCTGTGCCACAGGTCTCTGCCAGGTCCATACGGGACATCGCTGTTCCACAGGTCTCTGCCAGGTCCATACGGGACAACGCTGTGCCACGGGTCTCTGCCAGGTCCATGCGGGACAACGCTGTGCCACAGGTCTCTGCCAGGTCCATACGGGACAACGCTGTGCCACAGGTCTCTGCCAGGTCCATACGGGACAACGCTGTGCCACAGGTCTCTGCCAGGTCCATGCGGGACAATGCTGTGCCACAGGTCTCTGCCAGGTCCATACGGGGCAACGTTGTGCCACAGGTCTCTGCCAGGTCCATACGGGACAACGCTGTGCCACAGGTCTCTGCCAGGTGCATACGGGACAACGCTCTGCCCTCGCCTTCCAATTGGGATCCTTCGTTGTCACCTGTCACACAGACCTCTGATGGAGATTACAGGTGGTGGTTCTAACACACATTACACAGGCATGGTCCGGTGTTACCACCATCAGGGAACCCACCCTGAGAAATGCCATGCAGCCATCACTGGAGTATATGTGGACAGGAAGTGGCTGCAAAGAGGCCGCAGGAGATCAACAGCAAAAAAAAGGCAACAATGTGTTTTTAATGGGAATAAAAATAGCAATATTTTATGGTCCTATATATGGTTCTTCAAAAATCTAATTTTTGTCTTGGATCAGGGATGTTTAGGGTCAAATGATATAAAACGCCCCCCTAGATACACAGACGTTCCTTAACCACTTGCCGACCAGCCGCCGTAGTTTTGCGGCGGACAGGTCGCACCCCTTACTGACATTTTTGACACTTTTGGGGGGACCAGTGACATTACTACAGTAATCAGTGCTAAAAATATTCACTGTTACTGTAATAATGAAACTGGCAGGGAAAGGGTTAACACAGTGGGTGATCAAGGGGTTAAATGTAAGCCTAGGGGAGTGATTTCTAACTGTGGGGGGCAGGGCTTGTGAAATGATCACAGGGACCTGTGATCCTAGATAGAAGGATCACATGAGCTCTGTGATCATTCCAGAGAGAAGAACGGTCATCTGTGTTTACAACAGCCGATCGTTCTTCTTTCTCAGCGGGGAACGATCGTGGGTGTCAGGCGGCAATCGGAGCCGCCTGCCTGCTGCATTCGATTTCTCGCTGCCGATTGGGGGCGGGCGACAGCGCACGCTCGCCCCCTAGCTGCAGGCGCGTGACCGACGTAGGTCTACATCAGTTTGCGCAGGAGGGGCCCACTGCCGCAGTAAATAGGCGGCGGGCGGGCGGGAAGAGGTTAAACAAAAAAAAAAGAAAACACCCCCTAGGCTCACACTTAACCCTTTGATTGCCCCTGGGTTAACCCCTTCCATGCCAGTGTCATTTTTACAGTAACAGTGCATATTTTTAGCACAGATTACTGTAGTAATGTCACTGGTCCCCCCAAAAGTGTCAAAAATGTCAGCTAGGGGTCCGATCTGTCTGCCCGCAATGTCGCAGTCCCGCAAAAAATCACGGATTGCCGCCATTATTAGTAAAAAAAATAAAAAAATACATAAATCTTTTCCCTAGTTTGGAGACGTGATAACTTTAGCGCAAACCAATCAAAATACGCTTACTGGGATTTTTTTTTTTTACCAAAAATATGTAGCAGAATACAAATTGGCCTAAAATTATGAAAAAATTCGATTTTTTAATTTTTTTTTTTTTTATTGGGAATGTTATAAAGCAGAAAGTAAAAAATATGTCAGTCAGGGGTCCGATCTGTCCGCTGCAATGTCGCAGTCCCGCTAAAAATCGCAGATGCCCACCATTACTAGTAAAAAAAAAAAAATAATAAATAAAAATCACATAAATCTTTCCCGTAGTTTGTAGACGCAATATCTTTTGCGCAAACCAATCAAAATACACTTATTGGGATTTTTTTTTACCACAAATATGTGGCAGAATACAAATTGGCCTAAAATGATGAAAAAATTGGATTTTTAATTTTTTTTATATTGGGAATGTTAAAAAGCAGAAAGTAAAAAATATATCAGTTCGGGGTCTGATCTGTCCGCCGCAATGTCGCAGTCCCTCTAAAAATCACAGATCGCCACCATTACTAGTAAAAAAAAACTAAATAAATAAATAAATAAAAATAACATAAATCTTTCCCCTAGTTTGTAGACACAATAACTTTTGCGCAAACCAATCAAAATACGCTTATTGGGATTATTTTTTTTACCAAAAATATGTAGCAGAATACAAATTGGCCTAAAATGATGAAAAATTTGGATTTTTAAATTTTTTTTAAATTGGGAATGTTATATAGCAGAAAGAAAAAAATACTGTTTTTTGTTTTGTTTTTTTCTCTCCAGAATTGTCGCTTATTTTGTTTATAGCGCAAAAAATAAAAAATAAAAATCGCACAGGTGATCAAATACCACCAAAAGAAAGCTCTATTTGTGGGGAAAAAAAGGACAATTTTATTTGGGTACAGCTTTGCACGACCGCGCAATTGTCAGTTAAAGTAACGCAGTGCCGAATCGCAAAAAATGGCCTGGTCTTTAAGGGGGGAAATCGTCCGGTCCAGAAGTGGGTAACTTTACATAGATCACCCCAGACATGTCTCTATTGGAACCAAAAAGCCCCCCCCCCCCCCTTTTTTTTCTTTTAAGGTTTAAGTCACTAGTGAGTCTACAGCCAGCCCCTTCCACCTGAAACATGCTTAAAGGAGTTTTCCATCCTTAACTAAAACCCTCTAATCCCCTTTATGGAGTGTCAGCGGGGGGCCCTATTCTGCAGCCTCCACCCTAATCCCTTTCATAGGCTCACCAGGCAGACCCTTTTAACCTCTTTTAGCCTCTTTTAACCCAAAAAGACTAACAGGACAATAGGAAGCCTCCGCCGCACAATGACCATCCACACAATGTGCAGAGACTTCTCAACCATACTTCAATATGTGTCACCGGAGGACCCCTATGTCATCTGTAGTGTGAGCTTATACATTAACCTCAATGAGCCCACCAGCCCTATCTATCTATCTATCCATCCATCCATCCATCTATCATCAATATCTCTATCCATCTATCTATCTATCTATCTATCTATCTATCTATCTATCTATCTATCTATCTATCTATCTATCTATCTATCTATCTATCTATCTATCTATCTATCTATCTATCTATCATCAATATCTCTATCTATCTATCTATTTATCATCAATATCTCTATCCATCTATCCATCCATCCATCATTGATATCTCTATCTATCTATCTATCTATCCATCCATCCATCCATCATTGATATCTCTATCTATCTATCTATCTATCTATCATCAATATCTCTATCCATCTATCCATCCATCCATCATTGATATATCTATCTATCTATCTATCTATCTATCTATCTATCTATCTATCTATCTATCTATCTATCTATCTATCTATCTATCTATCTATCTATCTATCTATCTATATCTCAATTTTTTTATGTATTATATTTGTTCAGTAGCAGTAAGCACCTGGCCCCTGAACATGCTTTGAGCCCCCTTATTGATTAGGGGTAACTGAATATCATGAAGAATGCCTTCTTAACATGTGACCTGTGTCCAGGTCTATGTGACAACAGTAGGGGGTATTTGCTTCTAAACCCAAGGTTGGCCATAAAGGTTCAATACAGCCAGTGGTACTCTCAATTATGAGTATTACTTACATAATAATGGGGTCATCTCTGTTCTCCTGGGGGGGGGAGCAATAATAAGAGCTTGGGTAGCTGGAAATGCCCATGCAAGGAGAATAATGACATGGATAACATTCCAGGTATGAAGGCTGTTGATAATCTCTTTCTGTGCAGAAGAGGCATTGTTGGACCCTGGCACCCAGAACATGTGCCCCAAGCCTTCTACTAAGTTCCGGGGGATTTTGCTGACTGTCTTAGTTCTACTGATTCCCCAGGTCTTCTGACTTGAATCTTCTGCTGAGTGCCCTGGGTCTTCTACTGAGTCCCAAGGTCTTCTACTGAGTGTCCAGGGGCTTCGGAGTGCTCTAGGTCTTCTACTGAATTTCCCTGGGTCTTCCTCAGAGGCCCCAGGTCTTCTATTGAGGGCCCTGGTTCTTTTACTGAGTGCTCATGGTCTTCCACAGAGGGCCCCAAGTCTACAAGAGAGACCCCAGGTTTTCTGCTCATAGTCCCAGGTCATCCCAGGTCTTCTGCTAAGTGCCCCAGGTCTTCTATTGGGTGCTCCGATTCTTCTAATGAGGCTCCAGGTCTTCTGCCCTAGGTCTTCTGCTGAATGCCCTGGGTCTTCTACTGAGTGCTCAAGGTCTTCCACAGAGAGCCCCAAGTTTACCACTGAGACCCCAAGTCCTCTGCTGAGTGCCCCGGGTCTTCTACTGAGTGCCCGGAGTCTTCTATTGAATCCTCAGGTCTTTGGTCCTGGGTCTTTTACTGAGTGCTCTGAGTTTTCTACTAAGTCCCCAGGTCTTCTGCCGAGCATCCAGGGTCTTCTATTAAGTCCTCGGGTCTTCAGTCCTCAGTTTTCTACTGACTGTGCCGAGTCTTTTAATAGGTACACAGGTTTTCAGCCATGGGTGTTCTCCTGAGTGCTCCAGGTCTTCTTCTGAGTCCCTTAAGTCTTCCGCCCTGAGCCGTCTTCAGCCCAATGCTCTGGGTCTTCTACTGAGTGCCCTAGGCCTTTTGCTGAGTGCGGCAGGTCTTCTATTCAGCGCCGCAGGCCTTATACTGATTCCCTGGGTTTTCTGAAGAGTGCCTTGGGTCTTCTACTGAGTCCCAAGGTCTTCTGCTGAGTGCCCTGGGTCTTCTGCTGAGTGCCCAGGGTCTTCTGAGTGTTCTGGGTCTTCTACTGAATTTCCCTGGGTCTTCCTCAGAGGCCCCAGGTCTTCTATTGAGTGCCCTGGTTCTTTTACCCTGAGTGCTCAGGGTCTTTCACAGAGGACCCCAAGTCTACCAGAGAGACCCCAGGTTTTCTGCTGATAGTCCCAGGTCATCCCAGGTCTTCTGCTAAGTGCCCCAGGTCTTCTATTGGGTGCTCCGATTCTTCTAATAAGGCCCCCAGGTCTTCTGCCCTAGGTCTTCTGCTGAGTGCTCAGGGTCTTCCACAGAGAGCCCCAAGTCTATCACTGAGACCCCAAGTCCTCTGCTGAGTGCCCCGGGTCTTCTACTGAGTGCCCTGAGTCTTCTATTGAATCCTCAGGTCTTCGGTCCTGGGTCTTTTACTGAGTGCTCCAAGTCTTCTGCTTAGTGCCCTTGGTCTTATACTGAGTAATCTGGGTCTTTTCTACTAAGTTAGTTTTCTACTAAGTCCCCAGGTCTTTTGCCGAGTGCCCAGGGTCTTCTATTAAGTCCTTGGGTCTTCAGTCCTCAGTTTTCTATGGACTGTGCCGAGTCTTTTAATAGGTACACAGGTTTTCCGCCATGGGTGTTCTCCTGAGCGCTCCAGGTCTTCTTCTGAGTCCCTTAAGTCTTCCGCCCTGAGCCATCTTTCAGCCCAATGCTCTGGGTCTTTTACTGAGTGCTCGGGGTCTTCTGCCGACTCCCCTAGGTCTTTTGATGAGTGGGATAGGTCTTCTATTCAGTACCGCAGGCCTTATACTGATTCCCCGGGTTTTCTGAAGAGTGCCTTGGGTCTCCTGCTGAGTGGTGCAGGTCTTTTACTGAGTAGCTCAGGTCTTCTACTGCATCCCCTAGGTCTTCTGCCCAATGCCCTTGTTTTTTTGCTGCATTCTGTTCTTCTGATGAGTGCCCTAGGTCTTCTTTGATATATGGAGATGATAAAGTTTGTGTATAATCAGGCTTGGGAACATTATGTCATTTATCTATAGTGCCTTTCAGTTAATCTATTAATATACTGTATATTACAGGGCTCGACAAACCCCAGGCGCCAGGTCGCATTGGCGACTAGAATTAGCGACCTGGCGCCTGGGGTGCACTGCAGGAGGTGTCCTGTCCCTTTTGCGCCCCCCACCCACTCCCCGAGTGCACGGACTACCGCGCCATCCGATAATTGAGGCTGCGGATTTTCGGCCTTCTTCAGTGAGAGAACGGGGAACTGGCGCCCTCTTGTGGTGGCCAGGAGTTTGACAAGCAGTCACTAATGTCTGTTTCCCCTGCCGGTCCTCAATGCCTGTCCATCTCTTTCCCAAGAGGAGATGAGAGGGACGTTTTTGCAGGCTTCATCTCCCTGTCCACTTACCTTTGCTTAAAGGTAAGTGGACAGGGAGTGTGGTTATTATTATTATTTATTTATTTTTTAAATTATTAAAAAAAAAAATAATAATTTTTCTTTTTTTTTTTCCAATTATTAAAAAAAAATGTATATATGTATATATATATATATATATATATATATATTTTTTTTTTTTTCCTCATCACCATGCCACAGCCAAAGGCCCCTTTCACACGGGCTGTCTGATCAGGTCCCCCTGTCAGTTTTCCAGGCAGACCTGATCGGACCCTTCAGTCTCCTCTATGGAGCGGTAATCTGCCGCCATCCGATCCTGTCCGCCAAAAACAGACGGATGGTGGTTCTATTTTCTATCCATCCCGTGGATCGGATCAGATGGCATCGGATGGAAACAGACAGTCTGTTTCCATCCGATCGCGCTATAGAGGAGAGTGGGGTTCTAGTGGTCTTTAGGTGTATATTTAGTATGATATTTTTTTTGGAAATAAAGCTTGGTTGTTTGTTTAAAAAAAAAAAAAAAACTGTCTCCTAACTTTTTTAGCTGGCTCCTAGATTTCAGGCAAATTTGTCAAGCCCTGATATATTATTATATCGCTATACCAAGGTGTGTTGGTGAAGATCCTTATTTTCCTGTGACTGCATGGTGGCACCATCCACCAATTCACTGCAGCACCGTACGCTGCACATGAACTGTGAGCAAGCCTGTAAGGAGTGAGAGGGATACATCCTCTTTGTTACAGAGTTGGCATGTAAATCACAATAGTGTCCCGTTCGCAAAAGTTCAGCTACAACAGGAAGACCAAGCACCATGAATAGTTTGCATACATTCACATACTGCAAAAAGAAAAGTGCTAACGCTTTCATAAATGTCCCCCTCTGTCTTTATTTGCATATATTGTTACCTAGGCAATTCTGCCCAAAAGTTAATCCAAGTTTGGAAATATATAATTTACTTGTCACTTTTCTAGGCAGCGAATGCCACCTTTTTTTGGCAGCAAATGATTCTTTTCTGTACTTTGAAAAGCTAACAAAAATAAAAATGCACAAAAAATATATGTGTGAGTGGGCCAGGTGCACTGCCCACAGGGGAAGAGAACTCACACAGAGACTGGTTGGAGCAGTAAAGTACTTTAACGTGATAGTAATGGACAGTTCAGCAAGTCAAGAGGCATGGCCGCACAGGACCAGAACACTTACAGCAAACCCGGCAAGGAAGAATGGTGCACAATGTTGACACCTGACGGCATCCAACAGAGGAGGTAACAGGAAGGCAGGCCGGCAATGGGGCCTCTGGTGAGGAAGGTTACTGATGCAGTATAGCGACAGTCCCTATTCTGTCCCTCCTCCACTGGAACCTGCCCCTTGGCTAAGCAATTTGTCCCTAACCAGCAGAGCTCTGTCCCTGACCTACCCACTATGCAAAATGCGCTCCAAGCCAAGGGGGCACAGTGCATCAGCACTGCTCACACCAAAGATGGCCATGGAGGTCAGTCATGTATACCGCATCCAATTGGACCGCTGCTCCCCTGATGAGACCTATGGAGGCCTCAAAGGTTCCCATTCCCAATTTGTGGGGGGCGCAAACAAACAAATGAGTTACCAGCAAGCCCCCATCAATGCAGAGTGCCACAGCGTGCCCCCAATCAATGCAGAGTGCCACAGCGTGCCCCCAATCAATGCAGAGTGCCACATCGTGCCCCCAATCAATGAAGAGTGCCAGAGCCTTCCCCTCAATCAATGCAGAGTGACCACAGCGTGCCCCCAATCAATGCAGAGTGACCACAGCGTGCCCCCATCAATGCAGAGTGACCACAGCGTGCCCCCCAATCAATGCAGAGTGCCACAGCGTGCCCCCATCAATGCAGAATGCCCCCCTCCTGATTGGAGTGCCCCCCTATTAGAGCCTCTGGCTCTTATCACGTGCTTCAGGAAAAAAAAAAAAAAACATTGAACTCCATGCGTCCGGCGCCCCTGCATGTAGATTAGGGGGCCAGACGCATGGATAGGGGGGCGGCGCCCCTGCGCCCCTAACACACCGACCGAAACTGAAGGTACCGGAGTTCCTCTTGACCTCCACGTTCCCCACGTGATGGCCACCAAACACTACCACCCTTGCAGGGAGGCCAAACTACACGTCTATCTATACAAAACACACAGAGGGCACACCAACCTAGTGCATTATCCCGAGACAAATAATTTATTGTATAAAAAAAACGGTAACTATTATTAACTATTATACTATAAATCAACAGTAACATGCGCATCACAGATCTCAGTAAGTTCCATCGAATGCTTCAACACGTATAAATATTTCATTCACTGAGAACCCCGTGGGCTGACGTGTTTAGAAGAATTCCTCTTCTTCAGAACCACTGAAGAAGAGGAATTCCTCGAAACACGTCAGCCCAGGGGGTCTTCAGTGACTGTTATATCTATATGTGTTGAAGCATTGGATGGAACTTACTGAGATCTGTGATGCGCATGTTACTGTTGCTTTTGTGAGTATAATAGTTACCGTGTTTTTATACAATAAATTATTTGTCTCGGCAGGGCCGGTGCTAGACCATTTTGCGCCCTAGGCAGTCTCGGGATAATGCACTAGGTTGGTGCTCCCTCTGTGTGTTTTGTATAGTTGCAGTATTAGACTTCCCCAAGTCTTTGAGGGCAGCAAGACCGTGGTTACCTGTATCCAAAAGCAATGAAGATATAAGCATATCCATCCGGAGGGGCCATTTTCATAAACGTAGGAGGTATTGCGTGAGCGTTGTGTACCTGCTTATCTATATCTGGCCCACTTTTTTTCCTTATACGCCAAAAATAGTTTTCCGCAATGGTTTTTTTCCCTGAGCATGTGACCACATTCACTTTCCTCTGGTGCCTATACCAATTCTCTAATGTAGCATGACCAGCCTCTTAAAGTGACAGTACGGGAAAAAGCAAGGAGTGACATATATGGTGCAGTCTGTCACTGTCATTAACACAGCAATTTGCGTTTATCTGAGTCCCCTGTTTTATTACCTGTCTGTAAACCCATTATTTTTGCATCTCCGTTAACTGGGTGACAACCCCGTTCATTCTGAAGTGAGAACACACAACAGCGTTGTCACCCTGTGGACAGGGTAGTCTTAGATGGACTTGTAGTTTTCAATGCAATTTAAAGCGGATCTTCGCTCTCGTAATATAAATGTTTACCCCCTTCAAATTTCCTGAACGTCATGCTACTCTTATTTTTTGAAAACATTTTTTAAAATTCCTCCCTTCTCTTTCACCTTTTCTCCTAGGTGAGAATAACGTAGAGCACTGCCAGCATACTCCTGGGATATGTACATCATATATCCCATATATCCCAGAAGTCTTCAGGCCCCTCTAAGAGTGCTGGGTGTACATGCACCACCAGCCCTGCACGTATGGTCTTGCCATGGTACCATATTACGATTCCCCGCCTGGCAACACATGTGCACCCAGCAAAGGCAGTAATTTCCCAACTAGAGTGTTGGGTGCACTTACACAGGATTGGTGGCTTGTGTGCACCCAGTGCTCTAGCAGGGGATAGGACTCCACGGCTAGAGTGTTGGATTCGCATTCACAGGATTGGTGGCATATGTGTACCCAACGCTCTAGAGGGGGGAAATAATACTCTGACTAGAGCGCTGGATGCGCATGCGCAGGATTGGTGGCTTGTGTCTCTCAGCGTTCTAGTAGGGGATACGACTCCACGGCTAGAGTGTTGGATTCGCATTCGCAGGATTGGTGGCATATGTGTACCCAACGCTCTAGAGAGGGGAAATAATACTCTGACTAGAACGCTGGATGCGCATGCGCAGGATTGGTGGCTTGTGTCTCTCAGCGTTCTAGTAGGGGATACGACTCCACGGCTAGAGTGTTGGATTCACATTCACAGGATTGGTGGCATATGTGTACCCAACGCTCTAGAGGGGGGAAATAATACTCTGACTAGAACGCTGGATGCGCATGCGCAGGATTGGTGGCTTGTGTCACTCAGCGTTCTAGCAGGGGATAGGACTCCATGGCTAGAGTGTTGGATTCGCATTTGCAGGATTAGTGGCATATGTGTACCCAACGCTCTAGTGGGGGAAATAATACTCTGACTAGAGCGCTGGATGCGCATGCGCAGGATTGGTGGCTTGTGTCACTCAGCGTTCTAGCAGGGGGAACAATTCCATGGCTAGAGCACTGGGTGCGCATGCGCAGGATTTGTGACTTGTGTGCATCCAGTGCCCTAGCAGGGGAACTGCAACTTGACAAAGCAGGAGCAGGAGGCGGAGCTAGGTGCTTATACACCCAATGAAGGGTGTAATAGTTTCTGAGGGGTAGCAAAGGCAGCATGTCACCGGAGTTCTCTTACTTCGGACTCTTCAGTACTTTCCCTGTTTAGAACCCAGCATTGGGTGGGCATGTGCAGGGTTAGCGGCACATGTGCACCCAACGCTCTAGAAGTACAAAGACATTTTAGACAATTCCAACCTTGCGGTAACAGTTTGGTGAAGGCCATTATCAGTTCCAGCATGACGGTGCCCTGTGTACAAAGCCAGCTCCATAAAGACATGGTATGATGAGTTTGGTGTGGAGCCAGAGTCCTGCACAGAGCCCTGACCTCAACCCTACTGAATACATTTTGGATGAATTGAAAGGTCGATGGTAAGCCAGGTCTTCTAATCCAACATCAGTACCTGACCTCAAGAATGTTCTTTTGGTTGAATGGACGCAAATTCCCACAAATACACTCCAAAATCTTGGAAAGCCTTCCCATAAAGGTGGGGGCTAGTATAGCTGCAAAGCAGACAACTCAATATTAACCACTTGCCGACCGCCCACCGCAGGTATACTGTGGCAGGCTGGCTCGGCTGCGTGAATCACCGTACCTATACGTCGCTCGTTGGGCGGTGCGCGTTTGGCGATTCACCAGAGGGGAGAGAGCTGATCTGCGGGGCCGGCGGCCGAGATTACCGCCTGGCACCCGCGATCACTCCCTGGGAAGACAGAACGGCGGTCTGCCGTTGGTCACAGGGTAGACCATTGTTCTGTCAGTTATCATCACAGGACTCCTGTGTTCCTCCCATTTAGGAACACAGGTCCCTGTGTTGATCCAATAAGCCCATCCCCCTCACAGTTAGAAAACACCCCCTAGGCTCAAATTTAAAACCTTTGCTCTCCCCTGGGTTAACCCCTTCCCTGCCAGTGGCATTATTACAGTAACAGTGCATATTTTTAGCACTGATTACTGTAGTAATGTCACTGGTTCACCCAAAAATGTCACAAATGTCTGTTAGGGGTCCGATTTGTCTGCTGCAATGTCGCAGTCCCGCTAAAAATCGCAGATTGCCGTCATTATTAGTAAAATAAATAAATAAAAATGACATAAATCTTTCCCCTGGTTTGTAGACGCGATAACTTTTGCGCCAACCAATCAATATACTCTTATTGGGATTTTTTTTTTACCAAAAATATGTAGCAGAATACAAATTGGCCTAAAATGATGAAAAATTTAGATTTTTTAAATTTTTTTTTATTGAGAATGTTAAATAGCAGAAAGTGAAACATATTGGGTTTTTTTTTTTTTTTTTTCAGAATTGTCGCTAATTTTTTGTTTATAGCGCAAAAAAATAAAAATCGCACAGGTGATCAAATACCACCAAGAGAAAGCTCTGTTTGTGGGAAAAAAAGGACATGAATTGTATTTGGTTACAGCGTCGCACGACCGCGCAATTGTCAGTTAAAGTAACGCAGTGCTGAATCGCAAAATAGGCCCTGGTCTTTGAGCAGCCAAATCCTCTGGGGCTTAAGTGGTTAAAGTAACGCAGTGCCATGGCCTGGTCATTAAGGGGGTGGAAGGAGTATAGGAAGGGATAGTCTTAGAGGTATAGGAAGGGATAGTGGAAGGAGTATAGGAAGGGATAGTGGAAGGAGTAAAGGGAGGGTTAGTGGAAGGAGTATATGGAGGGATAGTGTTAGAGGTATAGGGAGGGTTAGTGGAAGGAGTATGGGGAGGGATAGTGTTAGAGGTATAGGAAGGGTTAGTGGAAGGAGTATAGGAAGGGATAGTGGAAGGAGTAAAGGGAGGGTTAGTGGAAGGAGTATATGGAGGGATAGTGTTAGAGGTATAGGGAGGGTTAGTGGAAGGAGTATGGGGAGGGATAGTGTTAGAGGTATAGGAAGGGTTAGTGGAAGGAGTATAGGGAGGGATAGTGTTAGAGGTATAGGAAGGGTTAGTGGAAGGAGTATAGGAAGGGTTAGTGGAAGGAGTATAGGGAGGGATAGTGTTAGAGGTATAGGAAGGGTTAGAGGAAGGAGTATAGGAAGGGATAGTGTTGGAGGTATAGGAAGGGTTAGTGGAAGGAGTATAGGGAGGGATAGTGTTAGAGGTATAGGAAGGGTTAGTGGAAGGAGTATAGGGAGGGATAGTGTTAGAGGTATAGGAAGGGTTAGTGGAAGGAGTATAGGAAGGGATAGTGTTAGAGGTATAGGAAGGGTTAGTGGAAGGAGTATAGGAAGGGATAGTGTTAGAGGTATAGGGAGGGTTAGTAGAAGGAGTATAGGGAGGGATAGTGTTAGAGGTATAGGAAGGGTCAGTGGAAGGAGTATAGGGAGGGATAGTGTTAGAGGTATAGGAAGGGTTAGTGGAAGGAGTATAGGAATGGATAGTGTTAGAGGTATAGGAAGGGTTAGTGGAAGGAGTATAGGGAGGGTTAGTGGAAGGAGTATAGGAAGGGATAGTGTTAGAGGTATAGGAAGGGTTAGTGGAAGGAGTATAGGGAGGGATAGTGTTAGAGGTATAGGAAGGGTTAGTGGAAGGAGTATAGGAATGGATAGTGTTAGAGGTATAGGAAGGGTTAGTGGAAGGAGTATAGGGAGGGTTAGTGGAAGGAGTATAGGAAGGGATAGTGTTAGAGGTATAGGAAGGGTTAGTGGAAGGAGTATAGGGAGGGATACTGTTAGAGGTATAGGAAGGGTTAGTGGAAGGAGTATAGGGATGGATAGTGTTAGAGGTATAGGAAGGGTTAGTGGAAGGAGTATAGGGATGGATAGTGTTAGAGGTATAGGAAGGGTTAGTGGAAGGAGTATAGGGAGGGTTAGTGGAAGGAGTATAGGGAGGGATACTGTTAGAGGTATAGGAAGGGTTAGTGGAAGGAGTATAGGGAGGGTTAGTGGAAGGAGTATAGGAAGGGATAGTGTTAGAGGTATAGGAAGGGTTAGTGGAAGGAGTATAGGGAGGGTTAGTGATAGAGGTATAGGGAGGGTTAGTAGGAGTATAGGGAGGGATAGTGTTAGAGGTATAGGAAGGGTTAGTGGAAGGAGTATAGGGATGGATAGTGTTAGAGGTATAGGGAGGGTCAGTGGAAGGAGTATAGGGAGGGATAGTGTTAGAGGTATAGGAAGGGTTAGTGGAAGGAGTATAGGGAGGGTTAGTGGAAGGAGTATAGGGAGGGATACTGTTAGAGGTATAGGAAGGGTTAGTGGAAGGAGTATAGGGAGGGTTAGTGGAAGGAGTATAGGAAGGGATAGTGTTAGAGGTATAGGAAGGGTTAGTGGAAGGAGTATAGGGAGGGTTAGTGGAAGGAGTATAGGGAGGGATAGTGTTAGAGGTATAGGGAGGGTTAGTAGAAGGAGTATAGGGAGGGATAGTGTTAGAGGTATAGGAAGGGTCAGTGGAAGGAGTATAGGGATGGATAGTGTTAGAGGTATAGGGAGGGTCAGTGGAAGGAGTATAGGGAGGGATAGTGTTAGAGGTATAGAAAGGGTTAGTGGAAGGAGTATAGGGAGGGATAGTGTTAGAGGTATAGGAAGGGTTAGTGGAAGGAGTATAGGGAGGGTTAGTGGATGGAGTATAGGGAGGGATACTGTTAGAGGTATAGGAAGGGTTAGTGGAAGGAGTATAGGGAGGGTTAGTGGAAGGAGTATAGGAAGGGATAGTGTTAGAGGTATAGGAAGGGTTAGTGGAAGGAGTATAGGGAGGGTTAGTGTTAGAGGTATAGGGAGGGTTAGTAGAAGGAGTATAGGGAGGGATAGTGTTAGAGGTATAGGAAGGGTTAGTGGAAGGAGTATAGGGAGGGATAGTGTTAGAGGTATAGGGAGGGTCAGTGGAAGGAGTATAGGGAGGGATAGTGTTAGAGGTATAGGAAGGGTTAGTGGAAGGAGTATAGGGAGGGATAGTGTTAGAGGTATAGGAAGAGTTAGTGGAAGGAGTATAGGGAGGGTTAGTGGAAGGAGTATAGGAAGGGATAGTGTTAGAGGTATAGGAAGGGTTAGTGGAAGGAGTATAGGGAGGGTTAGTGGAAGGAGTATAGGGAGGGATAGTGTTAGAGGTATAGGAAGGGTTAGTGGAAGGAGTATAGGGAGGGATAGTGTTGGAGGTATAGGAAGGGTTAGTGTTGGAGGTATAGGAAGGGTTAGTGGAAGGAGTATAGGAAGGGATAGTGTTAGAGGTATAGGAAGGGTTAGTGGAAGGAGTATAGGGAGGGATAGTGTTAGAGGTATAGGGAGGGTTAGTAGAAGGAGTATAGGGAGGGATAGTGTTAGAGGTATAGGAAGGGTTAGTGGAAGGAGTATAGGGAGGGATAGTGTTAGAGGTATAGGAAGGGTCAGTGGAAGGAGTATAGGGAGGGATAGTGTTAGAGGTATAGGAAGGGTTAGTGGAAGGAGTATAGGGAGGGATAGTGTTAGAGGTATAGGAAGGGTTAGTGGAAGGAGTATAGGAAGGGATAGTGTTAGAGGTATAGGAAGGGTTAGTGGAAGGAGTATAGGGAGGGTTAGTGGAAGGAGTATAGGGAGGGATACTGTTAGAGGTATAGGAAGGGTTAGTGGAAGGAGTATAGGAAGGGATAGTGTTAGAGGTATAGGAAGGGTTAGTGGAAGGAGTATAGGGAGGGTTAGTGGAAGGAGTATAGGAAGGGATAGTGTTAGAGGTATAGGAAGGGTTAGTGGAAGGAGTATAGGGAGGGTTAGTGGAAGGAGTATAGGAAGGGATAGTGTTAGAGGTATAGGAAGGGTTAGTGGAAGGAGTATAGGGAGGGTTAGTGTTAGAGGTATAGGGAGGGTTAGTAGAAGGAGTATAGGGAGGGATAGTGTTAGAGGTATAGGAAGGGTTAGTGGAAGGAGTATAGGGAGGGATACTGTTAGAGGTATAGGAAGGGTTAGTGGAAGGAGTATAGGGAGGGTTAGTGGAAGGAGTATAGGAAGGGATAGTGTTAGAGGTATAGGAAGGGTTAGTGGAAGGAGTATAGGGAGGGATAGTGTTAGAGGTATAGGGAGGGTTAGTGGAAGGAGTATAGGGATGGATAGTGTTAGAGGTATAGGGAGGGTCAGTGGAAGGAGTATAGGGAGGGTTAGTGGAACGAGTATAGGAAGGGATAGTGTTAGAGGTATAGGAAGGGTTAGTGGAAGGAGTATAGGGATGGATAGTGTTAGAGGTATAGGGAGGGTTAGTGGAAGGAGTATAGGGAGGTTTAGTGGAAGGAGTATAGGAAGGGATAGTGTTAGAGGTATAGGGAGGGTCAGTGGAAGGAGTATAGGGAGGGTTAGTGGAACGAGTATAGGAAGGGATAGTGTTAGAGGTATAGGGAGGGTTAGTGGAAGGAGTATAGGGATGGATAGTGTTAGAGGTATAGGGAGGGTTAGTGGAAGGAGTATAGGGAGGTTTAGTGGAAGGAGTATAGGAAGGGATAGTGTTAGAGGTATAGGGAGGGTCAGTGGAAGGAGTATAGGGAGGGATAGTGTTAGAGGTATAGGGAGGGTCAGTGGAAGGAGTATAGGGAGGGATAGTGTTAGAGGTATAGGAAGGGTTAGTGGAAGGAGTATAGGGAGGGATAGTGTTAGAGGTATAGGAAGGGTTAGTGGAAGGAGTATAGGGAGGGATAGTGTTAGAGGTATAGGAAGGGTTAGTGGAAGGAGTATAGGGAGGTTTAGTGGAAGGAGTATAGGAAGGGATAGTGTTAGAGGTATAGGGAGGGTCAGTGGAAGGAGTATAGGGAGGGATAGTGTTAGAGGTATAGGGAGGGTCAGTGGAAGGAGTATAGGGAGGGATAGTGTTAGAGGTATAGGAAGGGTTAGTGGAAGGAGTATAGGGAGGGATAGTGTTAGAGGTATAGGAAGGGTTAGTGGAAGGAGTATATGGAGGGATAGCATAAGTGTGGGGGATACACGGAAGGTTAGCGTCATGCTTACCAGTAACTGTGAGCGATGGCACTGTAGAGAGGGTTAGTTTTAACATTTTTTGGGGTGGGGAGGATTATTTTAGGATTATAAGGAGGGTTAGTGTTAAGGTTATAGGAAGGGTTAGTTTAATGATTATATAGAGGGTTAGTGTTAGAATTAAAGTGAAGGTTAGTTTTATGAATATAGCGAGGGTTAGTTTTCGGATCACGGGTAGGGTTAGTGTTAGGATTATAGAGGGTTAGTGTTAGGATTATAAGAAGGGTCAATCTTATATATAGGGTTATAGGGGGGTTATTGTTAGGATTATCGGGAGGGCTACTGTAAACCAGGAGTATAGGTAGAGTTAGTTTTAGGATTATTGGGAGGGTTAGTGTTAGGATTATAGGGAGGGTTAGTGTTAGGATTATAGGGAGGGTTAGTGTTAGGATTATAGGGAAGGTCAGTGTTAGGATTATAGGGAAGGTCAGTGTTAGGATTATAAAAAGGGTCAGCGTTAGGATTACAGGGAGGGTTAGTGTTAGTATTACAGGGAGGGTTAGTGTTAGGATTATAGGTAGGGTTAGTGTTAGGATTATAGGTAGGGTTAGTGTTAGGATTATAGGTAGGGTTAGTGTTAGGATTATAAAAAGGGTCAATGTTAGGATTATAGGGAGGGTTAGTGTTAGGATTATAGAGAGAGTGAGTGTTATTGGAAGTGTGGATAGAATATAGTGTTACAGGAAGGGATAATGTTAGGAGGGTTAGTGTCAGGGCTACAGAGAGGATTAGTGTAAGGCACAGGTGTCAAACACAAGGCCCGCGCGCCGAATCCGTTTCATGTGGCCCTCGCACCTCTCCTGCAGCTGCAGGAGAGTTCCAGTCCTCCTTTGGTCCTCCTCTAGACCCTGCCCTTTCTGCTTCCCAGCAATGCCCCAGCTTCTTCCCAGCAGCAGCACAAGGTAAGGGAGGGTGGAGAACTCTTGACTTCTGATGGGGGGGGGGGGGGTTCTTGACATCTGATGTAATAGGGGGTGGGTGCCCTGGACATCTAATCTTACAGATTCAACTGGCCCTTTGAGGGCAATCATAATGCTCATGCGGCCTGCGAAGAAATTTAGTTTGACACCCCTGGTGTAAGGTTTACAGAAAGTTAATGTTACAATTACAGAGTGAATAAGTGTTAGGGTTACAGGAAGAGTTAATATTATTGGGGGGGGGGGGTCATTGTTAGGGTTACAGTTTGTAGTTAAGAATTTGGAGTCACAGCCCCAAAACAAGCATGCAGGCAGTAAAGTAAGAAGCCCCAGAACAAGCATGCAGCCAGTAAAGTAAGAAGCCCCAGAACAAGCATGTAGCCAGTAAAGTAAGAAATCTTGATCTGCATGTTTTCCATCTGATTGAGAAAGCGGTGAGACAATGTGTGGAATGAGATCAGCAATGTCCGCCTCTATTTCTTACACCCATGACAGCTTCCATTTACACATGATCCATTTTTATTTGGAACGCAGCTGAAGGCGTGTTACCAGAGGCGCATTTTCCTTGCTTCCGACTCAGACAAGCGCACACACACTGGCCGTACCGCTATCCACCCCAACTCATCACAAAGTGTCCCTGGAAATGAGTTTTCAACGTCGGCGTTGGGCATAAATCCCCGCTTATTACTGGCTGTGAAATCTTTCTCTTCTCTTCCAGGGAATCTCAGTTTTCTGTCAGCCGGGCTGTCAGGTTAGGAGCTGTCGCCTCTTCTTTTATGTCTCCTGACAGGCCAGACGGAGAGCTGCGAGACGAGGAAATAGATTTAGTACTGTGGCGCTGTCTCGTCCCGCTCAGTATTGAATATTTCACAATAAGCCATTACAAGCATGACTTGCCAATAAAGGCTGACATGTGTGCAGTTACCCCATCCGCCACCAGGGGGAGACAGTGGCACTGCCACCCGCTCTGGTAGTCGGAGGGGTAAAATCCAGACACGTTGGATAGAATCAGGTCAGGGTTGTCACATTTGCCCAGCAGCGCTTCTATCGCCTAACTTCGAGTGAACCAATGGCAGTACAAAGTGACATATTCGCCCTTTAGAAAGGGGACTAAAGCGCATCTAATCCCAAGAATATATTGAAGCTTACCAGTCCTTCCATGGAGTTGCTGCATTCCCTTTCTTTATTCAGGTTGTTTTTCTTTTTGATCCTGCCAGTAACAGATTTCTTCTCCAAAGGCGACCTGGGACAGAGAGAGACACAGAGTCTGTTAAGACTACAGAACTCCTCCCTCTCTCCTCATCTCTATAACATTAGTAGCACCCTCCTAGGTAGGTGCTAGTGAGAGAGTATAGTTTTGGCTCTGTCTGCTTATCAGAGGAGCAGCAGGGGAATCTATATTGCTTTCTGCATACCAGAGAGCAGGATCTGTTAGTGAGGTCTGCTCAGTGTGCTCAGTATGTGATTCATTGGGTCTAGAGAGTGTTTCACACTGGTCCAATAGGGAGGCATGTTGGACAGTGGGAGGAAACCTGACCAATGGATAGATAGGCTTTGATACAGTCCTGGTGATTGGTAGAGACAGGCTGTCTCTGTGCATTCTGGGATACTATATAAAAGCCAGGAGCACATGTGCTGCGAGGTCTTTGGCTGGAGAGTCCTGGAGGGAGGGGGCGGTCAAGTTCCTCCACCCCAAACCTCGCTCATCCATGTCTTTATGGACCTTGCTTTGTGCGCTGGTCCAAATCATTTGGCCGATCCCGCCCCTTTACCACGTGATCATCTGTCAGCCAATGACTGCTGATCACATGATGTAAACAGGAGCTGGTCATCTGCTTTTTTTTTTCCTGTAAGAAGGACATCGGTCTCACACTGTCCCCACCAGTGCCACCTACCATTGCCCATCAGTACTGCTAATCAGTGCCCACCAAGGCCACCTATCAGTGCCCATCAGTGCTGCCAATCCGTGCCCATCAGTGCTACCTATCAGTGTTGCCTACCAATGTCTATTAGTGCCATCTATCATTGCCCATCAGTGCCACCTATCAGTGCCCTTCAGTGCCGTCAATCAGTGCCACCTATCAGTGTGGCCTTATCAGTGCCACCTCTCAGCGCCCTTCAGTGCTGCCTATCAGTGCCCATCAGTGCCACCTATCAGTGCCCATCAGTGCCACCTACCAATGTCTATTAGTGCCATCTATCAGTGCCCATCAGTGCCACCTATCAATGCCACCTTATCAGTGCCCATCAAGTGCTTCATCATCTGTGCCACCTATCAGTCATACCTACCAATGTCTATTAGTGCCACCTCTCAGTACCCATCAGTGCCACCCATCAGTGCCACCTCTCAGTGCCCTTCAGTGCTCCCTGTCAGTGCCCATCAGTGCCAATTATCAGAGCAGCCCCATTAGTGCCTTCTGATCAGTGCCCACCAGTGCCACCTATCAATGCCACCTTATCAGTGCCCATCAAGTGCTTCATCATCTGTGCCACCTATCAGTCATACCTACCAATGTCTATTAGTGCCACCTCTCAGTACCCATCAGTGCCGCCCATCAGTGCCACCTCTCAGTGCCCTTCAGTGCTCCCTGTCAGTGCCCATCAGTGCCAATTATCAGAGCAGCCCCATTAGTGCCTCCTGATCAGTGCCCACCAGTGCCACCTATCAATGCCACCTTATCAGTGCCCATCAAGTGCTTCACCATCTGTGCCACCTATCAGTCATACCTACCAATGTCTATTAGTGCCACCTCTCAGTACCCATCAGTGCCACCTCTCAGTGCCCTTCAGTGCTCCCCGTCAGTGCCCATCAGTGCCAATTATCAGAGCAGCCCCATTAGTGCCTCCTGATCAGTGCTCACCAGTGCCACCTATCGGTGCCGCCTTATCAGTGCAAATCAGTGCACCTATCAGTGTGGCCTTATCAGTGCCACCTCTCAGCGCCCTTCAGTGCTGCCTATCAGTGCCCTTCAGTGCTGTCTATCAGTGCCACCTATCAGTGCTGCCTTATCAGTGCCCATCAGTGCCACCTACCAATGTCTATTAGTGCCATCTATCAGTGCCACCTATCAATGTCACCTTATCAGTGCCCATCAAGTGCCTCACCATCTGTGCCACCTATCAGTCATACCTACCAATGTCTATTAGTGCCACCTCTCAGTACCCATCAGTGTCCATCAGTGCCAACTATCAGAGCAGCCCCATTAGTGCCTCCTGATCAGTGCCCACCAGTGCCACCTATCAGTGCCGCCTTATCAGTGCCAATCAGTGCAGCCTCACCTGTGCACATCAATGAAGGAGAAAAATTACTTGTTTGGAAAATTTTATAACAAACTATAAAAACTGTTTTGTTTTTTTCAAAATTTTTGGTCTAATTTTTTTAGCAAAAAAAAAAAAAAAACAGCAGTAAATAAATACCACCAAAAGAAAGCTCTATTTGTTTGAAGAAAATGATAAGAATTTTTATTTGGGTACAGCGTTGCATAACTGCGCAATTGTCATTCAAAGTATGAAAGCGCTAAAAGCTAAAAATTGCCCTGGGCAGGAAGAGGGTAGAAGTGCCCGGTATTGAAGTAGTTAAAGAAGAGAGACGTGTTTCTAAATGCACTGATGGTTACTCCGGGATGGATCCCGGGGCGATCTGATTGTCTATGGGGAGGAGTCAGGGGAGGAGTCAGGGCTGGTGTAACAGTCAGGGGAGGAGTCAGGGCTGGTATCGCAGTCAGGGGAGGAGTCAGGGCTGGTATAACAGTCAGGGGAGGAGTCAGGCCTGGTATAGCAGTCAGGGGAGGAGTCAGGGCTGGTATAACAGTCAGGGGAGGAGTCAGGGCTGGTATAACAGTCAGGGGAGGAGTCAGGGCTGGTATAGCAGTCAGGGGAGGAGTCAGGGTTGGTATAGCAGTCAGGGGAGGAGTCAGAGCTGGTATAGCAGTCAGGGGAGGAGTCAGGGCTGGAATAACAGTCAGGGGAGGAGTCAGGGCTGGCATAGCAGTCAGGGGAGGAGTCAGGGCTGGTATAGCAGTTGGGGGAGGAGTCAGGCCTGGCGTAGCAGTCAGGGGAGGAGTCAGGGCTGGTATAGCAGTCAGGGGAGGAGTCAGGGCTGGTATAGCAGTTGGGGGAGGAGTCAGGCCTGGCGTAGCAGTCAGGGGAGGAGTCAGGGCTGGTATAGCAGTCAGGGGAGGAGTCAGGGCTGGTAGAGCAGTCAGGGGAGGAGTCAGGGCTGGTAGAGCAGTCAGGGGAGGAGTCGGGGCTGGTATAGCAGTCAGGGGAGGAGTCAGGGTTGGTATAACAGTCAGGGGAGGAGTCAGGGCTGGTATAGCAGTCAGGGGAGGAGTCAGGGTTGGTATAACAGTCGGGGGAGGAGTCAGCGCTGGTATAACAGTCAGGGGAGGAGTCAGAGCTGGTATAACAGTCAGGGGAGGAGTCAGGGTTGGTATAACAAACAGGGGAGGAGTCAGGGCTGGTATAGCAGTCAGGGGAGGAGTCAGGGTTGGTATAACAGTCAGGGGAGGAGTCAGGGTTGGTATAACAGTCGGGGGAGGAGTCAGCGCTGGTATAACAGTCAGGGGAGGAGTCAGGGTTGGTATAACAAACAGGGGAGGAGTCAGGGCTGGTATAGCAGTCAGGGGAGGAGTCAGGGTTGGTATAACAGTCAGGGGAGGAGTCGGGGCTGTTATAGCAGTCAGGGGAGGAGTCAGGGCTGGTATAGCAGTCAGGGGAGGAGTCAGGGCTGGTATAGCAGTCAGGGGAGGAGTCAGAGCTGGTATAGCAGTCAGGGGAGGAGTCAGAGCTGGTATAGCAGTCAGGGGAGGAGTCAGGGCTGGTATAGCAGTCAGGGGAGGAGTCAGAGCTGGTATAGCAGTCAGGGGAGGAGTCAGGGTTGGTATAGCAGTCAGGGGAGGAGTCAGGGCTGGTATAACAGTCAGGGGAGGAGTCAGGGCTGGCATAGCAGTCAGGGGAGGAGTCAGGGCTGGTATAGCAGTGGGAGGAGTCAGGGTTGGTATAGCAGTCAGGGGAGGAGTCAGGGCTGGTATAACAGTCAGGGGAGGAGTCAGGGCTGGCATAGCAGTCAGGGGAGGAGTCAGGGCTGGTATAGCAGTCAGGGGAGGAGTCAGGGCTGGTATAGCAGTGGGAGGAGTCAGGGCTGGTATAGCAGTCAGGGGAGGAGTCGGGCTGGTATAGATGAGGTCATCAGCCCATTGCAGGCAGGAGGAAGCATTTCCTCAGTTTCCTTCCTTCTGTGATCACTCGGACTGTACATTGTAATTTTGTATCAAGTCACAAGGTGAGAAGCTGTAGCAGGGGCTGATTTGTGGCAGATAATTGTGAACACAGCCAAGAACTGCACAGGCACCAGGATTTACACGACTCTGATTTGGCATCTCAGCCCAGGAAGCAGATAATGACCCTGGGAGACGCTTGCAGGAAGATGGCGCTGTTCGTCTAGAAAGAATAGCAAACGAATTGGCATGGTTAGGGGGAATGACTTGATACAAAATTACAATGTTTAGTCCGAGTGATCACAGAAGGAAGGAAACTGAGGAAATGCTTCTTCCAGCCTGCAACAGACTGATCACCTATATCCGTCTGATAGACATCTGCACAGCGGAAAAATTGTCTCGTTTCCATTCCGTATTTACATCAAATCATTTCATTTGATTCTGGAATTCGTTTTGTTCATTCAAATTTTAAATCGATTCGAATTTACTGAAATCTGAATATCCCAATCCAATTGCATTCTATTCTCATTTGAAATCAAATTTATTCTAGTCTAATTTTGAAAGATTGTTTAATTCTTTCTACTCCATTCTATTCTATTGCTTTTTTTTCTATTCTGTTCTTTTGTTTTCTGTTCTATTCTTTCCCTGTCTATTATATTCTATTCTTTTATATTCTATTCTTTTATATTCTATTCAAAAGTATTCTTTTTCAAAATTTGAGTTTCAGGAAAGAACAGTTATATTGTTATATTCCTTCTATTCTATTCTTTTCTATTGTTTATTCTAGTCTATTCTGTTCTATGCTATTATTTTATATTCTATTCTTTTATATTCTATTCTTTTCTCTTGCTTGTTCTAGTCTATTATTTTATTTTCTATTATATTCTTTTGTTTTCTGTTCTATTCTTTCCCTGTCTACTATATTCTATTCTTTTATATTCTATTCAAAAGTATTCTTTTTCAAAATGTGAGTTTCAGGCAAGAACAGTTATATTGTTATATTCCTTCTATTCTATTTATTCTAGTCTATTCTGTTCTATTATTTTATTTTCTATTCTATTATTTTCTAATGTTTATTCTGTTCTATTCTATTATTTTCTATTCTATTATTTTCTATTGTTTATTCTAGTCTATTCTTTTCTATTCTATTCTTTTCTATTGTTTATTCTAGTCTATTCTGTTATTTTCTATTCTATTATTTTATTTTCTATTCTATTCTTTTGTTTTCTGTTCTATTTTTTCCCTGTCTATTATATTCTATTCTTTTATATTCTATTCAAAAGTATTCTTTTTCAAAATTTGAGTTTCAGGAAAGAACAGTTATATTGTTATATTCCTTCTATTCTATTCTTTTCTATTGTTTATTCTAGTCTATTCTGTTCTATTCTTTTCTATTCTATTATTTTCTCTTGTTTGTTCTAGTCTATTATTTTATTTTCTATTTTATTCTATTATTTTATTTTCTATTATTTTTTATTCTATTCTTTCCCTGTCTACTATATTCTATTCTATTCTTTTATATTCTATTCAAAAGTATTATTTTTCAAAATTTGAGTTTCAGGAAAGAACAGTTATATTGTTATATTCCTTCTTTTCTATTCTTTTCTATGTTTATTGTAGTCTATTCTGTTCTATTCTTTTCTCTTGTTTGTTCTTGTCTATTATTTTATTTTCTATTATATTCTTTTGTTTTCTGTTCTATTCTTTCCCTGTCTACTATATTCTATTCTTTTATATTCTATTTAAAAGTATTATTTTTCAAAATGTGAGTTTCAGGAAAGAACAGTTATATTGTTATATTCCTTCTATTATATTTATTCTAGTCTATTCTGTTCTATTATTTTATTTTCTATTCTATTATTTTCTAATGTTTATTCTGTTTTATTCTATTATTTTCTATTCTATTATTTTCTATTGTTTATTTTAGTCTATTCTTTTCTATTCTATTCTTTTCTAATGTTTATTCTAGTCTATTCTGTTATTTTCTATTCTATTCTATTATTTTATTTTCTATTCTATTCTTTTGTTTTCTGTTCTTTTGTTTTCTGTTCTATTTTTTCCCTGTCTATTATATTCTATTCTTTTATATTCTAGTCGAAAGTATTCTTTTCAAAATTTGAATTTCAGGATAGAACAGTTATATTGTTATATTCCTTCTATTCTATTCTATTCATTTCTATTGTTTATTCTAGTCTATTCTGTTCTATACTTTTCTATTCTATTATTTTCTCTTGTTTGTTCTAGTCTATTATTTTATTTTCTATTCTATTATTTTGTTTTCTGTTCTATTCTTTCCCTGTCTACTATATTCTATTCTTTTATATTCTATTCAAAAGTATTCTTTTTCCAAATGTCAGTTTCAGGAAAGAACAGTTATATTGTTATATTCTTTATATTCTATTTATTCTAGTCTATTCTGTTCTATTCTTTTATTTTCTATTCTATTTTTTTCTAATGTTTATTCTAGTCTATTCTTTTCTATTGTTTATTCTAGTCTATTCTGTTCTTTTCTATTCTATTATTTTATTTTCTATTCTATTCTTTTGTTTTCTGTTCTTTTTTTTTCTGTTCTATTTTTCCGTGTCTATTATATTCTATTCTTTTATATTCTATTCGAAAATATTCTTTTCAAAATTTGAATTTCAGGACAGAACAGTTATATTGTTCTATTCTTTTTATTCTATTGTTTATTCTAGTCTATTCTATTATTTTCTGTTCTATTCTTTTCTATTGTTTATTCTAGTCTTTTCTGTTCTATTCTATACTATTATTTTATTTTCTATTCTATTCTTTTGAAATTCGAATTTTGGAAGAAGGTGATAATTTCTATTTTATTCTTGTAGCACTGCCCCCTAGGGAGCTGCTGGTTTTTAACACTTTTGGATTCCACTGGGTTACCCGTAGCAACTGCATGCAGAAATCTTAGCACTTTAGGTTCTTGGCTCAGTCAATGATCGGTCTGGGGCAGTGATGGTGAACCTTGGCACCCGTGATGTTTTTGGAACTACATTGCCCATGATGCTCATTCGCTCTTCAGTGAAGGTGAGCATCATGGGAAATGTCGTTCCAAAAAATCAAGGGTGCCAAGGTTGGCCATCACTGGTGTAGGGGTTGTGGTTTTATTTGATATTGGGATGGGAGAAGGGATGAATGGGATACTCCAACACTTGAACCAATCACAATTCTGAGGACTTCTGACTTAGAATGTGGCCAGGCCGCAGCTTCATCCTTCCACTGGATGAATCGGAGGTAATGTTCCTATTGGGTATTTCTCTTCAGGACCCTCACCTAGTACCTCCTATCTATCCACCCGCTGACACCTGTCTACTGACTACACTCCCCGGGGTGGCCCCTTCCTGGTCAGGCCATTAGGCACCATTCTCTTTACTCACAATACTGCTTTCCAGGTTCTCCGGTGCCTCAACTCCTCCAGTCAGCTCTCATGGACCTCTGGGCTGAGCTCCACACTTCTGGCTCACCAGGCCGACTGCCTGTGACCATCACCAGCCGCTACAGAGGAGGAGACAGCCGCCACCATCCTTCCGGGACTCTGCTCTCCAGCCAAAGACCTCCCAGCACATGTACTCCTGGCTTTATATACCACACCCCCACAATGCACCGAGACAGCAACCTGTGCCAATCCCTGGGGCTGTAACAAAGCCTGTGTCCTCATTGGCCAAGTTTACTCCACTGTCTAATGTGCCTCCCCATTGGATCAGCTGGGGACAATCCCCCCAGACCAGATGAATCACACACTGAGCACACTGAGCAGACCTAACTCACAGATCCTGATCTCTGATAAGCAGAGACCAATATTGGGAGAAATTACCTGCTGCTCCTCTGATAGGCAGACAGAGCCAAAACACTCTATTCTATTATTTTTCTATTCTGTTCTTTTTTTATATTTTTTTTATATTCTTTTCTATTGTATTCAAATTTATTCTATTTGAATTTCAGAAGATGGTTATATTCTTTCTATTTTATTCTATTTTTTTTAATTCTATTCCATTTTATTCCTTTATTTTCTGTTCTATTTTATTCTGTTCTTTTATTTTCTATTCTTTTTTGTTCTGTTTTACTCTATTCTTTTCTATGCTATTCAATTAATTTTCTATTCTATTTTGTTCTGTTTTATGCTATTCTTTTCTATTCTATTATATTAATTTTATATTCTATTTTGTTCTGTTTTACTCTACTCTGATCTATTCTATTCAATTCATTTACTTTCATATGTTGTTCTGTTTATGCTATTCTTTTCTATTCAATTAATTTTCTATCCTATTTTGTTCTGTTTTACTCTATTATGTTCTATTCTATTCAATTAATTTTCTATTCTATTTTGTTCTGTTTTACTCTATTCTGTTCTATTCTATTCAATTAATTTTCTATCCTATGTTGTTCTGTTTTATGCTATTCTTTTCTATTCATTTCAATTCATTTTATATTCTATTTTGTTCTGTTTTACGCTATTCTGTTCTTTTCTATTCAATTAATTTTCTATCCTAGTTTGTTCTGTTTTATGCTATTCTTTTCTACTCTGTTCAATTAATTTTGTATTCTATTTTGTTATGTTTTACTCTATTCTGTTTTATTCTATTCAATTCATTTTCTATTCTATTTTGTTCTGTTTTACTCTATTCTGTTCTATTCTATTCAATTAATTTTC
This sequence comes from Pelophylax lessonae, assembly GCF_965119305.1. Lineage (NCBI taxonomy): Eukaryota > Metazoa > Chordata > Amphibia > Anura > Ranidae > Pelophylax > Pelophylax lessonae. The sequence goes on along the minus strand of NC_138771.1, from coordinate 634,528,685 downwards.
TATCCTATGTTGTTCTGTTTTATGCTATTCTTTTCTATTCTATTCAATTCATTTTCTATTCTATTTTGTTCTGTTTTACTCTATTCTTTTCTATTCTATTCAATTCATTTTCTATCCTATGTTGTTCTTTTTTATGCTATTTGTTACGGAACAGGGCACCCCTGAGCAGGTACCTCCGTTGACAGATGCTCCTAGTGCTTCCCGAGGGCTCCAAGCACTCCACCAGACACTGTAAGCACTTCAGACTCCACAAACCGCCGCAGCTTGGTTAGGGTCTTGGCCTCTCCTACCCACCCTGGACCAACGACAAGGCCCCAGGTTCCTGTGGGTGAACCTCTCTTTCCCCAGAGAGTGCAGCACGAACAAGCTCTTACACAAGCTCCACGAACCGCCGCAGCTTGGTTAGGGTCTTGGCCTCTCCTACCCACCCTGGACCAACGACAAGGCCCCAGGTTCCGGTGGGTGAACCTCTCTTTCCCCAGAGAGTGCAGCACGAACAAGCTCTTACACAAGCTCTTACAAGAGCTTAGTGATTCTCTAAGGGAGTATGGAAGACCATAGCAATCCCTGTAGCAGATTCCCCCAATAACGATACAAAGCTCCGAGATGAGGGTAAAACAGGAACAACATTTATTGGAAGAACAGAGCACACTTTTATACAGAAATTGGAACATCCTTCCCCCAACAACCGCTTTCCCATTGGTCAATTGTAAAGTACTTGCAGTTCTCACTAAGGTCCTCTCCAGCATATGCAAATGAGGGCTTGAAAATGAGTCAACAGGGATTGGTCAGATAGCTTTGACCAATGCAAGGAGACAGAAGCCCCAGGGGGCAATCAATGTACACAATAGTCAGACACAGAACAATGGTTCCCTAACGAGCCCTCAATACACATTACTCTGAGTGTCAATAGACCGCCCGTCTAATCAGAACTTCCTGTAATGCCCATATTAGGAGTTGGCTTCCTGTTCCTTACAGTTTACAGGAATACGTTTTAGCTTCCAGGAGAGGCAAGGCTCCATTAGCCACATGTTTAAAGAAACACAAAAAGACACAAAAATGCATAACTCCCAGTCTACTGAACAGAACCCCCACATTCAACCCATCCCCAGATAGCCTGGATCTGAGCGCTCAACATATCCAAACAGCGCTCAGATGCCACAAACACAGTCAAATTGCCATGGGGTTTACGTTTAGCCTGGGCTGATGAGAGGGTCCATAGTCCCATTGCAGGAGGCGAGCAACCAGGCTTCTCCAACGCCCAGTGGCGAGATTGGTCTCGTCACACTATTCTTTTCTATTCTATTCAATTAATTTTCTATCCTATGTTGTTCTGTTTTATGCTATTCTTTTCTATTCATTTCAATTCATTTTATATTCTATTTTGTTCTGTTTTACACTATTCTGTTCTTTTCTATTCAATTAATTTTCTATCCTAGTTTGTTCTGTTTTATGCTATTCTTTTCTACTCTGTTCAATTAATTTTGTATTCTATTTTGTTATGTTTTACTCTATTATTTTCTATTCTATTCTTTTAATTTTCTGTTCTATTTTGTTCTGTTTTACTCTATTCTGTTCTATTCTATTAAATTAATTTTATATCCTATGTTGTTCTGTTTTACTCTATTCTTTTCTATTCTATTCAATTAATTGTCTATTCTATTTTGTTCTGTTTTACTCTATTCTTTTCTATTCTATTCAATCAATTTTCTATCCTATTTTGTTCTGTTTTATGCTATTCTTTTCTATTATATTCTATTAATTTTCTATTATATTTTGTTCTGTTTTACTCTATTCTTTTCTATTCTATTCAATTTATTTTCTATCCTATGTTGTTCTGTTTTATGCTATTCTTTTCTATTCTATTCAATTAATTTTCTATTCTTTTTTTGTTCTGTTTTACTCTGTTTTCTATTCTGTCCCTTTATTTTCTGTTCTATTTTTTTTCTATTCTTTTATTTTTTTTTATTCTGGTCTGTTTTACTCTATTATCTTTTATTCTTTTATTTTCTATTTTATTATATTCTTTTCTATACTTTTCCTTTAATTTCTATTTTTTTTTTAATTCTCTATAATTATTTAATAAATATAATTATTTAAAAATAATTGAAATACAAAAACTTTTCAAGTTCCAATTTTAAAACTAATCAAATTTGATAATTTTTCAAATCATTGGGCCCCATTATTGGTGTTATTGGGAGGAATTGTACTCCATCATTGGTGTCATTGGGTCCCATTGTTGGTGCCAATGGGCTCCATTGTTCTTAAAATTGAGAGGAAATGTACTCCATCATTGGGCCCCATTGTTGGTGTCATTAGGAGGAATTGTGCCCCATCATTGGTATCATTGGGCCCCATTGTTGGTGTCATTGAGAGGAATTGTGCCCCATAATTGGTATCATTGGGCCCCATTGTTGGTGTCATTAGGAGGAATTGTGCCCCATCATAGTTGTCATTGGGCTCACTTGTTGGTCTTATTGGGAGGAATTGAGCCCCATCATTTGAGTCATTGCGGTTCATTGTTGGTGTAATTGGATGGAATTGTGCCCCATCATTGGTATCATTGGGCCCCATTGTTGGTGTCATTGGGAGGAATTGTGCCCCATCATTGGTGTCATTGGGCTTCATTGTTGGTGGTATTGGGAGGAATTGTGCCCCATCATTGGTGTCAGTGCATTAAAAAAAGCACACCAAGGGCTGAATAAAAGCAAGCAAAGGGCACAATGGTCGCCCCCCGCCGCAGTTTGGAGACCACTGTCCTATTCGTGCCCCATCATTGGTGTCATTGGGCTCCATTGTTGGTCTTGTTGGGAGGAATTGTGCCCCATTATTGGAGTCGTCGGGCTTCATTGTTGGTGTTATTGGGAGGAATTGTGCCCCATCATTGGTGTCATTGGGACCCATTGTTGGTGTCATTGGTAGGAATTGCGCCCCCTCATTGATGTCATTGGGCTCCATTGTTGGTGTCATTGGACTCCAGTCTATTGATGGTCTTGTTGGGAAGAATTGTGCCCTATTATTGGTGTCATTGGGCCTCATTGTTGGTCTTATTAGGAGGAATTGCACCCCATCATTGGGCCCCGTCATTGGTGTTATTGGGAGGAATTATGCCCTTCACTGATGTCAGTGAATAAAATAGTACCCCAAGGGCTAGATAAAAGCAAGCAAAGGGCTGCACCTGGCCCCCTGGCCGTAGATTGGAGACCACTGTCTTAGGGTGACAACACTGCTCCTCTATACAGTAGATACAGTACAGTGTAGTGAGTGTTGTCATGTTGTCACCCTAGGGCAGGACTTGTGTTACTGACAGGATCACCAAGCGAAATAAAGGAATAAAACCATGGAAAATGAAAACTAATGCCACCATATTGAAGAAATGGTAATTGGAAAGATATTTTATTTTCCTCACGTACCTTTTTTTTTTACACATTTTTAAAATAAAGACTACATACATTTTTAAGAAAAAAATGTGTTTATATTATATTAATCATAATAATAAAAATAACAATAGTAAGTATTATTAATATTTAATAAATAAATGTAAATAATAATAATAATATTAATAACAAATTATACGCAAAGTATGTAAGTAAATGTTTTCATATTAATAATATTAATAATCATCATCAAATAATGATTTATTCCTTCATAATAACAATATTTTAGTAGAATTGAAAAGAATAACCAAAATTAATAATAAATAATTAACAAGCAAAAAATTGGGGGAGCAAACCCTGAACATGTATATCTAAAGCCGGTGCAGCTATGGACCAAGCAACATGTATATTAAAAAAGAATAGCGCAACCATGCAAAAGAAATGACTATTAAATATGGAGACAATCCATAAATAAAAATGGGGATTTAGTTCCACCATATGGCCATATCGTGCTCAAGCCCACCACTTCGTCAAAGTACCCCATTATCAGTGGGTCCTACACTATCCATAAAAGTCAAGTAGATAGTGTAGGACCCACTGATAATGGGGTACTTTGACGAAGTGGTGGGCTTGAGCACGATATGGCCATATGGTGGAACTAAATCCCCATTTTTATTTATGGATAGTCTCCATATTTAATAGTCATTTATTTTGCATGGTTGCGCTATTCTTTTTTAATAATAATAATAAATAATTCATTTAATAAAAAATAAAAAATAAAAAATATATATATATATATATATATTTATTATAACAAAATGTTATTATTATTATTGTTGTTGTTATTATTATTATTATTATTATTATTATTATTAGCAAAAATAATTTTGAGCCTAAAAAAAAAAGGACATTTTTAATAAATAAATAATGCAAATATTAGGGAATAATTTCTTAGGGAACAAACAAGTGGTTGTAAAGGCAGAAGGTTTTTTTTTGTTTTTTTTTTTATCTTAATGCATTCTATACATTAAGATAAAAAAACCTTCTGTGTGCAACTGCCCCCCTCAGCCCCCCTAATGCTTACCTGAACCCATCTCTATCCAGCAATGTTGCAAGAGAGACTTGACTGTCTCTCCTGATTGGCTGAGACACACAGCAGGTGCCATTGGCTCCTGCTGCTGTCAATTAAAGCCAGTGAGCCAAAGAGGAGAGAGAGGGGTGGAGCCATTCACAGCTCTGTGTCTGAATGGTGTCTGAATGATTTTTTATAATAAAATATTATTATTTTTTAAATGAATAAATGATTTATGTATTTGTTAAATAACAATATATAAACCATTTACATGATTTATTCATCATTATCATCATTGTAGATTAATTAAGTCTTATTAACAATAATATATTTGAATATACTAGAATAACCAGAATTATTAATAAATAAAAAAATGTATTTATTAAAAAAATATTTATAAACTAATTAATTTTTTACAACAATATATTATTAATAATAATAATTTATGAATACATTATTTAATCTATTAATGCATTAAATTATGTATTACATAAGCAAATAATGAATAAATAATTTATGTATTTATTAAATAACAATTTATAAACAATTTAAATGATTTATTTATAACAATATAATCATCATCATCATTGTAGAATAATTTATTCATATTAACAATAATATTGTCGAATGTACTAGAATAACCAGAATTATTAATATATAAATAATATAATTAAAAAAATATTTATAAACAAATTAAATTTGTTTTACAACAAAATATTATTAATAATAATATGAATTTATTATTACATTATTTAATCTATTAACCGCTTGCCGACCGCCGCAAGTAGATTTACTGAGGCGGTCAGCCCCTGCCAGGCAGAGTGACGTTAATTAACGTCACTAGCCTGGGAGGGTCTGGGGAGCGAGCGCGCGCCCGCGGAGGCGCGCTCCCGCTCCCACGCGGTCACGGACCCCCCCGCGCGTGTGACTGGCGGACCCGATGTCCGCCGGTCACTCTGCGATCGGCGGGGGAGAGGGAGAAAGTCAGGCGGCTTGTGTAAACAAGCCACCTGTCATTCTCCTCGGTGTAAAGACACTGATCACATGGATCTACTATGTAGATCCGTTGATCAGTGTCCTTACAGCTCAAGCCACAGCCAATCACAGTAGAAAGCACGCCCCTAGGGACACACACAGCCCCTCCCTCCCAAATAAAGTTAACCCCTTCACTACCAGTGCATTTTTACAGTAACAGTGCATATATATAGCACTGATTACTGTAGAAATGTCACTGGTAACCCCAAAAGTGTGAAAAATGTCAGTCAAGGGTCCGATCTGTCCGCCACAATGTCGCAGTACCGCAAAAAAAATCGCAGATCGCCGCCATTACGCGTTAAAAAAAAAAACATCAAAAATGACAAAAATCTTTCCCTTTGTTAGTAAACGTGATAACTTTTGCGCAAACCAATAAAAATACGCTTTTTGCGATTTTTTTACCAAACATAGGTAGGATAAAACAAATTGGCCGAAAATGTTAAAAAAATTTTGATTTTTACATTTTTTTTTGGGGAATTTCATATAAAAAAATGTGAAAAATATTGCTATTTTTGCAAAATTTACGCTCTTTTTTTGTTTATAGCGCAAAAAGTAAAAATCGCACAGGTGATCAAATACCACCAAAAGAAAGCTCTGTTTGTGGGAAAAAAAGGACGTCAAATTCGTTTAGGTACAGCGTCGCACGACCGCGCAATTGTCCGTTAAAGTCACGCAGTGCCGAATCGCAAAATACCCCCTGGTCTTTTAGCAGGAAAATCCTCCGGGGCTTAAGTGGTTAATGCATTAAATAATGTATTACACAAGCAATTAATTAATAAATAATTAATATATTTATTAAGAAACAATGTATGCATGATAATTTAATTAATTATAATCATCATCATTGTAGAATAATGTATTTATATTAACAATAATATAGTCGAATGCACTAGATAAACCAGAATTATTAATAAATAAATAATGTATTTATTGAAAAAAATATTTATAAAGAAATTACATTTTTTTACAACAATATTTTAACGATACTAATAATTTATGAATACATTATTTATTCTATTATTGCATTACATAATGTATTACATAAGCAACTAATAAATAAACTAATAAATAAATACCTTTTAAAATACCTTTTAAATTATTGTTATAGGTTTGAAGTTTCTAGATATAATTTAAATGAAACATTTGAATGCCTGCACTGCAACTTTTGAATGCTCCCATTGACCTTGGCCATGCGGTATTTATACATATCAAAGCCGATTTGCTATCAGAATTCTGGAACAATATTAACACTGGCTGTTAGAAGTTGGAAATTTGCTTATTTGGAATTCTGGATGTACGGCTCCTCTTAATAATCCCATATTTTAAGATTCAGTGACAGTTGAAACTCGGTTTTCTGAAGGATGTGTTGTGTTCAGAAACACACTGTGACAGTTTTCTGCCTTCAGCTGTTTTCTGGAGAAAAGAAAAAAAAATAATAATTTGCCTTTGAAATGCATTTCTTTGTCCTTAAAATCTCCTTTTTTACAGGAGATTTATTTGTGAAAAGTGAGACGTGCTTTGTTTATGTGTGTTTTATTAGGAGAGGGGAGATAGGTATGGAGAGCCACTCTGGGGAGAAGAAAAACAATCAGCTGGGAGCCACAAATAATACTTAAAAAAACAAAAACAAAAGGACAAAGAATAATAGTCTGACGATCGATGAGATAGAGGGATATACCCAAAATATACAACGTAACCTGGACCAATGACAGTTCACACATCAGAAGCATTGCAGTACTACAACGCTCATTGTATTCACCTGGAACTACAAGCAAAACTTTGTTTTTATCATTTTGGAAAGAGTACAGGGGGGTTATTATCCCTGTCACTTCTTTTTTGCCAACTGTCTCCAATTGGGGACAGACACCAATGTTGGGGGTTATCACTGCACCCAATGACACCAATGCTGAGGGTTATTACTACACCCAATGAGACCAATGCTGAGGGTTATTACTACACCCGATGATATCAATGCTGGGGGTTATTACTGCACCCGATATCAATGCTGGGGGTTATTACTGCACCCGATGATGTCAATGCTGGGGGTTATTACTGCACCCGATGATGTCAATGCTGGGGGTTATTACTGCACCCGATGATGTCAATGCTGGGGGTTATTACTGCACCCGATGATGTCAATGCTGGGGGTTATTACTGCACCCAAGTATATCAATGCCGGGGGTTATTACTACACCCGATGATATCAATGCTGGGGGTTATTACTGCACCCGATATCAATGCTGGGGGTTATTACTGCACCCGATGATGTCAATGCTGGGGGTTATTACTGCACCCGATGATGTCAATGCTGGGGGTTATTACTGCACCCGATGATGTCAATGCTGGGGGTTATTACTGCACCCACTGATATCAATGCTGGGGGTTATTACTGCACCTGATGATGTCAATGCTGGGGGTTATTACTGCACCCGATGATGTCAATGCTGGGGGTTATTACTGCACCCACTGATGTCAATGTTTGAGGTTATTACTGTACTCATTGACTCCAGTGCTGGGGGTTATTACTGCACCCGATGATATCAATGCTGGGGGTTATTACTGCACCCGATGATATCAATGCTGGGGGTTATTACTGCACCCGATGATGTCAATGCTGGGGGTTATTACTGCACCCACTGATGTCAATGTTTGAGGTTATTACTGTACTCATTGACTCCAGTGCTGGGGGTTATTACTGCACCCGATGATATCAATGCTGGGGGTTATTACTGCACCCGATGATATCAATGCTGGGGGTTATTACTGCACCCGATGATGTCAATGCTGGGGGTTATTACTGCACCCACTGATGTCAATGTTTGAGGTTATTACTGTACTCATTGACTCCAGTGCTGGGGGTTATTACTGCACCCACTGGCAAAAATGCTGGGGGTTAGTACTGCACCCACCTACGCCAATTTTGGAGGTTATTACTGCTACCACTGACAACAATGTTGGAGGTTATTACTGCACTCGTTGACACCAATGTTGGAGGTTATTACTGCACTTACTGACACCAATGTTCGGGGTTATTATTGCACCCGCTGACAACAATGTTGGGGGTTATTTTTGCACTCATTGACTCCAGTGCTGGGGCTTATTACTGCACACACTGACACCAATGGTGGGGTTTATTACTGCACCCACTGACCTCCATATTGGGGGTTATTACTGCACCCACTGACGTCAATATTGGGGGTTATTACTGTACCCACTGATGCCAATGTCGGGGGTTATTACTGCATCACTAATGTTAATGTTGCGGGTTATTACTGCACCCACTGACCCCAATGTTGGGTGTTATTTCTGCACCCACTGACCCCAATTTTGGGGATTATTACTGCACCCACTGATGCCAATGTTGGGGGTTATTACTGCACCCACTGACGCCAATGTTGGGGATTATTACTGCACCCACTGACCCTAATTTTGGGGATTATTACTGCACCCACTGACCCTAATTTTGGGGATTATTACTGCACCCACTGACGCCAATGTTGGCGGTATTACTGCACCTACTAATGTTAACGTTGGGGATTATTACTGCATCCACTAATGTTAATGTTGGGGGTTATTACTGCATCCACTAATGTTAACGTTGGGGATTATTACTGCCTCCACTAATGTTAATGTTGGGGGTTTTTACTGCATCCACTAATGTTAATGTTGGGGGTTATTATTCCATTGACTGACACCAATGTCAGAGTAAGATTCCTAGCTGCCTGTATGTACAGAGATATTATAGAAATAGATATATTATTTATGTAAGTAAGGGGGTACAATACTGGCTTACATGAAGTGGTCTATAAGTACAGAGATATAATATGGTTGGAAATCCTGTAGCTACATAAAAAATGACACATAAAGACATACAAAAGCCGATCATACATATATGGAGAGATATAATAGAATCAGATATCCAGATGTCTATAGCTACATGAAAATGACACACAGAGGGACACAAAAGCAGAGCGTGTATATAAAGAGAGAATAAAACAGGTAGAGGAAAAAATGGAGCTATATAAAAAATATCATATTAAAAGGAATACACAGAAAGTAGACTACTGAATCCCTCTTGTGGCAGAGGAGAATATTGCAGTTTTATTGAGGATATTTGGAAAAGTACAGATTTTGCTTCCAAGGCAATGGCAGTCATAACAGGTGAAATTTAAAATTCTGTGTAGGAGACAGAAGGCAAATGTCAATGCAAAAAAATTCTCATACCCATCAATTAGATTCAAACCCAACATTAAATAAAAGCAAGGAGAGGCGGAAAACTAGCTAACTAGAAGTGCATTTTAATGTCCCCTAGGAGGAATCAAATACAAAAAAGTTGCTTTGATTGCAGTACTCACCTCCTCTTATCTTGGATGCTGTCCCCCACAATTCCTTTTCTCCACCACCAGGTGACCTCAGTTTTTCGAGTTGAATGTGCCCAGCATCATTCAACCCTAAATACTAAGAAGACACTAATTGCAGGGTGTCATGGACCCACCCCTGAGGGTTTATCATTACAGCACCCTACATTCACAGTGTAATAATTCAAAGTGGTGTTGATGTGATAATCTGCATCGTTGAAGACCACCTACCACCAGAGAAGTTCCAAAGAGGACCCTGTGTGTCACATGACTGGCCTGAAGATATATGGAAAAGGTAAGAACATTAAGAAAATAGCAAACAATACATGTGGGGGAACTCTAGGAAGGGGGAAGGCGGTTGGGACTAATTGACAGGAGGGGGAGAACCAAGCTGGGCTTCCAGATAAACTGAGCTAGTGATTTCACAACTGCAGTATTTGTAGAATAGTATTGATTGGTTTATTTGAAATGCTCTATCATTTAAATAGTAAGTCAGCAGTACCGCTCACCCTGTTTCTCCCCGCTGCGCCTACCAGCAGTGACTCAGTAGCTGAGCTACCCATGCTCTCCCTCCCAATAGTGACCAAGCAGCTCAGTAACCCCCCCCCCCCCCCACAGCAATAAGTCAGAAGCTTAGATTCTTCTACTCCACCTCCCAATAGTGATTTACCAGTTCAGCTGTCCTGCTCCCTCTTCCAGAAGTAACTCAGCAGCTTAGTCACCCTCTACTTCAGCTCCCCTTGTCCCCCTCTTCCCTTAGTGATTCAGCAGCTCAGCTCCCACTGTTCCCCTTAGTGACTCAGCAGCTCAGCTCCCCCTGTTCCCCTCTCCCCTTAGTAACTCAGCAGCTCAGCTCCCCCTGTTCCCCTGTTCCCTTAGTGATTCAGCAAGTCAGCTCCCCCTGTTCCCCTTAGTGAATCAGCAGCGCAGCTCCTCCTGTTCCTCTCTCCCCGTATTGATTCAGCAGCTCAGCTCCCCTTGTTCCCCTCTCTCCTCCCACTTTAGTGATTCAGCAGCTCAGCTTCCCCTGTTCTCTCTCTTTAGTGATCCAGCAGCTCAGCTCCCCCTGTTCTTTTCCTCCCTTAGTGACTCAGCAGCTGAGTTCTCTCTATCCCCCTCTTCCCTTAGTGATTCAGCAGCCCAGCTCCCCCTGTTCCCCTCTTCCCTTAGTGACTCAGCTGCCTCTGTTCCCTTGTTCCCTTCATGATTCAGCAGCTCAGTTCCTCTCCTATACACTCCCCTTAGTGACTCAGCAGCTCAGCTCCCCCTGTTCCCATCTTGCCTTAGTGACTCAGCAGCTCAGCTTCCCCTGTTCCCCTCTTCCCTGAGTGACTCAGCAGCTCAGCTTCTCCTGTTCCCCTCTCCCCTTAATGACTTAGCAGCTCAGCTCCCCCTGTTCTCCTTTCCCTGTAGTTACTCAGTAGCTCAGCTCCCCCTGTTCCCCTCTTGCCTTAGTGATTCAGCAGCTCAGCTCCCCCTGTTCCCCTCTCTCCTTAGTGATTCAGCAGCTCAGTTCTCCCTGCTCCACTCTCCCCTTATTGATTCAGCAGCTCAAATCCCCTTGTTCCCCTCTCCCCTTAGTGACTCAACAGCTCAGCTTCCCCTGTTCTCCTCTCTCTTTAGTGATCCAGCAGCACAGCTCCTCCTGTTCCCCGCTTCCCTTAGTGATTCAAGCAGCTCAGCTCCCCCTGTTCTTTTCTTCCCTTAGTGTCTCAGAAGCTCAGCTCTCCCTATCCGCCTCTTCCCTTAGTGACTCAGCAGCTCAGCTTCCACTGTTCTCCTCTCCCCTTAGTGACCCAGCAGCTCAGCTCCCCCTGTTCCCCTCTTCTCTTAGTGACCCAGCAGCTCAGCTCCCCCTGTTCCCCTCTTCCCTTAGTGATTCAGCAGCTCAGTTCCCCCTCCTCTACTCTCCCACTAGTGGATTTACCAGCTCAGCTACCCCTGTCCACCTCTTCCCTGAGTGACTAAGCATCCCAGCTTCCCCTGTTCCCCTCTCCCCTTAACGACTTAGTAGCTCAGCTTCCCCTGTTCTCCTCTCCCTGTAGTGACTCAGCAGCTCAGATCCCCCTGTTTCCCTCTTGCCTTAGTGATTCAGCAGCTCAGCTCCCCCTGTTCCCCTCTCCCCTTAGTGACTTAGCAGCTCAGCTCCTCCTGCCCCCCCCCCTCTTAGTGACTCAGCAGCTCAGCTCCCCTTCCCCTTAGGACACAGCCAGTCAGGTCACTGTGCTCCCAGAGGTGACTCTAGCATTGAGCGCATGCTTTAGCTCATTTTTTAACCAGCTATGGGTTAACCAGGGGTGTGGTGTTCTTTCTCCGGGAGGTGTGTTAGTGAGGGTCCTGCTTTGCAGCATGCTGGCAGGGTACAGGCATTTCTACCCAAGCTGTGGCTGCTTTAAAAATAAAACAAACACCATTTGTTTTGATGCACCTGCCATGAATTTAGCTGACTTTAACAGTAGGATCAAGATTTGAAAGCAGAACTCGTTGAAGGCGGAGTTCCACTTTAATCTATGAGTCTATCGATCTTCCAATTACTTTGACATTACTTTGGAATCTGAAAAAAAACAAACTATAATATATATATATATATATAAAGTGTGTTTTACAAACCATATACTGTAATTGTATATGTAGTTTAATGGCAAACAGTACAAAACACAGAATAAAAAAGCTATTACAAGTTTGATTTGTAGTTTTAAAAGATTTAGCATTACACTTGTTACAAATTATTTTTTCCTAATCTGTTTTTATCCTGTGTAATGTTTTTCGACAAACAGTTACAAAAAAGCAAAATTTTTCAATAACTGTCCAGATTTTCCAGTCCAAATTGGTGATTATTACCCTGAGCTAATTTGTTGCAGTGCATCGCCATCTGGTGTCTAAAGGTCTTCACTGCAAACTTTTTTCTGAAAATGACCTAAGTTTACCCTAAAATTGACCCCCGGTCAAGCTATAAATATTCGAGTATTTACATATTCCTACAAGCTGTAAATATGATTAAAAACAAGCCATCACTGACCTCTGTAGCTGCAGCAACTGTGGGGTAGTTCATCTTCAAAGTTCACAAGAAATGCAGTAAAGATGCTCAGGTAAATGTCTCGGCTATCATTCCTCTCCCGTCAATGCAGTGATTCAACAGCTCAGGTTCCTGTCCTAAACTGGCACAGCAGCCTAGCTCCCCCTGCCAGCAGTGACTGATTAGTACATCTTCCCTTGCTCCCCCCCCTCCTAGGAGTGATTTAGCAGCTCCCCCTCTGACAAATTCAGTAGCTAGCTCAGTTCCCCCCTCTGAAAAGTGATTCAGCAGCTCAACTTGCTGTTTTGCCTCCCTCCAGTAGCTCAAGAGCCCTGCTCCCTCTCTCAACAGTGACTGAGCATCTGATCTCTCTATCGCCTCCCTCTCCCACCTCCAGCACTGACTTAGCAGCTCAGCTCCCCCTCCCAGCACTGATTTAGCAGCTCAGCTCCCCCTCCCAGCACTGATTTAGCAGCTCAGCTCCCCCACCCCCCTCAGCACTGATTCAGCAGCTCAGCTTCCCCTCCCATTACTGACTCAGCAGCTCAGCTCCCCCTACCAGCACTGATTTAGCAGCTCAGCTCTCCCTCCCAGCACTGATTTAGCAGCTTAGCTCCCCCTCCCAGTACTGACTCAGGAGCTCAGCTCCCCCCCCCCCAGTACTGACATAGCAGCTCAGCTCCCCCTCCCAGCACTGATTTAGCAGCTTAGCCTACCCCTCCCAGCACTGATTCAGATGCTCAGCTCCCCCTACCAGCACTGATTTATCAGCTCAGCTCCCCCTCCCAGTACTGACATAGCAGCTCAGCTCCCCCTTCCCAGCACTGATTTAGCAGCTCAGCCTACCCCTCCCAACACTGACTCAGCAGCTCAGCTCCCCCTTCCCAGCACAGATTCAGCAGCTCAGCTCGCTCTCTCAGCACTGATTCAGCAGCTCAGCTGCCCCTTTTAGCAGTGACTCAGTAGCTCTGCTCCTCCTCCCAGCACTGCAGTCCAACTTCAAATGTTCCCCCTCCCAGCACTGACTTAATAGCTTAGCTCAGCCTCTCCTGGATCATACCCCCCCCCCCCACTCAATAGCTCAGCTCCCCCTCCCAGTAGTAATTTAGCAGCTCAGCTTCACCTCATGTTCCCCCCTCCAGCACTGACTCAGCAGCTCTGCTCCCCCTCCCAGCAGTGACTTACCGGTAGCAGCTCAGCTTTTCCTGCTCCCCCTTGTTATCAGTGGTCCAGCAATTGTTGAGATTACAAGGTCATTAATTGTTAATAGCAACCCCATCAATCTGCTAATGCACCATGCGGTTCAGTGGAGCGCAAGGTGTTGAAAAAGGGTCAGGGACTTCTGTTGCCCGTTTTTCAAACATTGGGCAGCCCATTGAAATGAATAGGCTGCCCTACACAGGAAATGCTCACATGCTCAATCGCATCTATATTGTGTGAACCTAGCCTGAGTCACTGCTGAGAGGGGCAGCAGAGCTATTGAGTCTGTGCTGGATTTGGAAGAATGTAGGGAGCTGAGCTGCTGAGTCACTGCTTGGAGGGGGATTTGAGCTACTGAGTCATGGCTGGGGGATGGAGTTGAGCTGCTGAGTCACTCCTGGGAGAGTTGAGCTGCTGAGTCACTGCTGGTAGAGGGAATTGAGCTGCTGAGTCACTGCTAGGGAAGGGGAGTTGAGCTGCTGAGTCACTGCTGGTAGGGGGAGTTGAGCTACTGAGTCACTGCTTGGAGGGGGAACTGAGCTGCTAAGTCACTGCTGGGAGAGGGAGTTGAGTTGCTGAGTCACTGCTGGGAAGGAGAGTTGAGCTGCTTAGTCACTGCTGGTAGGGGGGGGGGGGGGTGAGCTGCTGAGTCACTGCCGGGAGAGGGAGTTGAGCTGCTGAGTCACTTCTGGGAGAGGGAGTTGAGCTGCTGAGTCACTGCTGGGAAGGGGAATCATAGATTGGATCATAGGTGTCCAACCTTTTGGCTTCTCTGGGCCACATTGAGTGGTAGAGTAATTTTCTCGGGCCGCATATAAAATATAGTTAAGGTAAATAAGTAATAAAATGCTGCCGCGCCCTTCCCACGCTGCCGCGCAACCCCCCCCCCCCCCCGCACTAATTTAACACAACTAGAGGATGATCAAATGGAATGAAATCAGTATACAGAGGTTTACTTCTTCTGAGAGATATTAAAGGAACACTCTAACCACCATGAACATTGCAGTGATTTGAAGTGGTCATGGTGAGAGGAGTCAGAAACACTGCACATGCTGGGATATTTACAGTTATGTGCTGGGGGATAGTTGCACCCCTAAGACATATGACTTAGGCAGCTAGAAAATGTCATGTCTTTATTCATACATGTATGGACACGGACATGACATATTATGACAAAACACAACTCGTTATTAAAAAACACATTGCAACAATTTACACTCGCTAATGCACAGACCTTTTCTACTTATTTTGCAGACTGCTGGCGGTTACTGCTGGCGAGTAATGCTGGTGGTTAATGCTGGCGGTTACTGCTGGTGGGTAATGCTGGTGGTTAATGCTGGTGATTACTGCTGGTGGTTAATGCTGGCGGTTAATGCTGGCGGTTACTGCTGGCGGGTACTGCTGGCAGTTAATGCTGGTGGTTACTGCTGGTGGGTAATGCTGGCGGTTACTGCTGGCGGTTACTGCTGGTGGGTAATGCTGGTGGTTACTGCTGGTGATTATTGCTGGTGAGTAATGCTGGCGGTTACTGCTGGCGGGTAATGCTGGTGGTTACTGCTGGCGGTTAATGCTGGCGGGTACTGCTGGCAGTTAATGCTGGTGGTTACTGCTGGTGGGTAATGCTGGCGGTTACTGCTGGCGGTTACTGCTGGTGGGTAATGCTGGTGGTTACTGCTGGTGATTATTGCTGGTGGGTAATGCTGGCGGTTACTGCTGGCGGGTAATGCTGGTGGTTACTGCTGGCGGTTTCTGCTGGCGGGTAATGCTGGTGGTTACTGCTGGCGGTTACTGCTGGCGGGTAATGCTGGCGGTTACTGCTGGCGGGTAATGCTGGTGGTTACTGCTGGTGGTTACTGCTGGTGGGTAATGCTGGTGGTTACTGCTGGTGGTTACTGCTGGCGGGTAATGCTGGTGGTTACTGCTGGCGGTTACTGCTGGTGGGTAATGCTGGTGAGTAATGCTGATGGTTACTGCTGGCGGTTACTGCTGGTGGGTAATGCTGGTGGTTACTGCTGGCGATAATTGCTGGTGGGTAATGCTGGCGGTTACTGCTGGCGGGTAATGCTGGTGGTTACTGCTGACGATTACTGCTGGTGGGTAATGCTGGTGGGTAGTGTTGGTGGGTACAGCTGGTGGGTACTGCTGGCGGGTACTTCTGGTGGGTAATGCTGGTGGGTATTGCTGGCTGTTACTGCTGGTGGGTATTGCTGGCTGTTGCTGCTGCCAGGTACTGTTGGTGGGTTCCCGATCCACCATTCCTGAGCATGATCAGCATGAAACAGGAGCCGCGCTGGAGGAAGCAGAGTCGATGCTTCCTGTATAGCTCCGGCTGCTGTCACAGGTGGAGGCGGAGTGCATTTGGTATCACTCCGCCTGTGGCAGGAGATGGCGCTATACAGGAAGCATCGACTCTGCTTCCTATAGTGTCGGCTCTGTTATTTACAGTGAAGGAACCCGCAATCTGGGTTTACTGACCCGCCATCTCAGAGCAGGAGGGAGAGTCTCTAATATTTTCTCGGGGGGAGCAATTGCCCCATTGCCCCCCCCCCCCGGATCCTCCCCTAGGCGGGAGACTGTCTGGAGTTTGGCGTCTGGTGGGCCACATTGCCTGCGGTTCCGGGGCCACGGGTTGGACATGCCTGCTTTAGATGGAGTGTAAACCGGATATTTATTCCTGTGATTGTTGTACTGGACTGGTATACATTTTTAAAGCAAGTTGCATTCATTTTAATCTCCATTTGGCTTAGAGTCCTTAGAGGCTGCATGTCCTAAACCAGGGGTGGGGAACCTTTTTTCTGCCAAGGGCCATTTGGGTATTTATAAAATCATTCGGGGGCCGTACAAAATGATCACCTTAAAAATTATTTATATTTAGTTATATTTGGTCAAACACTTAATTAACTCACCCCTAATGTGATGGCTGCAACTGCTTCTCTTTGGTGAGGTGTGTGATGTTAGCTGGTATTGATGATGTTACTACTCGCAACCGGTTTACCAGGTTTGCGTCGGTTAGTCTGGAGCGCAGTCGACTTTTTTTGTGGTGGTAAGTTTTGAAAAGAACTGCTGGTGGGTATAGCTGGCTGGTACTGCTGGTGGGTACAGCTGGCTGGTACTGCTGTGGGTACTGCTGGCTCAGGCTGGTACTGCTGGCTTGTACTGTGCTGTGAGTACTGCTGGCTCAGGCTGATACTGCTATGGGTACTGCTGGCTGCTACTGCTGTGGGTACTGCTGACTCAGGCTGGTACTGATGGCTGGTACTGTGGGTACTGCTGGCTCAGGTGGGTACTGCTGGCTGGTATTGCTGTGGGTACTTCTGGCTCAGGCTGGTACTGCTGGCTGGTACTGTGCTGTAGGTACTGCTGGCTGGTACTGCTGTAGGTACTGCTGACTCTGGCTGGTACTGCTGTGGGTACTGCTGGTTCTGGCTGGTACCGCTGTGGGTACTGCTGGTTCTGGCTGGTACCGCTGTGAATACTGCTGGTTCTGGCTGGTACCGCTGTGAATACTGCTGGCTCTGGCTGGAACTGCTGTGAGTACTGCTGGTTCTGGCTGGTACTGCTGGCTCTGGCTGGAAGAGGTGATGTTTCCTGTATTGGTCACAGGCGGAGTGCATTTGATATCACTCTGCCTGTGACTCACTCAGACTGTCATAACAGAGCAGGAACTATACAGGAAGCATTGGCTCCATTCTGACAGATCAGCTGAGAGACACAGACTCAGCTGCATGGGGGGCCAGACCAGATGACTTCGGGGGCCGCATACGGCCCC
This sequence comes from Pelophylax lessonae, assembly GCF_965119305.1. Taxonomy (NCBI): domain Eukaryota; kingdom Metazoa; phylum Chordata; class Amphibia; order Anura; family Ranidae; genus Pelophylax; species Pelophylax lessonae. The sequence continues at coordinate 634,510,858 of NC_138771.1, read as the reverse complement.
CAAACTGTAGGTTCCCCACCCCTGTCCTAAACAAAGTCCTCTATAGCAGCCAATCATCATATTGGATGCCGTGCATACAGCCCATGCACAGCTTTAATTTGATAAGCATGGTTCCCGTAAGAAATCAGATATTGATTGGCTCACATATATGCATGAAGACTATTGTGGATTGTTGGATGAAAGGGGGTAAAACACTTGAAAGTGACTTTATTGTTCACCATTTTACTCTTAAAAGCTGTTTTTTGGACCCCGCAGATCCTCAAACCGAAGCAATTTGATCACATATGTGCCAAGAGTGGCAATTTCCCCGCAGGGAATAACAAGGACACTCCGGCCAAAAAAACAAAAAGAAAACCTGATTGTGAAGGGTCATAATGGGTTATAATGGGCACGGCCTTTGTTGAAATTGTTTTCTTCGTCCGCACTGCCAGTCTAGGCTTCTGTCACTTTGGCTGCTTTTCTTGAAATACGAGACTATCAGAAGTACTGTTTATGGAGCACATTGGCTACAGACAAGTAGATGGTGTCACTAAATCTGTGCTTGACTCTGGTAGTAATCAGCGTGTGCCAGGAACAGAAATAAATAATGTAAATAGTGTTTTCTCACTTCTCTTGGAAGGAGTGTAATTCCTTGGTGTGCTATTTTCTCAGTTCCTTCTGCTGCAAATCTGTTATTTTCTGTTCCATGACTACAGGCTCTGACAACGCAGCCTTCACCGGCTCGGCACAATGGAAGATACAGACAAATAATGACTTATAACTATGTTACATTGTGGTAGTGTCTGTACTGTGTGTATACAGGGCACGGTGTAGCGGTGTCTGTACTGTGTGTATACATGTCACGGTGTAGCGGTGTCTGTACTGTGTGTATACAGGTCACGGTGTAGCGGTGTCTGTACTGTGTGTATACAGGTCACATTGTAGCGGTGTCTGTACTGTGTGTATACGGGTCACGGTGTAGCATTGTCTGTACTGTGTGTATACGGGTCACGGTGTAGCGGTGTCTGTACTGTGTGTATACGGGTCACGGTGTAGCGGTGTCTGTACTGTGTGTGTATACAGGTCACGGTGTAGCGGTGTCTGTACTGTGTGTATACGGGTCATGGTGTAGCGGTGTCTGTACTGTGTGTGTATACAGGTCACGGTGTAGTGGTGTATTTACTGTGTGTATACGGGTCACGGTGTAGCGGTGTCTGTACTGTGTGTATACGGGTCACGGTGTAGCGGTGTCTGTACTGTGTGTATACAGGTCACGGTGTAGCGGTGTCTGTACTGTGTGTATACGGGTCATGGTGTAGCGGTGTCTGTACTGTGTGTATACAGGTCACAGTGTAGTGGTGTCTGTACTGTGTGTATACAGGTCACGGTGTAGCGGTGTCTGTACTGTGTGTATACAGGTGATGGTGTAGTGGTGTCTGTACTGTGTGTGTATACAGGTCACGGTGTAGTGGTGTATTTACTGTGTGTATACAGGTCACGGTGTAGCGGTGTCTGTACTGTGTGTATACGGGTCACGGTGTAGCGGTGTCTATACTGTGTGTATACAGGTCACAGTGTAGCGGTGTCTGTACTGTGTGTATACAGGTCACGGTGTAGCGGTGTCTGTACTGTGTGTATACAGGTCACGGTGTAGCAGTGTCTGTACTGTGTGTATACAGGTCACGGTGTAGTGGTGTCTGTACTGTGTGTATACAGGTCACAGTGTGTAGCGGTGTCTGTACTGTGTGTGTATACGGGTCACGGTGTAGCGGTGTCTGTACTGTGTGTATACAGGTCACAGTGTAGCAGTGTCTGTACTGTGTGTATTCAGGTCACGTTGTAGGAGTGTCTGTACTGTGTGTATACAGGTCACGGTGTAGTGGTGTCTGTACTGTGTGTATACAGGTCACGGTGTAGCAGTGTCTGTACTGTGTGTATTCAGGTCACGTTGTAGGAGTGTCTGTACTGTGTGTATACAGGTCACAGTGTAGCAGTGTCTGTACTGTGTGTATTCAGGTCACGTTGTAGGAGTGTCTGTACTGTGTGTATACAGGTCACGGTGTAGTGGTGTCTGTACTGTGTGTATACAGGTCACGGTGTAGTGGTGTCTGTACTGTGTGTATACAGGTCACGGTGTAGTGGTGTCTGTACTGTGTGTATACAGGTCACAGTGTAGCAGTGTCTGTACTGTGTGTATTCAGGTCACGTTGTAGGAGTGTCTGTACTGTGTGTATACAGGTCACGGTGTAGTGGTGTCTATACTGTGTGTATACGGGTCACGGTGTAGCAGTGTCTGTACTGTGTGTATACAGGTCACAGTGTAGCAGTGTCTGTACTGTGTGTATACAGGTCACAGTGTGTAGCGGTGTCTGTACTGTGTGTGTATACAGGTCACGGTATAGCGGTGTCTGTACTGTGTGTATTCAGGTCACATTGTAGGAGTGTCTGTACTGTGTGTATACAGGTCACGGTGTAGTGGTGTCTGTACTGTGTGTATACAGGTCACGGTGTAGCAGTGTCTGTACTGTGTGTATACAGGTCACGGTGTAGTGGTGTCTGTACTGTGTGTATACAGGTCACGGTGTAGCAGTGTCTGTACTGTGTGTATACAGGTCACGGTGTAGCAGTGTCTGTACTGTGTGTATACAGGTCACGGTGTAGCAGTGTCTGTACTGTGTGTATACAGGTCACAGTGTGTAGCGGTGTCTGTACTGTGTGTATACAGGTCACGGTGTAGTGGTGTCTGTACTGTGTGTATACAGGTCACGGTGTAGCAGTGTCTGTACTGTGTGTATACAGGTCACAGTGTGTAGCGGTGTCTGTACTGTGTGTGTATACGGGTCACGGTGTAGCGGTGTCTGTACTGTGTGTATACAGGTCACAGTGTAGCAGTGTCTGTACTGTGTGTATTCAGGTCACGTTGTAGGAGTGTCTGTACTGTGTGTGTATACAGGTCACTGTGTAGCGGTGTCTGTACTGTGTGTGTATACAGGTCACTGTGTAGCGGTGTCTGTACTGTGTGTATTCAGGTCACGGTGTAGCTGTGTGTGGACTGTGTGTATATACAGGTCATAAGGGGGAGGTATCTGGACTGTGTGTATACAGGTCATAGTGTGGAGGTGTCTGTCCTGTGTGTGTATACAGGTCACGGTGTAGTGGTGTCTGTACTGTGTGTGTGTATATAGGTCACGGTGTAGCGGTGTCTGTACTGTGTGTGACAGGACAGGACAGGCTCCTATTTGCCGGGATTGTCCCGGGAAAAACGGGACAGTTGGCAGGTATGTGGACTGTGTGTGTATACAGGTCATAGTGTGGAGGTATCTGGACTGTTTGAGTACAGGTCATGGTGTAGATTCCCTTTTTTCTCATCCCCTTATTACAGGCATGGAAGAACATCTCGGAATCCAAAGTAAATTGATCATTATCATGGTAGATTGATAAAGGATTTATAGTTTTTAGATGCTGCACTGAATAGTCAAGTAAGAGCAGGTAATGACGCCTGTTTTATTTGTATTGATTGTTACTTAGAAAATGAAGTTAATTTTCTATACAATTTCTCAGAATGCCTTTCTTCGCTCACTGATGCTACCATCCAAACCCAAAGTGGAATGTTTTCTTTTCACCAGTAGAAAGCTTTTTCGTGTAACTGAGGACCTGGTTGATATAAAGAAAGTGTTGTGTTTAGTATATATTCTATTTCTTTTTTATGGTCTGGATCAGGGGTCTCCAAACTTTCTAATCAAAGGGCCAGTTTACTGTCCTCCAGACTTTAGGAGGGCCAGACTGGGCGCAGAAATTGGCAATTGGGAGTAGAAATTTTCCTGGCGTCAGTGAAAGTAAACAATACACCTTTGGTATTAGGGGCAGGAAAAGTGCCCTGTCGCTGGTGTCAGTGGGAGGAATAGTGAACCATTGTTGGTATCCGTGGGATTATAGTGCCCTATCATTGGTGTCAGTTTGAGGAATAGTCCCCCATCATTGGTGTCAATGGGAGAAATAGTCCCCCACTGTTGATGTCAGTATTAGGAATACTGCCTTATTGTTGGTATCAGTGGGAAGAATAATGTCTTGTATCAGTGGAAGGAAAAGTACCCTTAGAGCTGGATAAAAGCAAGCAAAGGACCACATCCAGCCCTCGTGATGCAGTTTGGAGACACCTAGCCTAAAGTATTCTAAAGAATGAAATTGAACATATGTACTGTATATATAAATGTAATAGGATTTTTGTCCTACATTGTTGCATATTACAGGACACAGTATTCTTCAACATTGGGTTATACTGCCACCTTGAGGGAAATTGGACAGCTCAGTATAGGCCCTCCTGCTCCCAGCATGCCCCACTTTAGTAGCAAGCAATGATAGGAGTTGTGACGGTGTAACGTGAGAATTACCTACCCTGTGAGAAAAACCTACCCTCGTCACTTCCGGCCAGGAACAGCTGAGCAGCGCAGCAGTGCACATGCTCACAGCCCTGGATACCTAATGGGACAAAAGAGGAGCTGACTAGTGCGCATGCGCACTAGTATGGACAGGGCCGGCCTTTGGGGTGTGCGAGCCGTGCGGCCGCACAGGGCGCCATGGGCAACAAGGGCGCCGTGCGGCCTCACAGCTCGCAGATCAGGTGATTCAGGCCAAAGCCGCACAGCGGGAGGTGAGCGGCGACCGCGGCCTGGACAGGGTTAACACAGGCCGCGGCCGCCGCTTACCTCCCGCTGTGTGGCTGTGCCTCGGTCACCCGTACTGATGCAGCAGTGAGACGAGCTGTGTATCACACACAGCTCAGCCTATGCTCCGATCCTGCCACGCTGCGTCGCTGACGATCTCTCCTCCCTCCCTGCACTGACGCCAGAGGAGAGATCGTCAGCTCCTCCTCGCCCCGCCCCTTCTCCTCCTCCCGCCCCGCCCACACCCCCGGGGATGTGTGGGCGGGAAGTTTAAAGAAAAAAAAAAGCTGCAGAGAGCGGAAGGTAAGCGAGGAAAATGTAAGGGGGGGCTTTTTGTGGGGAGCTCTGTGTATGAGGGGGGGGGTCTGTGATGTAAGGAGTGGCTCTCTGATGTGGGGGGCTCCATGGGGGGGTCTGATGTAAGGGGGGTCTCTGATGTGGGGGGGTCTGAGATGTAAGGGGGGGCTCTCTGATGTGGGGGGCTCCATGGGGGGGTCTGATGTAAGGGGGGGCTCTCTGATGTGGGGGGCTCCATGGGGGGGGTCTGATGTAAGGGGGGTCTGTGATGTAAGGGGGGGCTCTCTGATGTGGGGGGCTCCATGGGGAGGGTCTGATGTAAGGGGGGGCTCTCTGATGTGGGGGGCTCCATGGGGGGGTCTGATGTAAGGGGGGGCTCTCTGATGTGGGGGGCTCCATGGGGGGGTCTGATGTAAGGGGGGTCTCTGATGTGGGGGGGTCTGGGATGTAAGGGGGGGCTCTCTGATGTGGGGGGCTCCATGGGGGGGTCTGATGTAAGGGGGGGCTCTCTGATGTGGGGGGCTCCATGGGGAGGGTCTGATGTAAGGGGGGGCTCTCTGATGTGGGGGGCTCCATGGGGGGGGTCTGATGTAAGGGGGGTCTGTGATGTAAGGGGGGGCTCTCTGATGTGGGGGGCTCCATGGGGAGGGTCTGATGTAAGGGGGGCTCTCTGATGTGGGGGGGTCTGATGTAAGGGGGGTCTGTGATGTAAGGGGGGGCTCTCTGATGTGGGGGGCTCCATGGGGAGGGTCTGATGTAAGGGGGCTTTGTGTGGGGGGTCTGTGATGTAAGGGCGGCTCTCTGATGTGGGGGGCTCTGTGTGGAGGGGGGCTCTGATGTAAGGGGGGCTTTGTGTGGGGGGTCTGTGATGTGGAGGGCTCCACGGGGGGGGGTCTGATGTAAGGGGGCGTTGTGTGGGGGTCTCTGTGTGGGAGGGGGTCTCTGATGTGTGTGTGTGTGTGGGGTCTCTGAAGTGAGGGGGGCTTTGTGAGGGGGGTCTCTGTGTGGGGGGGGGTCTCTGATGTGTGTGTGTGGGGTCTCTGAAGTGAGGGGGGCTTTGTGTGGAGGGGTCTCTGAAGTGAGGGGGGCTTTGTGAGGGGGGTCTCTGTGTGGGGGGGGGGGGCTCTCTGATGTAGGGGGCCTCTAAATTAATGGGGGCTTTGTGTGGGGGTCTCTGATGTAAAGGGGGATCTGTGTGGGGAGTCTCTGATGTAAGGGGGGCTAAGTTATTAGTGATCATAAAAAAGGTGCAAGAAAATGCGCGCGGGGGGGGGGGGCGCCACAGGATTAGCTCGCACGGGGCGCCTGAACACCTAAGGCCGGCCCTGAGTATGGAAATATGTCGGTGTACCGTGAAAAAAATCTACCCACGCCGCGGTTACATAAAACAGCTGTGCTGCATTATGAGTCATCTCCGCTCCTGTCCCTGTCACTTCCAACTCTCTCTGCAAGTAAATATAAAAGCGGCTGGCGGCTCCGTGATTTATCTTTTCATACACCCGCCGCCGCTTTAATATTTACTTGCAGAGAGCAGGGAAGTGACAGGGACAGGAGCGGAGATGACTCATATTGCAGCACAGTTATTTTAATGTAACCGCCGCATTACATACAGTGCCGTGAACCGGAAGTGACGAGGGGTAGGTTTTTCTCACGGGTAGGTAATTCTCACGGAACAACGGTAAAAACGGTCACTATGAGTGAAAGACAGATATTTAATGGTTTGGATTGCTTCAAGTGGGACAGTAATATTTGGCAGCAATATCTGTCCTGAAGTTTGAGGATTTGGTCCCACTTTACACTGTGAGACCTATATCCTGTTGTCATGAAGTCTGTGACTCCTAAATGGTCAGAGCATTGCTTGATGTGTATTCCATGTACTTCAATGAAGGAGACACACAGACTGTCATTGCAGTCTTGTCCTTTTGTCTGTTTTGAGATGGAATGTGTATTGTGTTAAAGTCTACCTGCCCCATTTTTAAATGTTAATGACCTCACATTATTCAGTCCAGGTGGCAAGATAATTAGTTCAGGTTAATTCTGTTTCTGTATACAATTCCATCTGCATGTGATAATGTAATCGGGGCCCTTACCTGGTCAGGAGGGGGGGGGGGGTGTCCCTGTGCTGTATATAAATTCTGTGTGACTGTTCAATAAAGAGTTCTACTTCTTCACCCTCAATCTAGGTCTCTTATTGGGGTAATCTGCTACAAGGGATTGCTATGCTCTTTATACTCCCTTGAATAATCACTAAGCTCTTGTAAGAGCTTGTTCCTGTTCCTTTTGCACTCTCTGGGGAAGGAGAGGTTCACCCACTGGAACCTGGAGCCTTGTCGTAGGTCCAGGGTGGATAGGAGAACGCGAGACCCCAACCAAGCTGCCCGCGGTTCGTGGGGTCTGCGGTGGTTATGGTGCCTGGTGGAGTGCTTGGAGCCCTCGAGAAGCACTAGGAGCATCGGTCAATGGAGGTACCCAGTCGGGGTGCCGGTTGATCCGTTACAGGAGTTAATCATGAGATCAGGCCCACAGGGAACAAAGCAATAGGTTAACAAGGGTGGCTCAAGGAAGTCTACAGTGCCACCTGAATTACCTTACAACTGATACCAGCACCAGCTAAGGCCTCAACACCCACCTGGTAAAACTTAATGAATATGTAAACTGAAGACCAGGTGACAGCCTTACAATCTGAGCAACAGGTGTCTGATGCAGAATACCCCACAAAGCACTGATTTAGTAGCGTGTACCTCGGCTGTATAGGGGGGAAGCTTTGCCCTGAGGTTGTAAGCTTGAATGATGAGCTGACAAACCCATCAAGCGATAGTGGAAAGAGAAGCTGGCTTTCCCTTAAGGGGAACTTCAGAAATGACAAACAGAGTCGGACTGGCAAAAGGTAGCTGTAGCTGATAAACTCGAACAATGCATACCACATCCAGACAGTGGAGGGAAATCTCTTTAGGATGTTTAGGAGCAGGATAGAGATGATAGAACAATGTCCTCGATAAGGTAAATGTAGGAAGCCATCCTGGGAAGAAAAGAGGCCTTGGGCCTCAATACAACCTTTTGTTGTATGCAGCTCTGCAGCTGATCTTGGACAGTTTGGGTACAGTGTTGCATGACCACGCAATTGTCATTCAAAGTGTAATAGCGCTGAAAGCTGAAAATTGGCCTGGGCAGGAAGGGGGTGAAAGTGCTCTGTATTGAAGTAATTAAATAGCCCATTTGGTGCCAGCATTGGTGACAGGTGCGCGCATGGATGCACGAGTGTTCATGGGCGTGGGCAAGTGCACGTGCCTGTGCCCACGTCCATGAACATCTGAATGGGCAGTTGACGCTGGAAAATTTCATTTGCACTATGGGCAAGCCTTTCCTGACCGCAAGCAAGTCAGGCAAGCAGAACATGGCAACAACCTGGCAGTAGAGATGCAGATTCAGGACACAAAGGCAGAAATGGAGGCCAGGCCAGGGGTCAGTACCTAAAACAACATACAAACACAAGGGCGCCCCGGCCTAGTGCATTATCCTTTGAGCAGGTTTATTAAAAGAAATAGATTAAAAATACTCAGAAAAGGCGTTCTTAATAAAAACACCAAACAAGGTATAAAATCCTCAGCAGCATGCTCAGGAACTGGTCGTCCCCTGAGGCTGTATAGGCTTACGCGTTTCGAGGCGGTGCCTCTTCCTCAGAGGCTCTAGGCCGGTGCACCCTTGTGTTTGTTTGTTTGTTGTTTTAGAGTTTTCAGACCTCCTTGGTCTTGTAAAGGAGCTGCAAGGCTGAAGCATTCCAAGAGTTGCCATATCTATAGTTTTCGACATTTGCAAGCTTATAGCCAAGCTGGATATAGGATTGCACAGGAGACAGGTGTTTTGCTCCAACGGTTTACTTGTTTTTTTTTGGACAGGGATCAGTACCACATGGCAGGAAACAGTACCAAATTGACAGGCAGGAGGCGAAGTCAGATCAGAGGCCAGAGGACATAAAACAGGAGGATCAAGATCAGACGAAGTCAGAGAGGGCATATTGGGTTAACCACTTCCAGCCCAGGCCTATTCTGGCACTCCTCTCCTACATGTTAAAAAAAATCTTTTTTTATGCTAGAAAATTACTCAGAACCCCCAAACATTCTATATATATTTTTTTTAGCAGAGACCCTAGGGAATAAAATAGTAGTCATTGCAATTTTTTATGTATCATGGCGTTTGCGCAGCAATTTTTCAAATGCAATTTTTTTGGGGAACAAAAACACTTTCATGAATTAAAAAAAATAACACAATATTTACCTAAATTTTTTGTATAATGTGAAAGCTGTGAAACCTAACATGTCACATTTTAGAATTGCGCACACTCGTGGAATGGCGCCAAACTTCGGTACTTAAAAATCTCCATAGGCTACACTTTAAAAATTGTACTTAAAATAATTTTAATTACAGGTTACCTGTTTAGAGTTACAGAGGAGGTCTTGCACTAGAATTATTGCCCACCCTCTAAAGTTCGCAGCGATACCTCAAATGTGTGATTTGAACATGGTTTACATATGTGGGTGCGACCTACGTATGCGTTCGCTTCCACATACGAGCACACGGTGACAGGGGTGCTTTAAAATGTATTTATTTTTTTATTGTTAATTTTATTTATTTTATTTTTACACTTAGAGCCCCGTTTACACTATGTCGGATCCGACTAGGGGGCGACCTGTGAAGTCAATGAAGAAATGAATGTCTATGCAAGTCGCTCCAGATCGCCCCGATGTAGTACAGGAACCTTTTTCTAAGTCGGAGCGTCTTGTGTCGCTCCTATTAGAACGGTTCCTGTAGCACTGCATGGACCGCGACGGACCGCGACTTGTCAGGCTGACCAAGTCGCCTGACAAGTCGTATTGGTGTGAACGGGGTCTAACCCTTTAAATTTTGTTTGGATCACTTTTATTTCTATTACAAGGAATGTAAATATCCCTTGTAATAGGAACAGGGTATGACAGGTCCTCTTTATGGAGAGATCTGGGGTCTATAAGTCCCCACATCTCTCCTCTATGCTTGAAAATAAAAAACAATCTCAGGCTTTCCACCTAAAAAACGTCAGTGTTTACATCTACCGGCGCTGGAAGTCGCTCGTCACGACAATGCTCGTGGCCTCCGAGGGTCATAGAGATGGCTGGGGACTATCTGGTCCATGGTCAGCTCTATGGTAAATGGCCACCACCAGCCAATTCATTCTCTGGTTCCATGATCGCACGGAAGAGCTGAGAGAAGTACAGGAGGGCGGCGGATCGCCGCCTGTAAAAGCAATCAAGCGGCTGACCGCCTGTTATGATTGCTTTTACTTTGCAGGGAATTGGCAGCAGCTGCTGAAGGCACCATTCAAATATCTCAACCTAAACCGAAGTACATCATATGACGTCCACCTTAGGTTAACCACTTCTGGAGCGGAAGCATTTACCCCCTTAATAATCAGGCCATTTTTTTGCGATTCGGCACTGTGTTATTTAACTGACAATTGTAAGGTCGTTTGACGCTGTTGGTGGTATTTGATCACCTCTGCAGTTTTTATTTTTTGCGCTATAAACAAAAACAAGAACGAAAATCTGAAAAAAAAAAACGATATTTTGCACATTCTGCTATATAACATTCCCAATAAAAAAATTTTAAAAATCTAATTTTTTCATCATTCTAGGCCAATTTGTATTCTGCCACATATTTTTGGTTAAAAAAACAAGTGTATATTGATTGGTTTGCCCAAAAGGTATCGCGTCTACAAACTAGGGGAAAGATTTATGGAATTTGTTATTTATTTCATTTTTTTTTTACTAGTAATGGCGGCGATTTTTAGCGGGACTGCGACATTGCGGCGGACAGATCAGACTCCTAACTGACATTTTTGACACTTTTGGGGGGACCAGTGACATTACTACAGTAATCAGTGCTAAAAATATGCACTGTTACTGGCAGGGAAGGGGTTAACCCAGGGGCAATCAAAGGGTTAAATGTGAGCCTAGGGGGTGTTTTCTAACTGTGGGGGGATGGGCTTATGGAATCAACACAAAGACCTGTGTTTCTAAATAGGAGAAACATGGGAGCTCTGTGTTGATTGCTGACAGAACAACGGTCTGCCGTGTTTACAACAGCAGACTGTCGTTCTCTCTCCACGGGGAGAGATCGCGGGTGCCTGGCGGCAATCGCAGCCACTGGCCCAGCGGATCAGCTGCCCTGCTGGCGAATGGGGGCATGTGCGAACTTCCTGAACATGCGGCGCTGATAATGCGCCCAAAACAGAAGAAAAAGTCCCTGCATTGCTCCCACCTCCTGGGCCCCTCTCTTGACCTGATGGGGCCTGAGAAAATACATTTATACACCCCCCTAAGCAAGTGGAAATGTGGGTGTAGTTTAGTAGCAAGGGCTAATCATTTTTAATTTTTTTTTATTTGGCATAAATGAAATATAAAGCTGTCGGGGCCCCCCTGCTGCACTGACGGGGCCTGGGCTATCCTATCACTCAGCTGCCCTGTGGGTCAGAGTAGCTGATGACCACTCAACAATTTCCGTGAGCTCTGCTATGCTTTCAATAGGCCACTGGGTGCCAAAGTCAAAGCTGGGCATGCATGCTATTTCAAGTTGGTGCCCACAGCACTGATCCTGTGCATCATAGTGCTGTATTTAGGTTTTGTGCTGCCCTAGGCCTGACTAAGTTTGTGCACCCCTAATTTAAATATGACCCACCCCTTCCTGTAAAGGTCACACCCCTTCCGGGTTTATGACCCGCCCTGTCATCTGTACACCACAGACCACAACCACATTCTGTCTGTGCCCATCAGCATAGCCTTATCAGTTCCCATAAGTTCAGCCTCATCAGTGCCGCCTCATTACTGCCCATCAGTGCAGCCTCATCAGTGCAGCATATCAGTGTGGCCTCATCAGTGGCCATCAGTACAACCCCATCAGTGGCCACCAGTGTAGCCTATCAGTGCCCATTAGTGCAGCCTATCATACCTGCAGGTAGCAGTGTGACTGCTCTATGGGAGTGCCAGACTGATTTGCCTCAAGGACCCATAAGTTCAGCCTCATCAGTGCCCATCAGTGCCGCCTCATTACTGCCCATCTGTGCAGCATATCAGTGTGGCCTCATCAGTGGCCATCAGTACAGCCCCATCAGTGGCCACCAGCGTAGCCTATCAGTGCCCATTAGTGCAGCCTATCATACCGGCAGGTAGCAGTGTGACTGCTCTATGGGAGTGCCAGACTGATTTGCCTCCTGGATCCATAAGTTCAGCCTCATCAGTGCCCATCAGTGCCGCCTCATTACTGCCCATCAGTGCAGCATACCAGTGTGGCCTCATCAGTGGCCATCAGTACAGCCCCATCAGTGGCCACCAGCATAGCCTATCAGTGCCCATTAATGCAGCCTATCATACCGGCAGATAGCAGTGTGACTGCTTTATGGGTGTGCCAGACTGATTTGCCTCCTAGACCCATAAGTTCAGCCTCATCAGTGCCCATCAGTGCCGCCTCATTACTGCCCATCAGTGCAGCCTCATCAGTGCAGCATATCAGTGTGGCCTCATCAGTGGCCATCAGTACAGCCCCATCAGTGGCCACCAGCGTAGCCTATCAGTGCCCATTAGTGCAGCCTATCATACCGGCAGATAGCAGTGTGACTGCTTTATGGGAGTGCCAGACTGATTTGCCTCCTGGGTCCATAAGTTCAGCCTCATCAATGCCCATCAGTGCCGCCTCATTACAGCCCATCAGTGCAGCCTCATCAGTGCAGCCTCATCAGTGGCCATCAGTACAGCCCCATCAGTGGCCACCAGTGTAGCCTATCAGTGCCCATTAGAGCAGCCTATTATACCGGTAGGTAGCAGTGTGACTGCTTTATGGGGGTGCCAGACTGATTTGCCTCCTGGACCCTGCCCTCTGGTCCAATTCGCCCCATAATACAGGCACTAAACGAAAAGTGTAGCACAAGCCAGGGGGGACCCTTTCCATGCGGGAGTCGGGAGGAGGCTGTTTTTTTTTTCATGCAGGGTCCAGCTTTTTTGCTGCCCCTCTGCAAAGTGCCGCCCAAGGCATGGGCCTTGTCGACCTAGGCCAAGATACAGCACTGCTGTGCATGGCCACATACTCTGCTTTTCCAGATGTTGGCTCTCATTCTGGAACATTTTGGGAGCCCATACTAAGAGGACTTTGGCATTATCTCTAGGACAAGAGCAGGCAGGAATCTCTGATCATGTGATGTTTCCTGAGTATTATATGTGCAGTCACTATGCTAAACCACCGCACAGGTAAACCGTCATGAATGGCTGTGTTTCTGCATTAAGCAAGTCTAGATATGTAAAACGTTTTGTTTTTTTCCCCCGTCTAAGCGCTGTACATTGATTTCCCGATCCCTTTTTACGGTATTATCAGGGGTGAAATATTTTTTTAAAAAACACCCTAATTGGCACATTGGTAATGTTTTAGTCAGCAGTCTGCAGTATTTTTTCGCATGTCATTTAACAATTAGACTTAAGATCAGAGCGACGGTCTAGCGAGGCCCATCTGTTGCCATGGCAACCCGTTCTCCTCACTAACGTCCTGGGCATCACATGGATTTTATAGAAAGAAAAACATATTTTTAAGTTCTTTATGAGCCGGGATTCATTGATTTCGGTGAAGTGGCTTGCCAAGCAGGCTATAATTGCGGGCGTGTGCGAGGAATAGGTCAGCCCACTAGTGTTTATGTGGTCAATGGCAAGGGACAATTAAAGGAAAACCACTTACATTATCCTCGACTAAATGGTTTTGCAGTGTTCACCTCAAAAGAGAACCTGAACTGTGGAAGCTGTGCCCAAAAAACAAAAAAAAAAAAAGGCAGACCGAGCATAAAGGATCAGTGACTATTATTGCCTGTGGTCCCCCTGCAGCTGATCTTTCCCCCCAGTACCAGGGCTGCTGTTAGAAATCATGGAGCCCCGTTCATTAGGGTGACCAGATTTTTAAAATGAAATCCGGAGACATAAATTTTTTTAAATCGGCAAATGGCATAGGACTGCATAATACACAGAGCGCGGGGTACAGGACTGCATAATACACAGAGAACTGGGCACAGGACTGCATAATACACAGAGCGCTGGGTACAGGACTGCATAACACACAGAGCACTGGGTACAGGACTGCATAACACACAGAGTGCTGGACACAGGACTGCATAATACACAGAGCACTGGGTACAGGACTGCATAACACACAGAGTGCTGGGCACAGGACTGCATAACACACAGAGCGCTGGGCACAGGACTGCATAATACACAGAGCGCTGGGTACAGGACTGCATAATACACAGAGCGCTGGGTACAAGACTGCATAATACACAGAGCGCTGGGTACAGAACTGCATAATACACAGAGCACTGGGTACAGGACTGCATAATACACAGAGTGCTGGGCACAGGACTGCATAACACACAGAGCACTGGGTACAGGACTGCATAACACACAGAGTGCTGGGCACAGGACTGCATAACACACAGAGCGCTGGGCACAGGACTGCATAATACACAGAGCGCTGGGTACAGGACTGCATAATACACAGAGCGCTGGGTACAGGACTGCATAATACACAGAGCGCTGGGTACAGGACTGCATAATACACAGAGCACTGGGTACAGGACTGCATAACACACAGAGTGCTGGGCACAGGACTGCATAACACACAGAGCGCTGGGCACAGGACTGCATAATACACAGAGCGCTGGGTACAGGACTGCATAATACACAGAGCGCTGGGTACAAGACTGCATAATACACAGAGCGCTGGGTACAGGACTGCATAATACACAGAGCGATGGGCACAGGACTGCATAATACACAGAGCGCTGGGCACAGGACTGCATAGTACACAGAGAGCTGGGCACAGGACTACATAATACACAGAGCACTGGGCACAGGACTGCATAATACACAGAGCGCTGGGCATAGGACTGCATAATACACAGAGCGCAGGGCACAGGACTGCATAATACACAGAGCGCAGGGCACAGGACTGTATAATACACAAAGCGCTGGGCGCAGGACTGCATAATACACAGAGCCCTGGGCATAGGACTGCATAATACACAGAGCGCAGGGCACAGGACTACATAATACACAGAGTGCTGGGCACAGAACTGCATAATACAGAGTGCTGGGCAAAGGACTGCATAATACACAGAGAGCTGGGCACAGGACTACATAATACACAGAGCACTGGGCACAGGACTGCATAATACACAGAGCGCTGGGCACAGGACTGCATAATACACAGATCGCAGGGCACAGGACTGTATAATACACAAAGCGCTGGGCGCAGGACTGCATAATACACAGAGCGCTGGGCATAGGACTGCATAATACACAGAGCGCTGGGCATAGGACTGCATAATACACAGAGCGCAGGGCACAGGACTGCATAATACACAGAGCGCTGGGCATAGGACTGCATAATACACAGAGCGCAGGGCACAGGACTACATAATACGCAGAGCACTGGGCACAGGACTGCATAATACACAGAGCGCTGAGCATAGGCCTGCATAATACACAGAGCGCTGGCCACAGGACTGCATAATACACAGAGCGCAGGGCACAGGACTGTATAATACACAAAGCGCTGGGCGCAGGACTGCATAATACACAGAGCCCTGGGCATAGGACTGCATAATACACAGAGCGCAGGGCACAGGACTACATAATACACAGAGGGCTGGGCACAGAACTGCATAATACAGAGTGCTGGGCAAAGGACTGCATAATACACAGAGAGCTGGGCACAGGACTACATAATACACAGAGCACTGGGCACAGGACTGCATAATACACAGAGCGCTGGGCACAGGACTGCATAATACACAGAGCGCAGGGCACAGGACTGTATAATACACAAAGCGCTGGGCGCAGGACTGCATAATACACAGAGCGCTGGGCATAGGACTGCATAATACACAGAGCGCAGGGCACAGGACTGCATAATACACAGAGCGCTGGGCATAGGACTGCATAATACACAGAGCGCAGGGCACAGGACTACATAATACGCAGAGCACTGGGCACAGGACTGCATAATACACAGAGCGCTGAGCACAGGACTGCATAATACATGGAGCATTTACATGCTATTTTATTTTTGATGATATTTTTTAACGTATATTTTTTAACACTATTTATTGGAGATATCCAGGTTTATCTATATTATTGTATACCTTTATACTTTTATAATTCGTATAGTTGTCATCTCATATGAGTTTATTATATGATTATATTATATTCTATATCATCATTACTTATTTCTTGTGGCTATCTCTTTTTGGTTTTAAATCTATCACCGGAATTTTTACCAACTAATATTGATATTTAGCCATTTATTATGATTTGAATTTTTAGATGTTTGGTCCCACTCGATACATCTAATGAGTTATGTAGTGGTTTTATAAGTGGTTTTATATTTTACTCATTATTTTTATGGGTGTACCGAATGTAATTCTTTTTATCTTTATATGATGGCCCATTAAGTGGTTCCGGTTTAAAATACATTTGTTGTTTACATCAATATACATGGCCGATCGAGCATTTCCGGTCCACGCCATATTAGTTCCTGTCTCCATTACCATTTCAAAAATGGCTGACTGAGAGTTTCCGGTTATTGATTTAGCGCCTTTTTTGCTTTAAATAGGTGGCGTCAGCACGCCGCTCGTACCTTCGATAACCTCATCTCTGACGAAACGTGTCAGCTCACGGAGTGCTGACGTCATCCTCATTAGCGTCTAGGAAGTACGGGCGAGCGGAGCCGTCCGGCCGACGGCTGCTATACCTCTCCCTTGCCGTTTTTTCTTCTCTGCATTGTAAGTGTGATTCTTTTTTAATTCAAATAAATTGTGGGATTTTATGCTATTGGCGCCCCCTCTTTCATTTCATGATTGGATTATCCACTGTATCCTGAGCCTCCATTTGCGGCCACATGGGTCTTCCATTCCTGTATACGCCAGCCATTGTCATTCGCTTACCTTTTATCATCATCTGGTAAGGTTATTTAGGACATACGGTGATACAGCTCCAGCATGCTTGGGATCCTTGTATTTTTATATGGGTGTTTATCAGCTATCTGGTAAGCTGCATCCCTATCGGTGGAGGTGCTTGTTCACATCATTTCACAACATCATTCAGCTTGTTAATTTTTACTTTTGGTAAGAAGTACCTTATCGGTTCTGTTGGTGGTGGTTTCTCATTTTTCACCTTATTTTTTCCCACACCATTAATTTAATTTTATTGGCACTTTTGTCTTTCACGGGATTCTTTGGTGACCCACATCCTTATAAAGTGCTATTTTTTCTTTTATTACCCTACATTTGTATTTTGGTTTTACGCTATGGCGTTCTCACTTTTATTCCACATATAAACATACCATTGAGGGGGATCGGTCTGGACTGTGAGATCGATCGCGTATAGCCCTTGCTGAATCTCTGGAATCTGTGTTCTTATTTGGCACGTTTTTTTATTGGTTTCTGGTAACCCTTCCATTCATACGGATATTCTACAAGTCATCTTTATAATATCTGGCTTTTATGGACTTTATGGACTATTCAGTTATTATCTGACACAATTTTATTATTGTTTGATCATTAGCGTGACTTGTTATTATGTCTTTGGGGTGATAGTCACACTTGAAGTCGCTGCTTTTACACATATTTTTGTTGGATTAGCGCAGTTGTTTCTTTTAATTTTATAATACGCGGAGCGCCGGGCACAGGACTACATAATACACAGAGTGCTGGGCACAGGACTACATAATATACAGCAGGGTGTTAGGCATAGAGTGCGGGGTTCAGAGGTTTGCTATGCACAGAGGACACTTCTGCCCCCACATCCATAGCTCACCTCTGCACCCTTCTCCAACAGATTTTCTCTGCAGCCACCTCTTAGCCCTTCCCCCACAACAGCTAAACTCTCCATCTCTCCATGCAGCTGCATCAGCTCTGACCCTTCCTCCCCCACAGTCCTCATCTGTGTACAAATAGACCCCCCATCTACTCATCTCTTGTTCTCAGCCCTCCACACAGTAAATGTTTGGCTCTGCCTCTCCTCCACTGAACAGCAGCAGGAGCGGTAGTGAGATTGTCCAGCAGGGGGCGACTGCATCTGAGCCACCGGGCTGTTTCTCAGCCAGCATGGGATGTCCTGTCAACATTATTCTTGCCCTAAATCCGGGGACAAAACCGGGGACAGACTTCGACCGGGGACAGGGTCCTCAATCTGGGGACTGTCCCCGGAAACCGGGGATGTCTGGTCACCCTACCAGACATCCTTTGTCATGGGGCCCCCCCCAACCCTCCAGGGTGCAACCGAACAGCGCCTTTGACTTTATCCTCATATGCCCTGAATATTAAAAAAAATCCCTCCTCTGCTCCCACCGTTGACCCGATGGGGCCCAGAGAAATGTAATTTAAGCCCTGGTAAGCAAGTAGAAGTGGTGGTGTGGTCTAGTAAAATTGATTTCTCTTACGTCCTCTGACAGACGCAGCCTCTTCCAAGTTTCATCACTATTGGGTAATGGCGCCCTCTGCAGGAGCAGGCTAGGTAGTGAAACTTCATTAAAAAGCTTTAACTAGACACACCTTAGGGGCTGTCCCTCTCGACATTACCCTCAGACACATAGAGCTACTATTCAGTTTATTGCTGCCTAGCTCAGGAGTAGGACCTAGGATACCCTGCTGGGACTCCGGTCTCAGTTTTTTTTTTTCTTTGAAAAATGTTTATTTTATTTTTTTCACTCACTATAGCTAGCTAGTCAGGGGGATCCTCCTGGAGAACTACAAGTGACAGCCGGGCTGTGCTTCACACTGGATAATCTAGATCCTTATGGTACCCCACCTGGCCTACGAGCGTGCGCAGGTTGTGGTCCGCCCAGGCCTCGCCACGACGGTGCCCCGACGGATGGGGGCGAGCCTGCGGAGAAACTCTTCGCCGGGACACATCAACATGGAACGCCCTTTGTTGCAACGTCCCCTCCTGGCTGACGGCACCCCCACTCAGGGTGGGAGGCGAGCTGTATTGGAGCGGTGCCCGTGGTCCATGGTATGGTGAATGATGCTGCCCCCTGTGTCCCTGGGACAGTATACTGGGGGGGGGGGCACTCTGTGTGGTCCCCCCCTGGCCGTTCTGGACGGGAACTGCTTAGCTGAAGGGACCTGGGCCCAGTACAGGAGGACCGGTTGTACTGCCCTATCAGCAGCCCTGCGCATTACCATGCCTTTTTCTGCACTGTAGCCGTGTGGAGGCCGCCATCTTGCTAGAGGAGCAAGACTTTGCTTTTTCATTATGCCCTTCTGATGACTGGTGATCTCGTCCTCTAGGTGGGGGTCAGATTCCTGTGGACCCACTAGTTTTCCTTCCCCTTGTACATGGGGCCCACTGTTTTCCCGTTTTTTTTTGCTATTTTCTATAGTCTTTCTTGCCACATCATATGGATATCAACACTGGCCTCTTCTATTATTATATATTTTACACATTTTAATATACAGTAAACCCTTGGATTGAGAGTAACTTGATTTAAGAGACAAGCTAATTTTTTTAAATAAATTTTGACTTAATAAACAAGCGATGTCTTGGTATACAAGTAGCGTCATGTCACAACTGAATATACGCCCAGGTTCACACTGAGGCCGTTTCAGAATTGTGCAAGTTTAGCTGAACTGGTTCCTGCACAGATGTCTAATGAAATGGCCCCCCCCCCCCGAAGTGTGTGGCGCCGCACCGATTCGGACGGTGAAATTGCCGACAATTGGCTTAGATTTGACATGTCAAATTGCATGTCAAATCGGACCAATGTGAACATGGGCTAAAAGAGAAGAGGGGCGCCTCTAAGTGTAGTAATTTGGTTACATTTAATGAAGGTTCAACATTTAGCAACTCACATGGTTGATGATTAAACAGGCACATCTACAGTAAGTATGCAGGCATCCAGGGTAAAGCTGTCCACATAGACCGTCCTCCGCACCGTCATTAACGTCATCCCTTCCACACTGCGCATCATGAGTGCTTCAAGCCTCGCTTTCAGATCGCTCTACTGCAGGGTAGTCTTCCCGGTCACGATTGCAGACTGACAGTGGTGAGAGACGGCGGTGCGGAGGACGGTCTATGTGGACAGCTTTACCCCGGATGCCTGCATACTTAGATGTGCCTGTTAATCATCAACCATGTGAGTTGCTTAATGTTGAACCTTCATTAAATGTATTGCTACACTTAGAGTCGCCTCTCTTCTCTTTTATACTCTGTAGCTCCTGCTGGATATTGTTTCTAATCCTTTTGTGGAGGCGCCATTGGTGGATGGACATTACAAAACCCATCACATTGCTATAATCTTTTTATAAGGACTATAAATTGAAGGATTTATGAATAAATGGTTGTGGAACGAATCATCTGAGTTTCCATTATTTCTTATGGGGAAATTAGCTTTGATATAAGAGTGCTTTGGATTACAAGCATGCTTCCTGGAATGAATTCTACTCGCAATCCAAGGTTTTACTGTATATTTTTATAGACCGGTGTTGTCTAGATGTGTCATCATCAATTCACACCCTCCATGGATCTGCACCATTTGGAAGCTTGGTCTGCCCTCCAGTTGTCCCTCTGGTCTGTGTGGGTCACCTTGCCACAACCCCTGGGATAGACATTTTCTGGCATCCTCTGCTCACTAGGCTGCTGGGCATACTTTTTGAGCTGATTTGTAAGTAATGGGGTTACCTGCCTTCAACTCCCTCCCCCTCTCTTTTGGGGAGCCATTAACCTTTTATATGAGATAATCACTCTGGTATTTACTTACTCCAACGGATAACTTTCTTGCATCAACTCCCAATGAAGTGGATGGGGATCCACGAAGCGCGTACAGTCATAGGATGTTGAGAAATTTCGTATGCTATTAGCATTGTAATCATGTATCTCTATCTGCAAAATAACATCAAGTATTCGAATACCAGGATTATACACTGCTCAAAAACATTAAAGGAATTAAATGTCCTGGGGTATTTATTCCCAGATCTGGACCAGGGCATCACTGAGCTCCTGAACAGACTGAGATGCAACCTGATGGCATCGGATGGACCGAAACATAATGTCACAGAGGTGTTCTATTGGATTGAGGTCAGGTGAGCGTGGGGGCCATTCAATGGTATCAATTCCTTCATCCTCCAGGAGCTGGCTGCATACTCTCGCCACATGAGGCCGGGCATTGTCCCCCACCAGGAGGAACCCAGGACTCACTGTACCAGCATAGGGTCTGACAATGTGTCCAAGAATTTCATTCCGACACCTAATGGCAGTCAGGGTGCCATTGCCTAGCCTGTAGAGGTCTGTGCTTCCCTCCATGGATATGCCCCCCCAGACCATCACTGACCAACTGCTAAACTGGTCATGCTGTACAATGGTACAGGCAGCATAACGTTCTCTACAGCTTCTCCAGACCCTTTCACGTCTGTCACATGTGCTCAGGGTGAACCTGCTCTCATCTGTGAGAAGCACAGGGCACCAGTGGCAGACCTGCCAATTCTGGTGTTCAACGACAAATGCCAATCGAGCTCCACGTTGCCGGGCAGTGAGCACAGGGCCCACTAGAGGACGTCGGCCCCCAGGCCACCCTCATGAAGTCTGCTTCTGATTGAGACATTCACACCAGTGGCCTGCTGGAGGTCATTTTGTAGAGTTCTGGTAGTGCTCATCCTGTTCCTCCTTGCACAAAGGAGCAGATACCGGACCTGCTGATGAGTTAAGGACCTTCTACCGCCCTGTCCAGCTCTCCTAGAGTAACTGCCTGTCTCCTGGAATCTCCTCCATGCTCTTGAGACTGTGCTGGGAGACACAGCAAACCTTCTGGCAATGGCACATATTGATGTGCCATCCTCGAGGAGTTAGAGTGCCTGTGCAACCTCTAGGTATTTCCTCATGCTACCAGTAGTGACACTGACCCTGGCCAAATGCAAAACTAGTGACAAACAGTCAGAAAAGATGAGTAGGGAAAATAATGTCAATAGCCTCTACCTGTAAAACCATTCTTGTTGTTTTGGAGGTCGTCTCATTGTTGCCCATCTAGTGCACCTATTGTTAATTTCATTAACAACAAAGCAGCTGAAACTGATGAACAACCCCCTCTGCTACTTAACTGACCAGATCAATTTCCCAGGAGTTTAGGTGACTTCCTATTAAAAAGGGTATCTTGAATTTTGTTGAGAAGTGTATATGAATTCATACTGTTATGTGTATTATGCATCAGCTCATTAGAATTTTTATGTGTCTATTTATTGTATTTGATATCTGTTATCATGTGCATGTAGCACTTTAACCACTTCTGGACCGCCCACCGTAGATTTACTTTGGCATGGCGGTCGTTCTGTGCCAGATCATGTACCTAGTACAGGATCTGACACTTCCGGGGTCTGGGGCGCGCACCGCCGACGGTAACCCGCTCCCACTGTGATCACACACAGCATGGACTTGATGCCCGCTGGCACCAGCCGATTACACAGGACACAGGCAGAACAACAATCTATATAAACAAGTCAGATTGTCGTTCTGTCAGTAGGGAAGGTACTGATCCTGTGTTTTTGCTAAACAAGAACACAGATCTTTGCCTTACCTTACTCAAAGCACTTCCCCCCCCATAGAGAGTAAGCATAGGCTTGGCACAAAGTTAACCCTTTGATCGCCCCTTATCTTAACCCCTTCCCAGCCAGTGTCATTAGTACAGTGACAGTGCATATTTTAGCACTGATCATCACTATATTAGTGTCACTGGTTCCCACAAAGTGTCAGAATGTCACAGCTGCAATATCGCAGGCCCGTTATAAGTCACTGATTGCCGCCATTACTAGTCAAAAAAAAATAAAAATATCCCTTAGTTTGTAGATGCTATAATTTTTGCGCAAACCAATCAATATACGCTTATTGGTATTTTTTTTTTACCAAAAATATGTAGCAGAATACATATTGGCCTAAATTGATGAAGCAATTACAGTGAGGGGAAAAAATTATTTGATCCCCTGCTGATTTTGTACGTTTGCCCACTGACAAAGAAACAATCAGTCTATAATTTTATTGGTGGGTTTATTTTAATAGTGAGAGACAGAATAATAACCAAAATATCCAGAAAAACGCATTTCAAAAAAGTTATAAATTGATTTGCATTTCAATGAGTGAAATAAGTATTTAACCCCTTCGCAAAACATGACTTTGTGATTGCCATCAAGGGTTTTGCCACCAAGAGCTGAGGTCAGACGTTTCTTGTAGTTGGCCACCAGGTTTGCACACATCTCAGGAGAGATTTTTGTCCCACTCCTCTTTGCAGATTCTCTCCAAGTCATTTAGGTTTCGAGGCTGGCATTTGGTAACTTGAACCTCCATCTCCCTCCACATATTTTCTATGGGATTAAGGTCTGGAGACTGGCTAGGCCACTCCAGGAGCTTAATGTGCTCCTTCTTCTTCTTTGTCTTGGCCGTGTGTTTTGGGTCATTGTCATGCTGTAATACCCATCCACGACCCATTTTCAATGCCCTGGCTGAGGGAAGGAGGTTCTCACCCAAGATTTGATGGTACATGGCCCCGTCCATCATCCCATTTGATGTAGTAAAGTTGTCCTGTCCCTGTCCCCTTAGCAGAAAAACACCCCCAAAGCATAAGGTTTCCACCTCCATGTTTGACGGTGGGGATGATGTTCTTGGGGTCATAGGAAGCATTCCTCCTCCTCTAAACACGGCGAGTTGAGTTGATGCCAAAGAGCTTGATTTTGGTCTCATCTGACCACAGCACTTTCACCCAGTTCTCCTCTGAATCATTCAGATGTTCATTAGCAAACTTCAGACAGGCCTGTTCATATGCTTTTTTGAGCAGGGGGACCTTGCGGGCACTGCAGGAGTTCATTCCTTCACGGCGTAGTGTGTTACCAATTGTTTTCTTGGTGACTATGGTCCCAGCTGCCTTGAGATCATTGACTAGATTCTCCTATGTATTTTTGGGCTGATTCCTCACTGTTTTCATGATCATTGAAACTCCACAAGGTGAGATACTGCATGGAGCCCCAGACCGAGGGAGATTGATAGTTATTTTGTGTTTCTTCCATTTGCGAATAATCGCACCCAGGCTTTTATTTTTTCAATGGGGGAACACAGTTCTGGAACCTCCAGCACGGGAGGTGCTGGGGTGTGCTCGAGGGTCTATTGATGCTGGCTTCTGGGGGTTCTATTGTCACTGGGGAATCTTTTTGCTGGGCAGGTCTATTTTGCTGATGGGGTCTTTTTGTATTTTGTTGTCCGGGGTCCACTGTTGCTGGGGGATCTATTGTTTCTGACGGGTTTATAGTTGCTGGGAGGGATCTATTGTTTCTAGGAAGATCTGTTGTTGCTGAGGGGGGTCTGTTTTGCTGGGATGATCTATTGTTGCTGGGGGGGGGTATTTTGTTGCTGGGTGCAGGGTACCTTTTTGACTGCTTAACAAATTCCAGAAAAACGACTTAGAACCCAAAATAATACTTGGTCCTGTATTCTCTACAAGGGGCGGTACTGGGAGGTGGGTAGGGTTTGACCCAAGGTATGTTGTTCAGAGGTGGGTGGGGGGGTGGGGATAATGTGTGACTTGGAAGGGGGTAGTACCTGCACCTATTTTCTGAGAAAAAAAGCCCTGATCGCACCAACTGTTGTCACCCTCCCCACAAGCTGCTTGATGATGGTTTTGTTGCCCATTACAGCCTTGTGTAGCTCTACAATCTTGTCACTGACATCCGTGGACAGCTCTTTGGTCTTGGCCATGGTGGAGAGATTGGAGTCTGATTGATTGACTGCTTCTATGGACAGGTGTCTTTTATACAGGTAACAAGCTGAGATCAGGAGCACTCCCTTTAACCACTTAAGCCCCGGAGGATTTGGCTGCTCAAAGACCAGGGCCTATTTTGCGATTCGGTACTGCGTGACTTTAACGGACAATCGTGCGGTCGTGCGACGCTGTACCCAAATGAAATTGACACCTTGTTTTTCCCACAAACAGAGCTTTCTTTTGGTGGTATTTGATCACCTGTGCGATTTTTATTTTTTGCGCTATAAACAAAAAAAAAAGCGTAAATTTTGAAAAAATAACAATATTTTTACACATTTTTTTTATATGAAATCTCTCTCCCCCCCCCCCCCCCCCCCCAAAAAAAAATGTAAAAATCAAAATTTTTTAACATTGTAGGCCAATTTGTTTTCTGTTACATATTTTTGGTAAAAAAAAAAATCGCAATAAGCGTATTTTGATTGGTTTGCGCAAAAGTTATTGCGTTTACTAACTAAGGGAAAGATTTATGTAATTTTTTTTTTTTAACTAGTAATGGCGGCAATCTGGGATTTTTTTTTTGCGACATTGCGGCGGACAGATCGGACCCCTGACTAACATTTTTGACACTTTTGGGGGTACCAGTGACATTACTACAGTAATCAGTGCTATACATATGCACTGTTACTGTAAAAATTACACTGGCAGGGAAGGGGTTAACTTTATTAGTGATCAAGGGGTTAACTGTTTCTAACTGTAAAGGGGCGTGGCTTGTGATGTAACCACAGAGACATACGGTCCTACATAGCAGGATCGTATGATCTCTGCAGTTACAACAGGGAGAATGACAGGCGGCTTTGTTTACATCAGCCGCCTGCCTTTCTCCCTCTCCAACGGGAGATAGCGAGTGACCGGCGGACATTGGAGCCGCCGGTCACTCGTGCGGGGATCCCAGTGAACGAGCGGGGGCGGCGTGCGCTCGCCCCCTATAGGCTCGCGGGCGAGTGACTTACCGGTACGTCCCTTTGCCCAGTAGGGGCTGACTGCCGCCGTATATAGTCGTGCGGCAGTCGGCAAGTGGTTAAGAGAGTTCTCCTAATCTCAGCTCGTTGCCTGTATAGAAGACACCTGGGAGCCAGAAATCTTGCTGATTGATAGGGGATCAAATACTTAATTCACTCATTAAAATGCAAATCAATGTATAACTTTTTGGAAATGCGTTTTTCTGGATTTTTTTTTGTTGTTTTTCTCTCACTGTTAAAAGGACAAAAATTGTATTTGGGTACAGCGTCTCAGGACTGCGCAATTGTCAGTTAAAGTAACGTTGTGCCGAAAAGCAAACTATTGCCTGGTCATGAAGGGGGTCAGGTGGTTAACATGTCCAATTAATTTTAATACATTTGAAATCATGCGTGTAGCACTGCCCCTTTAAGGACTGCTGAAATGTGTACCTCGGGATCCCCCTGGGTTACCATTAGCAACTGCAGCATGCACAATTTAACTCTTTTCTTTCTGGCTCAGTCAATAAACAGTCTAGGGGATGTAGTTTTTTTTTTGTGTTTTTATTTTAAATAGGGATAAGAGAAGGGAAGAGTGGGATACTCCAGAATTGAACTATTCACAAAAGATGAGGATTCCTGTCTGTAGATGCAGCCAGGCTGCTGATTCACTTTGCCACTAGATGAACTTTAGGGTTATGTCTCTGAGTAAACTGACTAAATGAGTAACTATCTTCAGGGTACTCGCCTAGCACCACCTTTCACTCCACCAGCTGACACCCGTCCTCTGACTATACTACTCCGGGGTGGCCCCCTCTCAGGTCAGGCCCCTAGACACGATCCCCTGAACTCACAATACTGTTTTTTTTTAGGGTCTCCAGTGTCTCAAACACTCCAGTCAGCTCTCCAGGACTATTGGGCTCAGCTCCTTCCTTCTGGTACACCGGACCGACCTCCTGCGACCACACACCAACTGCTACAGAAGAGGAGGCAGCCGCCACCCTCCTTTCGGGACTCTGCTCACCAGCCAAAGACCCTGAGCACATGTGCTCCTGGCTTTTATACCACACCCACAATGCACCGAGACAACCAGTCTGTGCCAATCACTGAGGCTGTATCAAAGCCTGTGTACCCATTGGCCTGGTTTCCTGCAATATGCCTCCCTATTGGACCAGTGTGAAACACTCCCTAGACCAGATGAATCACACACTGAGCAGACCTAACTCACAGATCCTGCTCTCTGTTAAGCACAGAGCAATATATAATTTGCCTGCTGCTCCTCTGATAGGCAGACAGAGCCAAAACTATACTCTCTACCTAGCACCTATCTAGGAGGGTGCTACATGGGTACCAATTATATTATGTTTTGTATGTGATTTGCCTCATATACAGTAAAGTCCCATGAACAATGTATTTTTTATTGTGTGACTAGTGATCTGATGATGACTGGTAGAGGAAGCACGGGATCTCTGAATGAATGAAGAAGAAGCAGGAAAATCCTTGCAGTGCAGGTCCCCAGGTACAGCTTCCTCTCCAGCAGATGAGAACAGTGAGCCTCAGAATAGTCATATCACCCAATCTCACTCCAAATCTAGTGAGACTAGCAGTCAGAGTGCCTTAGATTGGGGGTCTCCAAACTTTTATGTACGAGGGGCCACATTGTATATTTTCAAAATATTTGTGGGCCGGAAAAAATAAATCCGCTTTATAAACAAATGAATAAGAGCCCATTCACACTAGGGCGACTTATGAGGCGACTTGTGTTGCCCCAGGTCGCTTGACATAACAAAAGCAATGTTAATCAATCAGTGCCGTCTTAATTGGCACTACTGAAGTCGCTCCGACTTCAGAAAAGGGTCCGGTACTACTTTGAGGCGACCTGTGATCCGACTTGTCCCATATACTTCAATGGGAGTCACCTCCTTATCTTAATTGAAGCAACTTGTGATCTGACTTTCCATAAAAATGGTATTGAACAAGAAAAAAAGAGCATTTTTCTTATAATTTTTATTAGAACATTAATACGGGTCTAAAAAGTGTACCTGTGAAGTTTCAGCTCTGTAGCATGTCCAGAACCCACACTGAACCCACTCTGCTGTATTAATAATTATAAGAAAAATGCTTTTTTTTTTCTGGTTCTGGACATGCTACAGAGCTGAAACTTCACAGGTACACTTTTTAGACCCCCCAGACACTAAATCCAAAAAAAAGTCATGCCTGCCTCCAAAAATGCCCGATAAATGCCTGAAAGAAAAAACGCCAGGTGCAGAGAAGCCGTATTCATGTTCTAATAAAAATTATAAAAAAAATGCTAATTTTTGGGGGGTTCTGGGCATGCTACAGAGATGAAGCTTCACAGGTACACTTTTTGGACCCCCCAGACACTAAATCCAAAAAAAGTCATGCCTGCCTCCAAAAATGCCCGATAAATGCCTGCAATAAAAAAGGCAAGGTGTAAAAAAAGCCGCCACAATGCTGTATTAATAATTATAAGAAAAATGCTAATTTTTTGGGGGTTCTGGACATGCTACAGAGATGAAACTTCACAGGTACACTTTTTAGACCCCCAAGACACTAAATCCAAAAAAAGTCATGCCTGCCTCAAAAAATACCCGATAAATGCCTGCAAGAAAAAAAGCCAGGTGGAGAGAAGCCGTATTAATGTTCTAATAAAAATTATAAGAAAAATGCTATTTTTTTGGGGGTTCTGGACATGCTACAGAGATGAAACTTCACAGGTACACTTTTTAGACCCCCAAGACACTAAATCCAAAAAAAGTCATGCCTGCCTCAAAAAATACCCGATAAATGCCTGCAAGAAAAAAAGCCAGGTGGAGAGAAGCCGTATTAATGTTCTAATAAAAATTATAAGAAAAATGCTATTTTTTTGGGGATTCTGGACATGCTACAGAGATGAAACTTTACAGGTACACTTTTTGGACCCCCCAGACACTAAATCCAAAAAAAGTCATGCCTGCCTCTAGACATATGCCGGTTTTCGGTAATTCGATATATCGCGGTATTGCATTGCCACGGTATTGTTATTGTGGCATTTTTAAAATACCGAGTTTCTCTGCTCCTGGGTCTGACTTGTGAATTGATACATTTCAGTGATCTGGATGACTCATTCACTCACACAGCTAACGCCTAACTATAAACAAAAATGATTACATTTGTATCTTTTCCTTCCCTCTGCCAGGGAGAAAGGAAGTTTAACCTCTTAAAGACTGGATCTTTTTCTGACACTTGTTGCTTGCAAGTTAAAATCAGTTTTTTTTTTTGCTAGAAAAGTACTTAGAACCCCCAAACATTTTATATATTTTTTTAGCAGAGACCCTACAGAAAAAAATGGCGATTGTTGTAATATTTTATGTCACACTGTATTTGCGCAGCAGTCTTTCAAACGCAATTAATAGACTTTAATGAATAAAAAAAAAAAAAAAAAACGTAACAGTAAAGTTATCCCAATTTTTTTTTTGTTACACAGAAAATCGTGAGAGAATCGTGATCTTTATTCCAAGCTAAAAAATCGTGATTCTCATTTTGGCCAGAATCATGCAGCTCTAATATATATATATATATACACATACACACACGCATAGCAGCCCACATTACATTATTATATAGCCATCAAGCAGTGTCTGGCCTACCTGGTAATGACTGGTCCTGGCGCTCTGATCCGATGGCCTGGTCTTTAAAGGGGCAAATCCTTGCGATCCAGAAGTGGTTAAACCTGCAGGAGGACCGGTGTTTTTATCTATTAATGACTTTACTATTGCTTTAGGCCTGATTCACATGTATGCGGGTTGGGGGCCCACATTTGCACAGGCATAGCAGCCCATTGATGTGAATGGGCTTGAGCTGCTATGCCTGCGTTTTCAGCTGAAAAAGGTGCATGCAGAATTTAAAAAAATGCAGTGGCCATGAAATCCATCCTTCTTTTGCACCATGCGACTTACCTGCCGTTGCTGCACACGCAAACTGTTTTTAAATGCCGTGCCCACGTATACAAAAAATGCAGAAAGCTTGCCAGAGCAGGAACTGCAGGTTAGTCGCATGGTGCAAAAGCAGGATGGATTTCAAGGCCACTGAATTTTAAAAAAATGCTGCATGCACCTTTTTTCTGCAGAAAATGAGGGCATAGCAGCCCGTTCAAATCAATGGGCTGCTATGCCTGTGCAAATGTGGGCCGCCAACCCGCATACATGTGAACCGCCAACCCGCGTACATGTGAACCACCAACCCGCATACATGTGAACCAGGCCTAAAGCAATAGTAAAGTAATTTATAAACAACACCTCCTTCAGGTTTAACCACTTCTTGACCACAAGGATTTGCCCTCTTAATGACCAGGCCATCGGATCGGAGCCGAGCGCCAGGACCAGTTATCACCAGTTAGGCCAGACACTGCTTGATGACCTATTTTAGGCCTGGTTCACAGAGTCTGTACTGACTGACTATATAATAATGTGCATAAGTGAACCAAAGCCCCTAAATTCAGCAATGAAATTCAAGTGAGGTAGAAATTTAATAATTTAAATTTAATAATAGAATACCGTGATAATACCGTATACCGTGGCAAAACCTTAATCAATTAATCGCAGCATGAAAATCTGATACCGTCACAAGCCTACCTGCCTCCAAAAATGCCCGATAAATGCCTGCAAGAAAAAAGGCAAGGTGTACAGAATCCGCCACACTGCTGTATTAATAATTATAAGAAAAATGCTAATTTTTTGGGGGTTCTGGACATGCTACAGAGCTGAAACTTCAGGTACACTTTTTAGACCCCCCCAGACAATAAAGACATGCCTGCCTCCAAAGACTCCCCACAAAATGCCCGATAAATGCCAGCAAAAAAAAAAAAAAAAGGAAAGGGAAATTAGGTCACAACACATCATATTCTGATTGGCCAAATACAAAGTCCTACAAAGTCGTCTCGCGTAAGTCGCACCGAAGTCGCGCTAGAAGTCGCCCCTTATGAGGCAACTTTAGTGGTCGCGGCAGTGTGAACCGGCTCTAAAATGTAAATCCATGAACAGGTTTTACTTGGAGCTTTTCGTGTAATCAGCCTCAGTGTTGTATTCATTTTTCACCAAGATCTTGTATTGATGAAACACACACTAAGAAATGATTATAAGTAAAAATAGATTTCAGGGACATTACTTAGTAGATGTGTATGGAGTATTTTTGGAGAATAGGGATATTGTTTAGTGTCACTTTAAAGTGGAACTTTACTCCTAACAAATGAAAAAATGTTTTTAAGCAAGGGACATACATTTCACATTAACCTCTTCCGGAGCACCCCATGCATACAGTATCCCACAAAAGTGAGTACACCCTTCACATTTTTGTAAATATTTTATTATATCTTTTAATCCCGGTTCACACTACCGCGACTTGTCAGCCTGACAAGTCGCGGTCCATTCGGTGCTATGGGAACCGTTCTAATAGGAGCGACTCAAGTCGCTCCGACTTCGAAAATAGTTCCTGTACTACTTTTGACAGAAGTCGGAGCGACTTGCATTGACTTCCATTATGTGAAGTCCGTGCAAGTCGCGGTGCACGGCGACTTCACTAGTCGTCCCCGAAGTCGGATCGCCATAGTGTGAACCAACACTTAGTGTGACAACACTGAAGAAATTATACTTTGCTACAATGTAAAGTAGTGAGTGTACAGCTTGTATAACAGTGTAAATTTACTGTCCCCTCACAATAACTCAACACACAGCCATTAATGTCTAAACCGCTGACAACAAAAGTGAGTACACCCCTAAGTAAAATGTCCAAATTGGGACCAAAGTGTCAATATTTTGTGTGGCCACCATTATTCTCCAGCACTGCCTTAACCCTCTTGGGCATGGAGTTCACCAGAGCTTCACAGGTTGCCTCTGGAGTCCTCTTCCACTCCTCCATAATGACATCACAGAGTTGGTGGATGTTAGAGACCTTGCGCTCCTCCACCTTCCATTTGAGGATGCCCTACAGATGCTCAATAGGGTTTAGGTCTGAAGACATGTTTGGGCAGTCCATCACCTTTACCCTCATCTTCTTTAGCAAGGCAGTGGTCATCTTGGAGGTGTTTGGGGTCGTTATCATGTTGAAATACTGCACTTCGGCCCAGTCTCGAAAGGGAGGGGATCATTCTCTGCTTCAGGATGTCACAGTACATGTTGGCATTCATGGTTCCCTCAATGAACTGTAGCTCCCCAGTGCCGGCAGCACTCATGCAGCCCCAGACCATGACACTCCCACCACCATAAATGTAGGCAAGACACACTTGTCTTTGTACTTCTCACCTGGTTGCCGCCACACACGCTTGACACCATCTGAACCAAATAAGTTTATCTTGATCTCATCAGACCACAGGACATGGTTCCAGTAATCCATGTCCTTAGTCTGCTTGTCTTCAGCAAACTGCGGGCTTTCTTGTGCATCATCTTTAGAAGATGCTTCTTTCTGGGATGACAGCCATGCAGACCAATTTGATGCAGTGTGCGGCGTATGGTCTGAGCACAGACAGGCTGACCCCCCCACCCCTTCAACTTCTGCAGCAATGCTGGCAGCACTCATACGTCTATTTGCCAAAGACAACCTCTGGATATGACGCTGAGCACATGCACTCAACTCCTTTGGTCGACCACAGCGAGGCCTGTTCTGAGTGGAACCTGTCCTGTTAAACCTCTGTATGGTCTTGGCCACTGTGCTTCAGCTCAGTTTCAGGGTCTTTGCAATCTTCTTATAACCTAGGCCATCTTTATGTAGAGTAATAATTTTTATTTTCAGATCCTCAGAGAGGTCTTTGCCATGTTGAACCTCCAGTGACCAGTCTGAGAGAGTGAGAGCGATAACACCAAATTTAACACACCTGCTCCCCATTCACACCTGAGACCTAAGTTGTAACACTAACGAGTCCCATGACCCCGGGGAGGGAAAATGGCTATTGGGCCCAATTTGGACATTTACACCTAGGGGTGTACTCACTTTTGTTGCCAGTGGTTTAGACATTAATGGCTGTGTGTTGAGTTATTTTGAGGGGACAGCAAATGTACACTGTTATACAAGCTGTACACTCACTACTTTACATTGTAGCAAAGTGTCATTTCTTCAGTGTTGTCACATATAATAAAATATTTACATAAATGTGAGGGGTATACTCACCTTTTGTGAGATACTGTATATACTGCCACAGGGCGGCCCTCCTGCGCAAAATCACATACCTGTGAGTGATATCAGGCAACGGGTCTGGGGCTGCCGTACCCAACGAGCGGGTCCGGCTGACCTGAAGTTGGTTGACACCTCGTGATCGTTTGGGAGAAAGGCAGAGCTGCGGCCTGACTATGTAAACAGGCAGATCACCATTCTGTGAGAGGGGAAGATGGTGATCTTGTGTTCCTGTTAAGCTAAACCATTAAATTGGTTCCGCTTTAATCTTTAGGCTGTTAGCAGATCCGCCTCTATAAATTCCAGAGTGCCTAAAAATGGGGAGCAACTGAGCATGTGCAGAGCAGGATGAAACAGTGTAGTACTGGATTTTTTTTTTTTTTTTTTTTTCAATAAAAAAAAGTTTTAAAAAGCACAGCGTGTGACAGCAATCAGATTTACAGTTAGGAGCATAAAATCAATGACTTGCAAATCGATAGCAGTCAAACAAGTAGAGAAATTGTTGCAAATAAAAAAAATTTAGCTTGTCAAACAGTATGTTACCTGTGCCATAAAAGAAAAACAAATTTAGATGGAAGAAAATGAAATCAGTGCACCTATACCAGAGAGGTGGGCACAAGTGAATGAGATACTTATACAACCCCTGGCAAAAAGTATAGAATCACCACTCTTGGAAAAATGTTCAATTGTTTAACCACTTAAGCCCCAGCCCTATTTCGGACACTTTTTGTTTACAAGTTAAAACTAGTATTTTTTCCTAGTAAACTACTTAGAACCCCCAAACATTATATATATTTTTTTTAACAAAGACTCTGGACAATAAAATGTCCGTCATTGCAAAATTTTTTGTCACGCTGTATTTGCGCAGCGGTCTTTAAAACGCCATTTTTTTTGGAAAAAAAATTTGAAAAATCACATTTCACTGCATTTAAAAAATACTAAACAGTAAAGTTAGCCCATTTTTTTTTTGTATATTGTGAAAGATGATGTCACGCCGAGTAAATAGATACCCAACATGTTACGGTTTAAAATTGCGCCCCCCCGTGGGATGGCGACAAACTACGGTCAATAGAGATCTCAATCTGCGACGCTTTAAATTTATTTAACGGTTACCAGTTTAGAGTTGGAGTGTAGCTCTTTTTTTTTAATTATTGCCCACGCTCTGGCGATCGCGGCGATACCTCACATGTGGGGTTTGAACAGCGATTTCATTCGCGGCTCGACTTGCGCATACGTTTTTTTTCGTGCGCGAGCTAACGGTGACGGGGGCGGCTAAATTTTTTTTTTCCTATTTATTTTTTATTTTTTTTAAACATTATTACAGTTTTAAAAAAAAAAATAAAATCTGATCACTTTTATTGCTGTCACAAGCAATGTAAACATCCCTTGTGACACCAATA
The DNA here is from genome assembly GCF_965119305.1 of Pelophylax lessonae. Lineage (NCBI taxonomy): Eukaryota > Metazoa > Chordata > Amphibia > Anura > Ranidae > Pelophylax > Pelophylax lessonae. The sequence continues at coordinate 634,476,565 of NC_138771.1, read as the reverse complement.
TGCAGTGACAGGTACTCTTTATGGAGTGATCGAGGGTCTAAAAGACCCCAAACCCCTCCACTACACTTCCCTGTATGCAAAACGGCATTTTTGCATACAGCCGTTTTCAAAACTGCCGCCTTTTGCAGAACAGTAACCCGGAAGTGATGTCATGGACGCCGCCTCCGGGTTACGTCATCGGAGACCCGATCTATGCCGTTTCTGGCATTCATCGGGACTCCATCCAGCCGGCAGACACGCCGGCTGGGTGCTCGGGGCTCCCGGTGGGACGGGAGCCCCGAGCAAAGCCACGGAAGACGGCGGGAGGGGACTCCCGAGCCGCATCGGTCGTTACTGACGGAAAGCCGACCGTCGGCTTCAAACCACGGTACCGGGGTGATGCCTCTAGCTAGAGGCATCACCCCGGTATAACCCCGCAAAGTCTGCTGACGTTAATTAACGTCAGTTTGCGGTAAGTGGTTAACCGCTTGCCGACCAGCCACCGCAGATTTTACTGCGGCAGGCTGGCTAAGCTGCGCAAACCGCTGTAAGGGTACTTCGGCTTGCGGGAGCGGTCCTAGGGGCACACACCCGCTCCCACTAGGCAGCGGGGATGCCAACGCAACGGGACCGGCGGCACCGATTGTCGCCGGGCACCCACGATCGTTCCCCGCTGAGAGAGGACGACGGTCTGCTGTTGTAAACACAGCTGACCATTCTTCTCCCTGGAATGATCACAGAGCGCCTGTGATCCTTCTATATAGGATCACAGGTCTCTATGGTCATTTCACAAGACACGCCCCCCCCCTCACAGTTATAAAACACTCCCCTTGGCTCACACTTAACCCTTTGATCACCCCTGTGTTAACCCCTTCCCTGCCAGTGTCATTATTAGAGTAACAGTGCATATCTTTAGCACTGATTACTGTATTAATGTCACTGGTCCCCCCCAAAAGTGTCAAAACTGGCAGTCAGGGGTCCGATCTGTCCGCCACAATGTCACAGTCCCGCTAAAAATCGCAGATCGCCGCCATTACTAGTAAAAAAATAAATAAAATAAAAATGACATAAATCTTTCCCCTAGTTTGTAGACGCGATAACTTTTGCGCAAATCCATCAAAATACGGTTATTGGGATTTTTTTTAACAAAAATATGTAGCAGAAAACAAATTGGCCTAAAATGAGGAAAACATTTGATTTTTACATTTTTATTACAGGGAATGCCATTTTTTTTTTTTGTCTGGTTTTTTTTTTCCAGAATTGTTGCTCTTTTTTTGTTTATAGTGCAAAAAATAAAAATCGCAAAGGTGATCAAATACCACCAAAAGAAAGCTCTATTTGTGGGGAAAAAGGGACATCAATTTTATTTGGGTATAGTGTCGCACGACTGCGCAATTGTCCGTTAAATTAACGCAGTGCGGAATCACAAAAACTGGCCTGGTCTTTAAGGGGGAGAACAACGGTCTGCTGTGTTTACAACAGCAGACTGCCATTATTTCTTCACGGGGAGCTGACAGATTGGACCCCTAAGTGACACTTTTGGGGGGGACCAGTGACATTACTACAGTAATCAGTGCTAAAAATATGCATTGGTATTGTACTGACGACAAAGACAAGGAAGGGGTTAACCCAGGGGCGATCAAAGGGTTAAGTGTGAGCCTAGGGGGTGTTTTCTAATTGTATGGGGGAGGGACTTGTGAAATGAACACAGAGACCTGTGATCCTCAGTAGGAGGAACACAGGCGCCCTGTGTTCATTTCGGAGAGAACAACGGTCAGCTGTGTTTACACTTTTTTCTTTCCTCCTTTTGGCTGAACTAGATGGATTTGTGTCTTTTTTCAGCCAGACTAACTTTGTATGGAAGTAAATTATGGGCAGTTTGACATGCTGGGCAGACATCTAGAATTTCTGGTCAGAAATGGCGGTATATTGCGGGTCTCCTGCAGTCCCAATGGACATTTCCAGTAAGATCGCACACTTGTAATAAAATGTCACAGACTACTAAAGTTTTATTGCTTGAAAACGATCAACAAAACCTGTACACAGTGCAAGTATAAAACATATATACATACACAGCTTACCACAGGAAATATACAGAATAAAAAAATCCTGTGCGTCTATAAACAAGTATATACATGAACTTATATGGGTGTGAGCCATCTGGCGGCCATGTTTTTAAAATGAAGTGTGGATAAACTGTATCACTGTAGGTCAGGATGGGGAAAATATTCCACACTGCATGTTTGTCCAGAATGGACCTTTCATAGGTAAGGATTTGTTTCCCAGCATCCTCCTCTCTATTTGGCCTGACTTCCACCACACCACCAGAGCTGCAGACAGCGCTCTCCGGCCAGGCTGTGTTTTGGCTGCTCGGTGTCCGGGGACTCGTCACTGCTGTCTTCGGAGTCTGGAAATTTCCTTTGCCCTGATGTGGTGGCCAAGATGGGTAGCGAGGGGTGCAGACTGTGGATGGAAACAGAAAACATCTCTATTAGCCAATGGGTGCTGTGATTAAAGGAATACTAAAGACTTTTTTTTTTTTTCTCTTTTAAACAACAAGTGTTATACTTACCTTCTCCTCCTCTTACCTGATCCTCCTCTTCTCAGGTCCCTCACTGGCGCTCCTTGTCCCTCCCTCCTGCCAAGTGCCCCCCACAGCAAGCAGCTTGTTAAGAGGGCACCCCGAGCCGAGTCACTGCTCTGTGTGTCTATTCAGACATGAAGCCGTGGCACGACCCTGCCCCCCTCATTGGCTCACTGACCGCTGTGTATCTCAGCCAATCAGGAGGGAGAATCCCAGACAGCCAAGTCTCTCGTGCAACATCGCTGATCGAAATGGGGCTCAGGTAAACATTAGGGGGGCTGCTGCACACTGAAGGTTTTTTTTATCCTAATGCATTGAATGCCTTTACAACCACTTCAAATTTGCCCTGGGGGACGCGGATATATAAAAAGGGGGGTTTTTTGTATCTGTGCTAAATATCAAAATGCATAATTTTAAGAAAATTCTGATTCCTAAAGAGGATCTCCATTCTCCTGTGCAAAAATGAAACATCAGCAGCTACAATAACTGTAGCTGCTGACTTTTATTAAACAGCCACTCCCCCACTCCCCTGTCCCAAGATCCAGCACCATGCTCACCCGGCCTAGTTCTACACTAGCCTTCCAGATCTTCAGGTTCCTGGTACCGGCATTTTAACTGTGGGCACCCCAATGAGCTGCGCTGTGCATTGTGAATGCTCCTGCAGTCTTCTGGGACCTGTGACATCTCACAGAAGACTGTGGGGAGGGAGGAGAACTTCGGCTCCAAGAGTCAAAGTGGTAGCGGGTACCTGTCAAAATCAGGAACCCGCCCCCAAGTGCTATTCTTGGAAGAAGAGGGGGGGGGGGCTTAAAGCGGAACTTCTCCTTTTGAGTAGACTTCTGCTCTAAGTTAATTTTACCACCAGACAGGCCGACAGTTCCACGGGCCAATTTAGACAGAAGCCAATTACCTACCAGCAAGTCTTTGGACTGTGGGAAGAAACC